>NC_133666.1:597652277-597973825 GCF_037893015.1 Macrotis lagotis | reverse complement strand
AGTTGGGGAGACTTCAAATTATTTTCAAGTTTAATTTCAAAGATGTTGCTATCCTTATGAAGATTTTGAGAAGGCAGCTGCTTTCCTATTGAACCTGATACCTTGGAGAGTTAGAAAGTCTATCTATCAGATTTCTAATTCTGAATGTAACCTGACTAGCCTGACTTTCTCTCTCAGTACAGAGTCTGCCACAAAGCAAACATTTAACAAAAATAGCTAGTATTTATGATGAAGGGGAAAAACTGGGGAGAAAACAAATAGCTAACTTAACTGGTACTTGTCCATATTGAGTTTCTCCCAATAAAGTCCATCTTTAACTTGTTTGTTTTGAACCCACTGAGAAGGGTTAGAGTGGGGAAGTTTTTAAAAAAAGGTAAATTTAGTTCTAAAGTCAAGAAGAATGTTATACCAAGTAGAGTTCTCTCAAGTGGAATAAGCTGCCCTGGGAAGGTGTATGTTTCCTTTTCTTTCAGTTTCTCAGGCAGAGGCTGGATGACCTTTGTCAGACATTTTGTGCTGGGGATTATTTTTCAGGTATAGATTGGACTTGAAATCCCTTCTAATTGAAATGAAAACAGATTATTTGCTCTAAGGGATGACCTTCTGGGAGGGAAAGGAAGACAGAAAATTTTGAAGACGTAAAAACAATATTAAAAATAAAAAAGACATATAAGACAATTGTTGCTGTTAAAGATTTTAATAGAGGGAACACTCAGAGTTTATGAGTTAGATTTGGAAGTAAAAGAATAGCTTTACCATTAATTCAATATAACTTTTCTTTGTAAAGCTTGTCAGATCCTTATATCAATACAATAAGGTAAAGAAGGTTCAGATATATTTTTCTACATTTTTATGCAGAAGTAAAGTGAGGCAAAAATCAACACAATATGGTAGAAAGAACTATTATCATTTATCTCTATTTTTATAGGGAAGGAAGGAAACTGAAGCACAATATTAACACCATAAGAAAGAAGGATCAAATTAACAGCTATCTCCATTTTTACTCAGAAGGAAACTGAGGCATGAAGAAATTCAATGACTTTTCCAAGGTTATATTGTTCATAAACAGTAAAAAAGAAGACTAAGACCCAACTTTTGACTCCTAGTTAAATGCCACTCCATCCTGATTCTTCATGACAGCGCAGTTTCTTTTAAAAAAGAAACTAGAGGGGCGGCTAGGTGGCGCAGTGGATAAAGCACCGTCCCTGGAGTCAGGAGTACCTGGGTTCAAATCCGGTCTCACACTTAATGATTACCTAGTTGTGTGGCCTTGGGCAAGCCTCTTAACCCCATTTGCTTTCCAAAGTCTTCATCAACCGATGAGAACTGAATACCCTTGAGTTAACACAAACTTACTTGAATCTCAAGTTTGAGGAACAGAGGAGCTGACCTTAGTTGAACTCTACAGCCTGGGCCCTCAGGTTGACTTTTTATATTCTTATAAAAACCATGGTATACTTCATTGTTTACCATATAATTTAATGCAGAGCTTTCTTCAAAATTACTGATATTGTTGTTTATAATCTATTTTCATTAGTGGTATGTAAAAACAGGGTCTACATATGCTCGTCAATTGTTTATACATAACATATTATATATATATAATATATATTTGACAATTTTTTATATTGCTTTTCACATAATACCATATCTTATTTTTGAAAAACAAGAAAAACAACATACTCAAAATAGTTCAATTACAAAAGTGGATATTTTGAAATAAAACTGACAAATTTATCCAAGTATTTTATTAAGGGACTACTTTTAGGGTATTAAGATGTTTTTGCTGCAGAGTAGACCTGGATTGTTTCTCCAGTATGAATTCACTGGGGGTCATTTGTCCTCTCACATCTGAGATTTTGGGCATTAGTTAAGCTCTTAAAAACTTTTTCATAGAGATGGGGACCAAATATTTATACACATTGCCACCTGTAGCAATGCTTTTATTGGTACAGGAAGAAATTAGGAGTGGCAGAAGTATTGATTACCACAGCCTCCCAAAATAGAAGCTAATTGTTTTTTTCCAATTCCAGTCTCAGCAAAAATGATTTATAGGAGTCAAATGCCTTTCAGGAAAACAAATATAAACAATGAGCATACGTGCATAAGTACATGCCCATGTCTCAGTGTGTTACAGGTGTATGTGTCTGTACATCTGTGTGTGTGCACTCATGTGTATGTATGTTTGCATTAGTGTATTTGTCTTTGTGCCTTATGTCTATTTTCCTTTTTTCCATCTCTCTTCAAGACTCACTGTCCCCCTGGTGGCAGTGTAATGTTCAATACTGATTTAAAAGTCATGAGTTTAGGGACATACTCTTTCATTTTTACTCTCTATGTCTGAATCTGTAAAATGGGGAAGGAGGTGTTGTGTGAAATAATCTTTATAATCTCATTCATCTCTGAACATAGCATCTGCAGTCTGCCTGTTAAATGGTGTGGAGAAAATATCAGAGATGCTCTGAATGACAAAAGTTTAACAAAATGCTTTATTATTTCAGCAAGTTAGACAGCAATACGACCTATAGATTCTCATCCTTTAACACAGGTTGCTCAGCTCAGTGCTAGAGTATTTTTGAAACTTGAAAATGTAATTCCAGGGGATAAGAAATTATAAATACATCAATCAATCAATCAATCAATAAACATTAAGTGTTTACAATGTGCCTGGCTGTGAGCTGAGGCTGGACATTTCCCCACATTAATGATAATGCATAAAGCCACACTTTTTCCCCTCCAGTGGTTAGCACTGTGCAGTTTTCAAAATGCTTTCAGAGTTTTGTTTTCTGAAGATAGATGCTTTATCTTCATGGTTCAGAGAAGTAACTTTATGGCAGCTGCTGGTTAAATAGATGTTAAAGATAAGAAAAACAAACTCACAATGCAACTGTTAATGGAAATATTTTAAAACAATATTTTATTTCCTCCCAGTTACATGTAAAAACAATTTTTAGAATTCTTAAAATAATATTTTTTAGTTACAAATTTCCCCCCTCCATTGATCCCCTTTCCCTTCACTGAATTGGCAAGAAATCTGATAAAGGTTATGTATGTGCAATCATTTAAAACATATTTCCATATTAAGCATTTTGTGGAAGAAAACACAAACAAAAAAGAAAGAAAGAAAATGAAAAATAGTATTCTTTTGTCTGTATTCAGACTCTATCAGCCCTTTCTCTGTATACGGAAAGTATTCTTTATCATGAGTCCTTTGGGATAGTTTTGGATCATTGTATTGCTGAGAATAATCAATTTATTCACATTTGTTTATTGTATAATATTGCTGTTACTATGTACAATGTCTTCCTGTTTTTGCTCACTTCACTTTTCCAGGATTTTCTGAAATAATCTTGTTCACCAATTTCTGCATTGATCAATTACAGGAAATAAAAAAAATGGAATGTGATATTTCTATTGTCTTCAGATGTAGAAAGTTTTTGGGAAAAACCATACAAAGAGTAGAGAATTTAGGGGGGAGAATTTTTGCTTTACCAAAAACTAAGAAACAAAAACAAAACAAAACAAAAATAAAAAGCAAAGCACTGTTCTAGATAGTAAGGCAGATAGAAATTTCACTCAAGATGCAGTCTCTGAACTCTTGTTGCTAGCAGTCTAGTTTAGAAATTAGACAATTATGAGGCCATAATAAAATGATAATGATTAAAATAGTTTGTTATTAATTATATTTACAGAATTTTATATAAATATAAAAATAATATAACAACTACATAACAATCACAATAGTAATTGGGATTTTACATGATACATGTAGAGAGTTTCAGTGTGTAGTGGTAAGGGAGGGGTTAATCTTAGCAACATTTTATCTATTTATTTATTGCTGTAACCTGGGATAGGAAGTTAGACAATAAAACCAACTACAGATTATGATTTGCCACATGTTGTTGAATTCAGGAGTAGAGTCTTTATGAAATCTGAAAATATGACTTCAGGGCACAATAAATCATTGAACCATCCATCAATCAATAAATATTGATTAAGTGTCTACAGCCAGGCCTTGTACTAAGTGCTGGACATTTTCCTACATAAAAAAGAAAGCATAAAGCTATGATAATTATCTCCAGCCCAATAACAGGGGAATCATTGAAGATTTCCTATGAGAGGTAGCATTTGAGCTGGGTTTTAAAGTATGAAGAGAAGTGCAACAGACCAATTAGAAACAAGGAGAGGTAGCTAAATGCCATAGTGGTTAGAGCACTGGCTCTCTAGTCAGGAAGACATCAGTTCAAATTCTATGTCAGAAACTCACTGCTGTGTGATCCTGGACAAGTCATTTACTTAACTTTTCTCAAGCTCAGTTTTTTGGTAAGGGGAATATTAATAGTATCTGCTTGAGAGGGTTGATATGAGATGCAAGTGAGATGAGTTAAAAAAAAAAGCAATTCACAAAACCATGAAAAGTTATATAAATGCTATTAATTATAACCTTTTGTTATTAGATTCCCTAGGTCCCTTTTAAGCTCCACACAAGTATCATCTCCTGTGAGATGCCTTTTCTCACTGCTAGCAACATCCCCATTTACCTTTTACATATATTTATAAGTTGACATATGTATGTACGTATGTGTGCTATATATGTATAATATACGTGCACACATACCATTGTGTGTTTATGTTTTTAGATGTTTTCTCCTCTGATAAAATGTGAAGGCAGGAATTATTTCATTTTTGTCTTTATAGCACCCAACATCCAACATACTGTCCAATAAAGTAGTTGCTTCATCCTTCCTGGTTGACTGTTAACTCCAAAGCTTATAAATATAGGATACTTGGTGAATTGTGGTGCTACATAGAGAAATGATGATGATGGTAGAAAGAGAAATAAATTAAAGGAGGAAGAAAAAAACTTAGTTTCAGGTGTTTATGGGACACTGAGTGGGAATATTTTGTAGGCAGTGAGATCTGAATCTCAGGAGAGAAATCAAGGGTGAAATTCCAAATAATAGGAGCCATTCCCCAAATGTAATAGCTTGCCTTTATGGGTTCCTCACTGCAGGTTTTCAAACAAAGAATAACAATAGCAACTTATTATTTGACAAACCCAATGACATCAGCTTCTGGAATAAGAGCTCGCTATTTGACAAAAATTGTTGGAAAAACTGACTAGAGCACATTATAAACTGCAAAATGAATGTTTTTGACTATATTAGTTTTTTCACTAATCAATGCTGTCAAAATTAGAGAAAAGTAGAAGCTGGGAAACAGTCTTCACAACTAGGAGTTCTGATAAAGGTCTCATTTTTAAAATATAAAGAGAGGGGTGGCTAGGTGGCGCAGTGGATAAAGCACTGGCCCTGGAGTCAGGAGTACCTGGGTTCAAATCTGGTCTCAGACACTTAATAATTACCTAGCTGTGTGGCCTTGGGTAAGCTACTTAATCCCATTTGCCTTGCAAAAACCTAAAAAACAAAATAAAATAAGTCATTCCTCAGTTGATAAATGGTCAAATGATATGAATAGATAGTTTTCAAATGAAGAAATTAAAGCTATATATAATCATAAGAAAAATGCTCCAAATCATTATTAATTAGAGAAATGAAAATTAAAACAATGAGGTATCACCTCATATTGGTCAGATTGACCAAGATGAGAAAAAAGGGAAAATGATCAATGTTGGAGAGGTTGTGGGAGGATTGGGACATTGATGCATTGCTGGTGGAGTTGAGAACTGATCCAACCATTCTGGAGAGCAATATAGAACTGTGCCCAAAGAGCAATAAAACTGTTCATACCCTTTGACCCAGCATTTCCAATTCTAGCTCTATATCCAGAAGAAAATACACAAAAAGGGAAAAGTCCTACATGTTCCAAAATATTCATAGCAGCTCTTTTTATAGTGCCAAAGAATTGGAAATTGAGGGTATGCCTATATATGGGGAAATGGTTAAACAAGTTAGGGTACATGAATACTTTGGAATATTATTGTTCCATAAGAAACCATAAATGATTGGACTCTAGAGAAGCATGGAATGACTTACAATTGCCGATGCTGAGCGAAAGGAGTAGAACCAAGAAAACAATGTACACATTAACAACAGTATTATGAGGTGAACAACCTTGATGGAAGCAGCTCCTTTCAGCAGTTCAGAGAGCTAGGATAACTGTATTAGAGCAGCTATCCCCATCCCCATCCAGAGGAAGAAAAATAAAACAAAACAAAATGAAACACACACATACACACAAACACATAACACAACCCTTCAGAATCTGATGAACATTATAAAATTTCTCTCTCATGTATCACTTTCTCTTTAACCTAATTCCTCGTGCCAAAAATAACTAATCTGTAAATATGTTTATCAAAAATATGTATGTACAATGCTAAGCTGAATGTTTGTCACTGAGGGGAGGAGGGTGGGAAGGGAGGGTGGAAGGAAATTTGTAACTTAAAATAACATGTGCAAATGGATGAAAACAAAAAGGAAAAAAAAAGAAGAGATGATCATTTTTGGAGTATATGTTCCTGGGCATTTTTGTCCCAATGTAGGCTGGATCAGATGGTAGGCTCTGAGGTTTCTTTTAATTTGGAGATTCTGCATTTCTGAAGAAATGATCTATCAATGATCTAGCTCAGTTCCAGAGAACAGGATGAATAGAGAACAGAGAACACAGAAGTTTCAGTGTGGACCATTCTTCAGAGTTGAAATGCTCCTTGAAGACAGGAATTTTGGGGGGCCTTTGATCTAGTCCCAATACTTAGCACAATAGGTACTTTGTAAATGCTTTTAACTGACTGCCTTGCCATGATAGCTGTCATTTTATTAATAACATTGCCCTATTTTTCATTATACTGCACAATTTAGTCTGGGTATGTGTGTGCCTGTATTACATAGTGGACACAGGGTTTTGGAGTCAGGAAGGTTTGGGTTCAAATGTTGTTTGTCCACATAACAACTCAATCTCTCAGTATGAATTATAGATGAGCTGCTTATTTGTATATATGGACAAAAGTTCTACATCAGAATTTTCCTACCTGAATGAAATCACAGATTTGTACTGCTGTATTTCCCCATGTATAAGTTGCACCTTAATTTTGGGGCCTGAAATTTGAAAAAAAAATGTATTACATAAAGTTATTGAGCTCAAGTTTTATTTATCATGAAATTCAAGGACCTTCTGCTTGTATGTTTTGGGCAAGTCTGGTGGATGGACTCATGGTTAGTCCTTTGTATTTCATGAACCCAAGGCACCAGTTGCATCCTCCTTTGAAATCGGTAACTCCTTTTTCATCAGCAATTATTCTTGCTGAACCATCTTTGTGGACATAGGAATTCCAATTTCCCTTTGCTCTTCAATCCATATTTTCAATTTCTTCTCTAACTCAGGTCATTTGGCTGACTTGCCTCTCATGGTCTTCTTCTGCAGGGGAGTTTTCAGTAGGGTTTCTTTTTCCCATAGTCTGTCTCCAATTGTTTTCTCAGTTGGAGGAGGACCACATTTATGTTTAGCAGCACAATTTCCATTCACTTTTGCAAACTGGATCACTTTTAATTTGAATTCAACTTGTATGAAAACTGTATGAAAATCTTTTCTGAGCCATTTCTGGTCAGAATGTGGCCAAATGTAACCTAATATACCAGAAATAAATGTGAATCAATGAGCGCAAAGACAGCAAATGTGAAAAAGTGGGCAATTCAAGTAAAAAAAAAAAACTGCAACTGTTGTCTGTTGTATAAGACATTCCCAGTTTTTAGACCCCAAATTTTTCCAAAAAAGTGTGTCTTATACATGGGGAAATACAGTTATATGCTGATTCTTGTACTAACCAATTTACCTTATGTTCTGATGGCAATGTAAGTTCTTTAGCTATGGTGTCTGTGTTTGATCTACATTTTTTTCCTATTCATTGATCTGTGCCTCTAGGTGATGCTCAGCAAATAATTATTAATCCCTTGGTTTGAGGTAGAAAAGCATTGTGCATATGTACTTCTGAAATGTGAACTGTAGCTTTAGGGCATTAGATGGCACTGTAAGAGAGGTTTAAAGACATGCAGCTATAATTCCTTCCATTTCTCATGTGCAAGGCAAACAAATCTTTTAAATTTAGCATCTAACTACTCTCCCTGTTTCTCTCTCATCAAGTATTGTTGTGTTTATTTTATGGATTTGGTGGGATCTGCTAATTTGAGTAATAGAATGGAGGAATATTTGAATAAAAAAAGTCTATGTATTTTCCAGAATTATCTTCTTGAGATTAAAATAAGCTTTACAGTTTATTGAAATGCCAAGGAACAGATCTTTTTGAAATCCTTCTGGGGAAAACTAGGCAGGTCACTCTCATTTAACTGTACAAGGAGAACTTTTTTTACAGCATTTGGAGAGTGCCCCTGAATGACCCTATGATTAATAGGAACTATTGTTTAGTAGTAGAAAAGTCCACTTTCTTTCTATTATGTGAGGATCAATGGAAGGAACTAGAAAATTTTTAAGCTGGAGAAGACTGGAGGTAAGAAAGCTGCCATTTTCAAGTATCTGAAGGACTGCCATATTTGTTCCATTTGAACCCAGAGAACAAAATCAGAAGCAATGGGTGTAAGTGACAAAGAGACAAATTTGGGTTTGATGTCAGGAAAAAACGTGCTAATTTTTGGAGTTGTCCAAAGGGGGAATGTATTGCCCCAGGTGATGATGGGTTCTTTCTCACTGAAAGTCTTCACAGAGGTTCTGGATGATCATTTTTGTTGTGTTAGGTTTCTTTTTCAGGTAAGAATTGGATCATTCCTGAGATCTCTTCTAGTTCTGAGACTCTATAATTTCTCAGGATTCAAACATGGAGTTCACCAGCAAATACTACTCCCTTTCCCCATGACTTCAACCACTTTAGGAGAGTTGAAGCTTTATCTTTGCAGGATCATAGACTCTCCCCCTCCATCTTACTAATTATTTTGGGGTTGTCCATATCTGCCCAGTTCCCTTCAGAGCATTGACTCTGGGGATGATCATTTTAGCATGGCTTTGTTGGAACTGGTTTCCTAAGGAACTAGGCTTCTACAGTAACTGGTAACTAGTTCCACCCTTCCAAATGTCATGTTTATTTTAGGCTCTGGTCCACGGATGAGTGTTCTTGTTCAAATGAAACAGGTTCTATCTATTGTATCCCCCAGAGAAGGGGGATATGGATGAATCCCAGGGATTTAGGATATTAAGCAGAAAAGAACCCTAAAAGACCAAAGAGAAAATTACTTACTTGTCTAAGAATACATAGGCATTTAGTAGCAGGTTAGATTTTAAACCTCAGCTTCTGACTCCAAATGCAATGCTCTTTTTACCATCTCTCTCTCTCTCTCTCTCTCTCTCTCTCTCTCTCTCTCTCTCTCTCTCTATCTCCATCTCCATCTCCATCTCCATCTCCATCTCCATCTCCATCTCCATCTCCATCTCCATCTCCATCTCCATCTCCATCTCCATCTCCATCTCCATCTCCATCTCCATCTCCATCTCCATCTCCATCTCCATCTCTATCTCTATCTCTATCTCTATCTCTATCATCATGTCTATCTCATCTATATCTATATCTATCATCTATCTATCTATCCATATCCATATCATATCCATATCTATTAATCTCTATCTATCTATCTATCTATCTATCTATCTATCTATCTATCTATGTGAGATGCAAAAGGTAGCTCCTGAGATGTTCAGGATACCTATACCTATTCTTATTTATACATTCCTGGTTTGTCAGAAGACATGGATATCAGTAGACTCATCAACAAGGGGGGAAATGACAAAGAAGCACTGTAACTCAAAGAGAATAAGGGGAAGTGATTAAGTGATTTCAACAGTGGTTTTCATTACTCAGAGCTAATGAAATTAGTGTGCAATTTTCCTACTCCCTTTTTTCATCCAAGATCAACCATTTCTTCTAGATCTGAAAGTAATACATTTTGTGGAATGAATTTTAGACAAAACTACTTTTCAGAGTTTTGGAAGTTGGAATTAATTCCTTTCACTTCTAAGCTAAAATGTTTCTAGAATCCATATCTATCTACCTTTCCATTCTCAATGACATCATTTTAGTTCAGACCTCCATATTCCTTTTATTGGTTTTTGCAAGGCAATGGTGTTAAGTGACTTGATTAAGGTCACACAGCCAGGTAATTATTAAGTGCCTAAGACTGGATTTGAACTCAGGTCCTCCTGACTCTTATCTACTGTGTTACCTAGCTGTCCCCCAATCTGTCCTCCCCTTAGTTCTTTTGGCATAGATTATTGCAGCAACATCCTAACTGATTTCCTTGACTCTCTTCATTCTATTCTAGAGTACCAGATTAATTTTCCTAAAGCAAACTTAATCATCTTATTCCCTTGTTTAAAAATCATCAACTGCTCCCTACTGTATACCAAAAATGTTTGAATTTCTTTACTTTGTGCATCAAAGTTGACTTGACTTATAGGAATCATTTCATGGAATAATTTCAGAGTTTCCACTTTCAGTCTGAAAAAACTTTATGAATCTGCTTCTAGCCATTAATGAACCTGTGCTGTAAGAATTTGGCATAACATGGTAGTCCCTAAGGGATCCCCTTCTTGATCTCATAGCAACAGCAGGAGGAGCATTGTGCTACCCCAATTAAATTAACAGACCTCTTCTGACTCACACTCTTGGCAAGTCACATATTCTTTGCTTTGACTCTCCTATGTAAAGTGGTAAGTGGTTGGGGAAGAAACATACTCTTTTCCCTATTCCAAGACTGCTTTCAAGTGTAATATGGACTAGACTAGTTTTCTTTGGAACCCCATTAGGCTTTTCTGCTTTGTGTTTCCTTTCCTGAGCAGTTGACTAATCATCATTCTCAAGGCTTTTCCAAGTTGGAAGCAATATTATGAGTTTGAGAGGTCCAATGAGAAGAGGGTTCAATGGAAAAGCAGTCAGCTGTGACAAGGACAAGAGTTCCTCAGAAATGTGCATCAAAGAGTAAGGCCATTTACCATAGAATTGCCAGAGCTCATCTACTACTCTCTGAAGTTAAGACATGCAGTTGTTTAGCTAGTGTTGAATTCAGATGAAATGAAAATATTCAAATTAGCAGCCCTGCAAACTGGATAGGTACCCTAGAAAGCATATCATTGGTCAACCAAGTAATTAATATATCACTATAGAAAATATAGCTAAAGGGATGATTTGAGAGTACTTAGAAAGCAAAATAATGATTATTAAAGAACAGATGATGGCAGTCCAACTTGACTTTGTATATCTGCAACATCAGTCAAATACCATAGACACATAATTTAAAATGTCTTATTCTATGCTTGTAAATAAACTGTTAAGATATAGGCTAGATGATATCACAGCTAGGTGGATTTTGAAGAGGCTAAATGACTGAACCTAGTCACTTGTGGGATTATGTCAGCTTGGAGAGAGGTCTTATAGGGAAGTCGCCAAGGAGCTATCTTTGACTTGAAGATATAAGGTTACAGATATTGACCTGGAGGAAATGTCAGGGGATATCATGTCCAATCCTATAATTTTCCTGATGAAATTTCTGATGCCATGGGATATTAAGTGATACATATGTCCAAGGACACAGACTTAAGTAGCCTTTTCTTTATAGTTAGCCAAACATATCTCTGGAATTTACAGTTTTTTAAAAATAAATTTGCCTCCTGAATTAAGGTAAAATAAGTTTAAATCCCTTCTGTTTTGAGAGACCTTAAGATACTTAGAGATAGTTGTTTTGTTTCTTGTGAGTCTTTTCCTCTACAGGATAAATCCCCCCCCCCCATGCCATCTTTCAGTCCTTTTATGGCATGGTTTTTCTATTCCTTTAGCAAACTGGTTACTTTCCTTTAAAAAGCTAGTTAATTTGTAAATTGACTAGCTAGTTAATACCCTTCCTAAAATGCAGCATCTGAAACTATCTGAACACAATTCACAATATTTGGCCTCATCAGGGATGAATCCCACAGGACTATAAACTTCCCATTTCTGGGTATTAAACCCCTTAATGTAATTTCATTAGCTCTCTTGACTGCCATGTGACAATGCACAAGAACTACTGTCTGAAAAATGGTTCCTTCAGGCAATATGTATTGTTGATTTTTAAGTCCATGTACAAGATTTTACATTTATCCCATGTAATTTCATTTTATCAAGTTTTCTCCAGAATGTTATTTTTGGATTCAGGTTGTGTTGTACAAGACATTAATTAACCCTTCCGATTCTGTGATAATGGCCAATTATATCTTCATGTAAATTGTTGATGGGACCCTGAGTGAGACAACTTGGACTCAGATCCACCTCTGATAATAATTGTCGATAATTCTTGTTGAATTAAATTGCATGTATAGCTGCTGAAAGAGCTATTTTTTTTAATTAAGCCTGGAAAGAGGCCTTAATTTCAAGAGTGGAATATTTAATAGCAATGTTTCCACAGTTCCATTTTCTATGTTTTTGGAGGCAAAGTTGGAAACAGCTGACATTTTTCAGCATGTTTTTCTTATTTTATAAAGTAGCTTCTATTCTTTATAAAAGTTGTTTTCACTTAAGACCAGAGGGCAGAAAAGACTTACTGAAGTTGTTTACTTGAGGGGCATTTCCTTTTTTCAATGGATCTTTTAAGTTACATCAAAGGATTTTAATTTATAAAGTATATGTGAAAAGTAATAAAAGTTGAACTTTGGGATAAAGATCAAAGGATTTACCATACTGAAATAATGAATGAAATTTGTGAGGAACTGGTTTTCTTTTCCCACTAATTTCTTGTCCTGCATACATTGATTTTTCTTCCATATACACCTGACACAATTTTGCATTCTGTAACTGAGAATATTGTTTTCAGTGGATCTGATTAAATTTGCCCAAACAACTTAGTTCTGGAAAAACTTCTGAGATAATGATAACTACCAGGCTTAACCTATACATATATAGGCTTTTACAAAGCACTTTCTCTATCAGCAACATCCTTTTTTCCTCTTTTGTTTCAGTCTGTCAGTACTACTCTCTTTGTGCCCTTGTTCTCATTCCCCAGGTGAGAAAGTTATGAATAGTTCCATTTTACAGATGAGGAAGCAGTTTCATATAGATGAGTCCATTTGCCCAAGGTTGCACAGTTTAGTTATTTATATGTCAGACTAAAAACTGAAGATCTCCTAAACTTCTTTATATATAGTATTTTCATAGAATCATACAATTTGAACTATAAGGGACTTAGAGAGCATCAGTTTCAGCCCCTTATTTGTACAAATGAAGAAAGTAAAATCCATGATTAAACATCAAAAATAGTTATGTTGTACCATTTAATATATAATCATTCTTTATGAATACATAATATTTGTTACAGTATATGGAGCATTTCCCTTTCCCTCTTTCCCCTAATATTTGGTGATTTTTCAGGTTAAAAGTTTTTAAAATACTTATGTACAAAATAAATATAGCAAATTATATTCACATTATTTTTCTACTGTAGTATACATCAATGGACAAGTCTCTTGATATAAGGGGGAAATCTACTCCATTACAAGCAAAAACATTAAAAAAGACAATATAAAGAGTCAGGATGGTGAAGAAGAGGCAGCAACCCAGCCAAAGTTTTCCAAAATTCCCTTTAATCACTTTAAAATGATACCTCATATCGAATTCTAGTATGGCAGAGCCAACAAAAGATCAAGACAAGATATTTTCCCACCTAAAAACGATAAGAAAGTTAGCAGAAGTCTTAGATTCTGGCATGAGGGCCAGTCTGGAGCACATGCACCAGTAACACCAGTAATCCTTGAAGATGGCTAAATCAGAGCCAACAGCAGCTTTAGGAACTCTCAACCCAGAGATGACAAGGGAGTCAGATAACTGGTCAGAAAGAGATTACAGGGGACACTTTGCCAGCAATTGGTGCAGGATTTGATGTTGTTTGACAATTTTATTGACCGCCATGCAATTTTGGGTTGTGGTTCTGGGTCATGTTTCCAGGGTGGAAAGGAGTGCTAGTGGCTGCAGAGGAACAGAGGTCCTTCCAGGGTAAAGTCTAGAGTACAGACGAGGAGAGTAGTGATCATACCCCTCCAGATCATACCACTTTAGAAGAACCAAGAACTAGCTCTAAAAACAGCACTACAAATAAGTCTAAAATTTAACATTAATGTTTCCCCATCCAAAGGTGAGCAGAGCCATACTTTAAAAAGTAATTCAAAAAGCAAATTGGAAGAATGAGCAAACAATGACAACAAAAAAAAACTTGACTACAAAAAAGATACTAAAATGGTAAAGGTGACCCACAAATTCAGAAGATAAAATGTAAAAATTGTTACAACCAAAGCCTATAAGAAAAAACTAATTGGACACAAGTCTAACAAGAATTCCTGGAAGAATTAAAGAAAGAGACAAGAGTGGGAGAGGGAAAAAATGAAGAAAAAAATGAAGGTGAAGCAAGAAAAATCTGAAAAAAGAATAACTTGGTAAAAAGGCAAAAAAATACTAAAGAAAATAACACCTTAAAAACAATTGACTTAGGGGCAGCTAGGTGGGGTAGTGGATAAAGCACTGGCCTTGGAGTCAGGAGTACCTGGGTTCAAATCTGGTCTCAGACACTTAATAATTACTAGCTGTGTGGCCACTTAACCCCATTTGCCTTGCAAAAAAACTAAAAAAACAAACAAAAAAACCCCAATTGACTTAAATGATAACAAAATGCCCAAAAATTAACTAAAGAAGATAATTTCTTAATAAGCATAATTGACCAAATGGAAAAGGAGATATAAAACCTCTCTGAAGAATATAAAAATTCTAATTACAATTCTAATCCTTTTTTTTGTAGGTTTTTTTTGGTAAGGCAATGAGGTTAAGTGGCTTGCCCAAGGCCACACAGCTAGGTAATTATTAAGTGTCTGAGGCCAGATTTGAACTCAGGTACTCCTGACTCCAGGGCCAGTGTTCTATCCACTGTACCATTTAGCTGTCCCTATAATTCTAATTCTTAAAAATTAGAATTGGGCTAGTAGAGGCTTGGGACATCAACAAACAAAGTCAAAAGAATGGATAAAATAGAAGAAAATGTGAACTATCACATCAGAAAAAAATAACTGACTTGGAAAATAGGTTGAGGATAGATAAGTTAAAGAATCCATTGGTCTAACTGAAAAGCATGATAAAAAAATTAGTCCAAAATTATATATAAGAAAAATTTGCCAATATCTTAATCCAAGAGGTCAAAATGGAAACTGAAGGAATGCACTGATCATTTTTTTGAAAGAGAGCCCAATATGAAAACTCCTAGGAATATAATAGTAAAATTTCAAAACTCCCAGGTTTAAGGAGAAATATTGCAAATAGTCAGAAACAAGAAATTCAGACATTATGGAACATAGTTTAATCATACTAGATTAATTAGCTGGACCTAAAGATATGTCATTAATGTCTTAAGATTCAACTTAAAGGGAATATCACAGACTTTTTTCCTACTCCCTATGCTGTTTAATATGTTCATCAATGAATTGTATATACCATGTAAGATAATGCTCATCATATTCAAAGGTGACAAGAAGTTAGAAGGAATAATTAACATAGATGTCTGTTGATTTGGAAAGAGCATTTGGGATCCAATCTTAGTTTTGATCTTATTACTTCTAAGACTTTCGGTTGGGGGGATGGTCACTTAGCCTTTCAGGTCTTCAGTTTCTTCATTTGCAAAGTAAAATGATTGAACAAGATAACCTCTGAAGTCCCTTCTAGCTCTAAATTTAAGATGTGCTCCTATGGAATAATCAGGATTCTTAGAATAGAAGATACCAAAGAATAGAAAAATTAGGATACTTCATGATCTTGAGAGGTTAGAGCACTGAATTGAATCAAGTAAGATAAACAATATACAAATGTAAAACTCAATTTGTATTTTAAGAAAAACTTCACAAGTACAAAATGAGGAAAATGGAAAAGCAAATCTTCTGGAAAATAAAAAGCTGTGATTTAAGAATAATACAGTTGGGGTTTGAGTCATATAGGGTGCTGTTGAAGCCAAAATTGGACCATGATCTTAGACTATAATAAGAGAAATAGAGGTTACAAAATGAATTAGATAATGGTTTTGTAATGAATACTTCTCCAGTTCTGACATATTGTGTTTATTTTTGCACCTCATATTTTTAGGAAAAAAATAGGCATGCTGGAATGAATGAAAAGGGTGATCACTATGGTGAATGAATAGGAGGATAGGCATTATATGAGAATCATGGAAAGGAAGTGCGGATATTTAACCTGTAGAAGACTTGGAGAACATAATAGCTTGCCTACAAATTATTTAAATATACTATATAGAAGAATGTCTAAATTTTTTCTGACTTGTTGCAGAGAGTGGAATCAGGAAAATTAGAGAGTAATACAGAGAATATACCCAATGAAAATAGGTGTCATTGAGAAGTATTGAATTCCCTTTTGCTACAGGTTTAAAAGCAAATTCTGGATTACCATTTGTTGATTGTGTTGTAGAAAGAATTTTTTATTTAATATTGGTAGACAAAATGCCCCATTCACCTCTGAGGTTATGTGATTTGGGAAATTTAAGTTCTGTATTATGTGGTCTTAGACAAATCATATCACATCTATGGTCCTCACTTTTCTATAAAATTGGATGCAGTCCCATGCCCTAGAACTAAGATCTTGTTTTAAATAGACCAGTTATAATTTTGCAGGAGTTTTTCCATAAATCACTCTTTGGTTCAACATCCCCACCAATGTATCTTTTGGTAAAAGGGGACCCAACTAGATGAAGATTAATGAAAAACAAAAGGATTTTAATGAAACAAAAATACAGACATGAATCACATAATTAATATTCTTGACATTCATATGTAACTTACTTCTACCCTCTTCTTCATCCCTCAATCTTTTAGAAACACTAGTCTCAACTCTTAATTAACCTTGCTATTTCCTCAGTACAAGAGGGATGCATATAAATTCACTCATGGAAAGCTGTTAAGGAAATGATCTTGTGCAAGCATGGGTTAGATCAGAGGTTCTTTTTGTTTGTTTTGCATTTTTGGTGTCCTTTGGAAGTCTTGTGAAACTAGAGGATTCCTCAGAATGGTGCTTTTAAAAGGCATAAAATAAATTATATAGGATCAGCAGGGAAGCCAATTATATTGAAAAACAATTTTCAAAATATTAAAAACAAAAATAAGTTTTCAGGCCTCATGTTATGGAACACTGGCTAAGTTCATGTGGTTCCTGAGGCTTCTTACAACTCTGAAGATATGATTATTTGGGAAAATGTTGAAGATCTTTGAAGTTCCAGCTTCTTATTCCTGCCCAATTGATCTCCCCACACAGATGGCAAATTAATTGGATTGAGGAAGAAGTCTGACCAGGACATTGTTTTCTGAGCTGCTTTCTTCAGTCATGTCTGGCTGTTATTCCATTTTGGATTTTTTTTTTGAAAAGATACTGGAGTGGTTCGCTATTTCCTTTCCAACTTATTTTACAGATGAGGAAACTGTAGGCAAACCAGAGTGAAGGGATTTTGCCTAGGATAACACAATTAGTAAGTGTCTGAGGCCTGATTTGATCTCAGGAAGATGAGTCTTCCTGACCCCAGGTTGGTGCTTTATCCACTGGGAAATCTCATAGCCTGACCATGACATTCCTTTACATTAAAGTCCACACGGCAAGACCAGCATGATGCAAGTTGTGAAGTGGTAGTTTTTGATTTAAGGTAAGGAAAAGTCTCCTATTAATTAGAGCTGCCCAAAAGTAAATTGTCTGTCCTTAAGTAGTGGATCAGCTCTCACTGGATATCTTTAGATATTGTAGAGGCATAGAAGTTCTAAAATGGCCTCTGAATTCTCTTCCAATAGAAGTCTTCTGCATAGCTATACTTCTAGATTTGTAATGGAAAAAAAAAGACATGATACCTTCTAGTCAAGAGTTCTGAACCCAGTTCTACCACTAATTTTGTCAGTATGGGCTAATCACTCCACTCTGGTCTATAAAGTCGCAGCATCCTTATCTATAAAATGAGGAAAGTTGGGTCAGATCCCTTCTGAGATCTTTCAAAGCTTTTGATTCTATGTGTAATTTTTAAAGTCATTGCTCTTGTTTATTTCCCATAAAATATTTAATAGCCTGAGAAAGAGTACTTTGTGATTTTTATGGCTCTAAACAAAAAGAAGGAAAAATAAACTTCTCAAAATGTGGTCAGGGAATGAAATAACAAACATGAAAATGTAGAATTAGCTCAGAAAGCTAGGGAGTTTTTAGGAAGAACCTGATGTAATGAGCTCAAATGACTGGTTTCATCTCTCAGTATTTTCCCCAAGATGCTAATGCTTTAGATCTCTCTGTAAATGGTTATGTATGACTCTGTCCACTAGGTGGATATTTGTGTTCAATGATATACCACTATATGTTTCTTCTCAAATTTAATGTGATTCTATTTTAGCTATGCTCTCCTTTGAGAGAGGTATTGCCGAATATTCATAGGAAATATGACATCTTGTTATGTAGGAAAAATAGTCAACCCATCAAAAGTATAGAAGAAGAAGAAAAAACAGTCAAGGACCATTTCTCAGGACTATGGCATTCATTAGGAATATTCTCAGCTTCTGGCAACTAGGGAATTATGCCTCTGAAAAACCTGAGAAAAGGCACGGGCTATTTAATGTTGTTTCTATCTCTGTCATTACCCAAAAGGTCAGAATGAGCTCTAGTAACTCCTGAGAGGGCAGTACCTGAAATGAGTGAAGAAAAAATAAGATAGAAGGATTTTTACATTGTTTGGAGAAATCAGATGTGTTCCAGCCTGCTGGCCTTTAAGAAATTTTGGGAATGAGGCAGAATCCTCATGGAGTCCCTAGTGATGATGTTAGCCCATTTGCAGAAGACTGTGCAGGTGCCCCAAGCTTAGGAAAGGGCAACTTTCATGTGTATTCTTATGAAAAGGAGAAAAAAGATAATCCTGTTTCCCATAGAGACTTCAGATTTCAGTCATACCATGGAAGGAAGGACCAGATCATATCAGCATGAATCAATCTGCAAGCACTTAGGAAATCATAGGATATTGAGTGAAAAGAAAAATGGTTTTAGTTGTTTTTTTTTTGCAAGCCACAAAACAGCTGGAAAAGATTCTTTAGAAACACTATCATTTTAAACAATTAGAGGAGAACGATTATCTATCATGGTTATTTACTAAAATACTACCTAACATTAACATTTAATGTGGTGTAATGGAACTGGTTTTTTTCCTGTAAAAACATCCATAAGCACATACATATAAGTGTACACACAAACACAAGTGCTCACACAAATGCACATGTAAACACACACAATCTTCCAAATAGGATTCTTTTACTAGCAGTCACATGGTTGAGTAAAAGCACGTAAAAAAGGACACAAAAGTTCCCGAGCAAATGAAATACACACAAAAAAATTGAATATTATGTTCAAGTCATCAGTAAATTCAGACTCTGAACAACATACTAAAGGAACTGATATAGGGATAAAGATTGTAACTAACCTCTCATGCCAATGACCATGCCTTCTATTTCTCAAAAAGAACCTGGATCCAATGTTAAGTGGATTAATGTCAAACTGGTTGAATGTCTCTAGTAAAGTGCTACATGGATTTATCTGTCCCTTGGTCCTTCTTTGTTCAATATATTTTTTTCTTTAGTGAATTGGAAGAAAACATATCATGTATGACATAGTACACAAATTCAATTTGTAGGTGACCCAGACCTGGGTGTATAGGTGACTTGTTAGATGACAGTTAAGGATTACAAAAGATCTCAATAGGATAAAATGATGGACCTCATCCAATAAGAGAAAATTTATTCTTTTCACTACCTAAAGTCATGATTTTATTACAGTGGGTAATCTTGCTACTGACATATACACTAATTCTATTATTTAGTACATTATTTTCAAGAAATATGGTTCATATAACTTATCATTTTGTGGCCAACACTCAGTTGATTAATATCTCTGAACTTAATTGGACAGATGGCAGATGTATCACCTGCCATTTGTCCATTCACAACTCTATAAACTGATACACTAAGTCAATGGACTGACCATCTAGTTTGGCTTGTCATAATTTGAATAGTAGGAATTTTTTTTTCCCTTTGAGTTTTTCCAGTATAAAATAATTAATCTTTTCTGTGTACATATGACTCTGTCTTTCTCTGTCTCTTTCTCTCTCTCTCTCTCTCTCTCTCTCTCTCTCTCTCTCTCTCTCTCACTGTCTCAGATATATCGGTATCTCTGTTTCTGTCTCTAAGGAAATTTTTTTAGTGTTAAATTAATGTTTCCCCAAAGATCCCTTCCACTTCCCCACCCCCAATAACTAAGAAAAACAAGAAAAGCAAAATCCCATTACAGACATGTACAACCAAGCAAAAAAAAAATTCCACATTGACTATATTCCCTCTACATGTCTCCATCTGTAGCCTTTCTATCTGCCTTTCTATCAGGATGTGAGTAGTATGCTTCATTATAAGTTCTCTAGAACCATGGTTGGTCATTTTGATGATCAGCATCTGTAAGTCTTTCATAGCTGTCTTTCCAATATTGTTATTGTAGAAATTCTCCTGATTCTGCTTATGCCATTTTGCATCAGTTCATAAAAGTCTTCCCAGGTTTCTCTGGAGCCAAGTGATCTCTCTTGAGTAACTTAGGTCTCCTTAAGATGGTCCTTTATCTTTTGACCTTTGATGAAATCAGTCCAATGTCATTTGCAAAAAAAAAAAAGGGGGGGGGAGAAAATGTATTTGGAAGTGTTCACTACCTCACTATAAAATTTTTTCTTTGTTTAATATCATATATCATTTTCTCTCCCAAATTTGGACCTTGTTTGATGTTAATACATTTATTCAACAAACATTTTTAAATAATCTTTAAAAAGTTATAGATATCTCAGATACCAGTTGTATGAACCTGAATAATTTATTTAACCTCTATCTGCCTCATTATAAAATGGGGATAACAATGCTACCTACATTACAAGGGCTGTTATGAGGCACAAATAATATGCTTATAAAGCATTTATCACAGTACCCAATAATGCTTGTTTCCTTCCTTTCAGGTACAGAGAATAGAGAAAAAAATTAAACAGTTCTTGCACTCAGTAAGCTTACATTCTATTGGGGAATAATAACAGTGAGTTGTTAAACATAGTTCTCACTGGGGTTGCATTCAGAAATGAATTTTTTTTAATGATCTTAATATACATGTGAAAGATTCCTTTCTAAAAAAGAGAATTCTATGCTTCAATGTCTTCAGTCATTAACAAGCTAGAGGACATCTAGAGGAAGATAAGATGAACAAGATGATGAGGGGAATAAAAACAATAAAAATAAAAAATATTGACTTTCTAAGTGTACAAGGAAATAGGCTACAGTAGTTACCACTCCTCTTTCACCGATATTTACTAGCAAATGGTCTCTATGTAGTTGATTATTAATTGTTATTAGCATACTAACAAGTTTAAAGTAGAGTTTATTAAAAGAGATCATATAGTTTTCTGGTCCTAAGATCATAGAGAAAGTGATTATTTCTTATATTCCTCTTGGGCTTGTAATGAGTCTTCATATCTCCTTAGCTCCCATATCTAGATAGGGCAGGCAGCAATGAATCTTTAACAGCAGTGTACTTAGTCAGTGACATACTTCAAAAGAATGCATTTTGAGGCAGATTCATTCACTTTAGCCTATGTTCTTAGACTAGAACTCTGGCATCTTTTTTTTTAACTCATCCCAATAGGCATGCTGGCAGGTGGGAGATAGTCTCCCAGAAAAAACTTTAGTCTCACTAAGGAGGTCCTGTAATCTTCTGGTCTTTGAAATAATCAGTGTAATATTATTATAAAAAAGGATTCTACATGTCTTCACCACAGGATTTCTATACAGAATTTCTTTTCCATTTGTTCCCTATGCAAGTGATCAACATCACTGCATAGCATTTTGTATTCCTGTTTTGTGCCTCATTTGTAGTTAATTCATTTACTCAACAAATATTTTTTTAATAACCTGAACTATTCAGGGTATTTTATAAGGGGTTAATCATGCTCTCAAAATACTAAGAGTAACATGTGGTAGGGGTGGGAGAGGGCAGAGTATAGTTCCTGAACCCCTCACCAATGTGCTTCCTACTTAACATATTAAGTAGCAGAATTGCATTAATTCAATTTAAAAATTTACTTAATATAGGGCAACACAAGAATGACAATAATATTAAAAATGCACCCATAAAGCAGACATACTTTCCCACTAATAGATACAATATCCACGATGGGATGGGGTGCACAAACTTATAAAATCATAGTAGAGAAACCCATAGATAGGGAATACATGTAATGGAAGCAATTCACAATTCTAGCCTGAAAAACTTGCTATCTTTTGCTTCTCTCAGGATTAGGCTACAGAACAATTTACTGATAGTTGGATTACTTCTCTACTAGCCAGACTTTATGGGTCACTTCTCTTCTGAAACACTGAAGTATCTATTGTTAAATCATTTCAGTGAGGGGGTAGCTAGGTGGCTATGTGGTGCAGTGGATAGAGCACTGGTCAGGAGGACCTGACCTCAGACACTTAATAATTACCTAATTGTGTGGCCTTGGGCAGGCCACTTAACCCATTGCCTTGAAAAAAACATTTAAAAAAATCATTTAAGTGAAAATAGAAACACTAAGATTAGGATCTATGAGTTTTTTCAGTTCAGCTCCCATGACTGAGCTCTAAGGGGTTTCTACCTCTCAGAAAGAATGTAGCATTGAAGATAAAAGCAAAGACAAGGCTTATCTTTCTCCAATGGATTCTTCTAAACAGCAAAGGGCGATGCAAAGTCTTTCTTCCAGTTTCTTTTTCCAGGCAGCAGATAGATGGCAGTGAAAGTTCTGAGATCTATTCCCAGCTCTGATCTCTACAGAGATTAGCTTTTAGGTCTTTTATGAGTCCCCAGTTCATCTTAGCTCTGACAAACTAGTTTAAAACTCATGGTGATAATACAAAATCCACATTTCAGATATCTGAATCATAATTAGGTGAAAGGTCTTTGTTCCATAGTCATCAGGATTTCCTAGCTATTACTTTCCAAGTACTGGTTTCAGTCCCATGATAACTGGAGACTGTGAAACAGATCACTTAGGGTATCTTTATTCTGGGTAAGTACCTCTTTTCTATAAGGATCTTTTTTCAGATCTTTTTTCTAAACAAAGACATTTTATTCTGTATCTCTTTCTATCAAATTGTCCACATCTGAAAGGGGTCTACTCTTACATATAAAAGAGAGCTACACTTCTGGCATCATTTATTAGCAAAATATCATTTTTTTAATCTGTCCTTGAATATGAGAGAGTATTATTGGCTAGAATACATGTTGCTGAATTCAAAAGAAGTCTTTTTGAATTCATAATTGATGTTTTTGAACAGCTTGGCCTAGTCCAGCTATTCAGCATATTGTCTGTGGACTTGGACATAGGTGATTACTATCTGGATGAGAAGTCTGTATTGAACTTCTCATAATTAATCTAAGGATAATACACACACATATTCACACACCTACATACTCACACTCACATCCACACCCCTCACACCCTTTAGATGGCAGTTGTCATCTTGGTCTTTTCAGTGCAGGAATTAACAATTATCTCAAGAATGACCCTGGAAGAAGTTAAAATTATTTTATAGTGCCTGGCACTTTATGAGTAGACCAATATAAGTTATAAATGGTGAAAAAATACTTGAAATTTTAATTGACTAGCTATAAGCAGTTTTGACATTCTATTAAAGAAGTAACTATTAACCTGAGTCGAAAAGGGTTAAACTATATATACATATATATATTATATATATGTATGTATATACATATATATAATATATATATATATATATAATATATATAATACCTAATGTAAATGGTTCTTTTGCTTAAGAAGGTAATACCTCCAAAATAGGGGCTATACTGATGGTTTCATTATATGATAAGGAATAAATTGATGCTGTCTCAGAAACATTCTTGGTCTATCATTTACAGGCATAAAGCCATACATCAGTATGACCTCATGTCTTAAAGGGTTTGTTTCTTAGCAGTCACAGAAATCATTAAGCAAGAAGTTCACCTATAATTATGATGAGCAGCTAGCTGCTACAGTAGATAGAGTTCCAGACCCAGAAGACTTGTCTTCCTAAGTTCAAATCTGGTCTTAGACATTTACTAGCTGTGTAACCCTAGACAAGTCTCTTAACCCTATTTGCCTTAGTTCCTCATCTTTAAAATGAGCTGGAGAAAGTAAAGGCAAACCACTACAGTATCTCTGCCAAGAAAACCTCAAATGATATCAGAGTCAGACATAACTGAAAAGCCTAAACAACAAAAACATGACACAAAGCTCTTTCAATTTCTAGAATTTTATATATATATATATATATATATGTTAATTGTATACATGTATATTGTATATATTGTATAAATGTATATAAATTTTATATAATATGTACATATATATATCATTTGATAAATTATCACATTTCTTAGAAGAACTGGGGATGTAACAGTTTGGAAGAGAAAAAGCTGGTAGATGATTCTAATAGATATCTTTAAGATATCTTAAAATACCTTAAGATACATTAAAGATAGGTATCTTTAAGTATTTAAAAGACTTGAATGGACATGATTGAATTTCTTTTGTTTAGCTCAGAGGTCAAACCTAAGAGGCCTGTGTGGAAGATGCTTAGTGACAAGTTTTAGTTCACTGTGAGGAAGAACTGGATTAGGGCTCTTCAAAAATGAAATAGACTTTCCCCTTAGAAATGAGAATAAAACTGTGGTATATGTATGTCATGGAACACTATTGTTCTATTAGAGACCAGGAGGGATGGGAATTCAGGGAAGCCTGGAGGGATTTGCATGAACTGATGCTGAGCAAGATGAGCAGAACCAGAAAAACATTGTACACCCACCAGCAACATGGGGCCCTTGATCAGCCTTGATGGACTCACTCATTCTATCAGTGCAACATCAGGGACAATTTGGTTTTCTCTGCAATGGAGAATACCATCTATATCCAGAGAAAGAACCATGGAGTTTGAATAAAGACCAAGACTATTACCTTTAATTTAAAAAAACCTGATATCTTATTGTCTGATCTTGTCATCTCTTATACTTTATGTTTCTTCCTTAAGGATATTATTTCTCTCATCATATTCAATTTGGATCAATGTGTACCATGGAAACAATGTAAAGACTGACAAATTGCCTTCTGTGGGGGTGGGGGGAGGGAAGTAAGATTAGGGGAAAAATTGTAAGCCTCAAAATAAATAAAATCTTTTAAAAAAAGAAAGAAATGAGAATAATCAAAGAATATGAATAAATGTATGAATGAAAAAAATCTATTAAGCCTTTAATATGTGTAAAGCCTTGCATATAAATAGAAAATCAGCAAAGGTCTTGTCAAGGAATTAGTTCTAATGGAGGATTCCAGTAGGTTCAACTGCAAGTTAGATGAAAAGACTCCAGAGTTCATGTTTTGCAAAGACAAAGTAGATGGGAATGCCTCTCTTAAATGCCTTTCCCCAGATAAAATCACATCAGATCCTACTTTTGAGTCATTTGACAGTACCAGGGACATTAGTGTTGACAACCTTTGTTTTCTGGGCTTTCATTAATCCCAGATGTTACTGAGAAGGCTGAAACATTGATGAAGACTAGAGGAAGGACAGAAGGTCAGGAGACATAGCCATTCCCATGACTCTGACTCTTAGTAGCATTTGGTCAGTGGTTAGTATTTAGTGGTAGCAAAGAAAGTGGATCCCTCCTCTCTGACTTTCAGGGTCACACTGAAAGTAGGTTAGTGATCTGAGGGAGCACTCATTTCCAGAGTTTTTGATTCCAGGGTCCATCAGGATCTGAGAAGAGGAAGTATTAGTAATAATGGTAGCAGGAGTTTCAGTCAGTTGGCACATATTGGACTGCATCAGCTAAACTGTCTTGACTGCAGAAAAAGAATATATGAATTCCTTCAAGGGTCTTTAAGTGGAAATTGAATACTGATTTGTCAGGGAAATTATACAGGAAATTTCTGCTCAAATATAAGTAGAATTAGAAATTTTCTAGAGTCTCCAGTAAAAGATGAGATTCTATGATTCTGTGGTCCTATGAAAATGAACTTTGAGTGGAGAATTTTTCATTTGAATTCTCAGAGAAATACCCTTAATTTTTCTATGGAATGGAATGGCTATCTGACCTTGTTTTCTCAGTGAGAATTATTGGCCAGAAAAGGTGGAGGCAAACATGAAATTATCTTGAGTGATTTTTTTTTATTTTTTTGGGTTTTGGAAGGCAATGGAGTTAAGTGACTTGCCCAAGGTCTCACAGCTAAGAAAGTGTCTATTAAGTGTCTGAGCCAAATCTGAACTCAGGCCCTCATGACTTCCAGGTCTGGTCCTTTATTCACTCACTGTATCACCTAGCTGTCATCCTCTGAGTGATTTTGAGGAATAAAAAAAAATATAAAAATAATGAAATTACTGAGATTGATTCTACAGGTTAAGTATCCACAACCTACAGAAGACTTGCTTCGGATTCAGCTTTACTCTTTTCTAGTAGTTCCATACAGTGAAACAAACTATTCCTTTGGAATTCAAAGATGAAGAACATTTCATTTACCTCTATTATCAGTAGTGGGGGAGAGAAAATATAGAAAAAATCTGCCAAATGCCTACCTCTACACCTAGGAGATTGATGAAAATCTTACAAGTATTTGTTACATGTAAAGTCAAATAATTGAGCTGTGTAATTATTTTAACATTGGAAAGAAAATCTTCACATTTTTACCAGTCTTGATAATTTTAATAATTAGCTTTCTTTAAGATAGCATAATGGAATCTCTTTGAGGCTAACCTGAACTAAAAGTGATGATTGGTTCAGTAGGTAAAATGCTAGGTCAATGACAAGTAGAACTGAATTCAAATCTGGCCTTAGACACTTTCTGTTTGAGTAAGTTGAGTCTGAGCAAGTCACAACCTCTATTTCAGTTTTGTCAACTGTACCATGGAGATAAAGGTTGTTGTCAAGACCAAATAAAATATTTGGAAATTGTTTTGCACAGTGTCTGGCATGGCATATTGTAGGTACTTTAGTGCTTTTTTCCCCTTTCTTAGCCCATCACATTGCTATGTATGTTTTAAGTGCATAATAAATGTAAAAGTGAATAATGATTATTGCTTATATTAGTATTTCTATATTCTTCCATCCTTTTCAAAGTATTCAATTATTTTTTGTGGGTGGGGGAGGGATATATGCAAGTCAATGGAGTGAAATGACTTACTAAGGTCACACTGCAAGGTAATTATTAATATCTGAGGCTGGATTTGAACTTGGGTCCTCTTGACATCAGGGCTGCTGCTCTGTCATTGTGCCACCTAGCTGCTCCAGTATCAGTTGTTCTTGACTTTGCAAAGGTCATACCAGGGAATCTAGAAGTCTTTGAGATCCTTAGGCATACCTTTGCCTCTATAAGTTATCAGGGGAAAAGTATTAATGGAGGATAGATTGTATATTTTGATAATTGTAAAAGCCATTTCTGGCTTGTAAATCCTCTGGTTATAATTCCACAATTCCTGACTAGTCCAACCCCCAAATTGTAAGTTAGTCCATAAAGAAATACTAAAGATCTGCTACAGGCTAGGTTCTGTCCTAGTTGCAAAGAAAGGCAAAAAAAGATTACTCCTGCCCTCCAGGAGCTCACAATTTAATGGAAGAAACAATATTCAAACTAATATGTACAAGAAAATTTCATGCAGGATAAATTGGAAATATTTAACAAGATGCAAGTCACCAGAGTTAAGAGGGATTGGAAAAGGAAGCCAGGAAAATCAGTATATGAAGATAAGGAGCATTCTAGGCATGGAGGATAGAAATGCCTAAAGTCAGGAGATGGAGTTTATTCAAGGAACAGCAAAATGTCCAGTGTCAGTAGATTTAAGTACATAGTGAGAAGAGGGAGAAAGATATAATATGGAAGAATCCTGACAAGGAGTGGAGGAAGCAAGTTATTAAGGACTTTCAACTCCAGAGTAATTTACATTTGATCCTGGAGATTATAGGGAACCATTGGAATTAAGGGTGAAATAGGCAGAACTGGACTTTAGAAAAATCACTTTGACAACTGAAACGAAGATGAATTGGAGTAGGGAGAGATATGTGGCAGACAAACCCATCAGAAAACTATTGTAGTAGTCCTGATGTGAGGTGATAAAGGCCTGAATATAGTAGCAAATGTCAAAGAGAAAAGAGGGAAAATATGAGAGATGTTTTAAGGATGAGGAAATTGAGGCTGGGAGATAATAAGTGACTTGTCCAAGTTCATCCAACTAGTATGTGTCAGAGGAGGAATCTGAGCCCAAGGAATCTGAGAAAGTGAAAGTGATTTGCCTGAGATCACACAGATAGTATAGCACAGACAACACTAAATTTTAAGTCTTTGGATTCCCAGTTCAGGACCTTTTTAAATATTACATGTATTGCATTAGATAATAAGGTTGTTGTATCTCCATTCTTCTGGGGACAGCTCCTGAGAATTTTAGACCCTAGAATATACAGTACTTGGTAGCTGAACACCTCAGACTAAACATATAATTTTGCTTAAGAAAAAAGAAAATATTAATGGGGATTCTTAGTCACCTGGACAATAAGAGAAATCTATAATGAATATGCAAATAATCTAGCAATTAAAACAGACTTTTAACAGCTATTAATCAATTCAACAATATACAAACCTACCAAAATGAATTTTTTCATAATGAAAATAGTATCATTAAAGATAATGCTAAAATAACACATGTTGCTTTAAAGATTACATAGTTACTATAAGAAATTACAATATATTACACGTTGATATCCCTCTTAGTGCCATGGTGTCTGCCTGAGTATTAGGTCACAGAGGCTTTAGACTTCTCAATTTTTTTTGTGGGGGGGGGGAGAAGAGAGGAGGAGGAGGAAGAAAATAAGAGGAAGGGAAAAGACAGATATAGACTTCTTTTCCACTCTTCCACTCACCAGAAGAGTAGCCTTCTATCTGCCCATAGTAGAAATGGGCTGCATCCTTTGTTAGAGGAGGAAAGCAGGTCAGAGAGCCAATCATACTGCTGCCGCCTCAGAGCTGACTGTAAAGGAAGATAGGAAGAAAGATTAAGAGCAAATGTTCCAGGCAACCTGGCAGAAGCCCCACCTACTCATTGCAGTCAAGTCAGGTCCCCATTTCCCCAGTAATATTCCTCAATTCATCTCTAAAGAGGACACATAACAAACTCTGCCAAGAAGATATTTATACATTTAAAAGGATCCAAACCCATTAATGTATTGAATACTGCCTCCCTCAATCCTTTCCAGATGGCTTATCAGGGACTATAGCCTCAAATAGAGGATGAGAAGGGAGGGTCTGACTTTTCCATAACAAATACACTCTCAAAATATCCCTTAAATGATATGAGCTAAGGTGATGGAGGGAAAGATTATTCAACTGCACCTGCTCTATTAAAAAAGCCAGAAGGTGCTGGTTGTTAATTATAACAGAGCTGAGAAGGTTAGAGTCAATGACACTCATGACATAAAATACAGCACAACAGACTATATAGATGGCATTCTTTCAATAGTTACAGTACTTGGTAGTTAAGATGGCACATAGTTGTTTGCATCTGCCTTCTGTTAATAAGTCATAGCACTGCCTTGACCACTCCTTCTGCAGGCTTCTCTATGGACATCAGCTTGCTAGGGATGAATGCTTAGTGGTTTGAAATTTCTCATCTTCCTCCTCCTTTTGCTCTTCTATCCTTAGAAGTTTTACCTCAGCTTGAGAATAGCAGAATGACTTTGAACGACTTTGGACTTCTGGGTAGAAGAAGAGGAACTAGGGGAGATAGAAGCTATGTAGGATTTTCATTTCTCCTTTCCTTCTCCAGAAGGAAATATTTCTGAATCTAATGGGTTTTTTTTCCAGGTGCTTGGGAAACTTAGCCTTGTTTCTTAAAAATGCATTTCCTTTATGTGTCTATAAGTTTACTTTGTTAACTTAATCTGGCAAATGTGATAAAGCTGTACTATATTGATGAAGCTAAACTATAAAGATGAAATGTATTGATTAACTTTGTGCTCTGTTGTTTGATATATTGAAGGGGGCTGTAAGAAATGTCTGGGTAAGATAAAGAGATATAAACAACTACTGTATTTTCTAGAGAAAAGTTTCTGGCTCAATCACTGGAGTTAAAAAGAGCTATTGATTACTTTTTACAACTTTCTTGGGCAGATTGCATATTCATCAGGGTTTCTCTGAGCAAATGAGTCAGCAGCAATATATGAGCAGCTATCTGGTGAGTTTGGCATTGAGGTAGATTTTTGCCACAGTTTATTTTGAAAGGAAAATTTCCTGGGAGAATGGACTGAGAGAGTTGCTAGAAAGTCTTACCTTAATGGAGGAGTAATCTGATTGACAAAGGTGCAGTGGTGTGTTGGTAACTGACTTTCCAGGAAAAAAAATGTTTGCAGGACACACTTTTAATTTTAATCTGCATTAGTAATTTTTCTGCTTCACTTTCATAAGTCTAGACAATCAACAAAGCAAATAAAACAGATAAATCAACAAATAAATCAAGCTTTAATTTTTAGTTTGCCTAAGTGCAAATTCTCAAACAGGCTCACTGCTACAGCATGCCCCTAAAAGGTGGGGGGAGGAGATTGAGAGTGATTAACAGCCCTCCTTATCAATTTATCATCATTCAGCAAATGACTGTCTCTATTTCAAGCCTATCCACCACCACCATATAAGACTCCATTATCCCAATGATGTAAATGACAAGACTATTAAAAGGAAACTGAAATCAGAATAATGAAAAAGCCAATGAAGTCTTAGAGAAGAGATAATGAAATCTACCTCCACCTCAGTAGAGAGGTAGAGATCTACTAGGACTGAATATGAAACATATTATCAGACAAGGTTTCCATATTGCATGTTTTTGCTTAATTCTTTTTCTTGAGGAAAAGTTTAATCTGAAGAGGAAACATCTTTAAAACATTTTCAAAGATGCATTACCTCCTAAATAACATTGGTGCTAAGTGTAGTCACTCATCTCAGAAGTTTGGCATTTGGAAATGAAAAGATGGGAAGAATGCTAAAAGAAGCAAGAAGGGTCAATTTGTGCAAATCTCACAAGTAAAAGTTGTATCTGAGTCAGAGAAGTTCTTGCCCATGGGAGGACTGTTAAACAGCTGAAAAGGATGAAGGGGAAGTAGCACACACTGCTAATTGAAAGTGTAATTTGGCAGAAACAACTCCCCATTTTATAATTAAACTATGCTTCAAATTAACTTGTTAAAAACATAGTGAAGTATTTGAGACATTTTAAAGGTATCATAAAAGTAGGTTTCAGTGGAATGCTGAAACTTGAACAGAAGGAATCATCTAATGAGTCAGAATACAAATATAGCACAAAGAATGGTTTAAATAAAAGAAAACGAATGCCATAACTGATTAAATCCATCAGATTTAATACAAACAACCAGTTACTTAGAGTCATATTTTAGATAATAGAATTTCCAAGTTTGGAGAAGTGAAAAATTGGTTTTGATATGGTTTACTTTCAGAGAATCTCAAAATGAAGTAGTTGGAATAAAATATTAATATATGTGTTGAGAGCAAGTACTGTGTGTGAGTTGGAATAAAACATTAATGTATCTGTTGAGAACAAGTACTGTTTCACTTAACATTTCTGGATCCTCAATGCATAGTATAATAACCAGGTATGTAGCCTGTACTTAATAAATGCCTGCTAATTGTTTGACTTCAGGGACCATCTAGTCCAAACACTACTTGAGTCAAATTCTTCATTACAACATCACGGACAAATAGTCATTCAACCCCTCAAATACCTTTAGTGATAGGGAACTATCTGACAATATTGTTCATTCTATAGAGGGGTAGTTTTAATTGATGACATTTCTACCCTTAGGGAACTTACAGTTAAGCTTTGGAGGTAAAATGAACTCACCTGAAGTACTTACAGGGCAATATTATAATAACTCAACAGAGAGATAATAAGTATATATTATAATAAAGCAGTGATGATGTTTGTCTTTCATTCTCAAAGAAGACCATGCCTTCATGTGCTGTAATAAGCACATGAATTGGATTTGAGTGAGGGGGATGCTCTGCTAAATCACCAGCCTCAACTTTCTTCTCCCTAACCATCTGAGTCCGGTGGGCAGATATGAATCAGTACTACTGGAGTTAGCCCTGAATTTAAAGTAATCAGGGCTAAGTGACTTGTGCAAGTCACATAGTCAGTAGATGTCAAGTATCTGAGGCTGGAGTCTAACTCCTGTGCTCCTAACTCTAAGGCTAGTGCTTTATCCAGTGTACCACCTACGTGCCCTAGTAATGCAGTATGCTAGCTGATAGGAATATAACGAGAAAAAGACTGGCCTCTTTTCTAAGGAGCTAAAATGGTTTGGGTTTTTGTTTGTTGCAAGGTAATGGGATCAAGTGACTTAATTTTCTGAGGTCAAAGTTGAATTTAGGTCCTCCTGACCCCAGGGTTGGTGCTCTATTCACTGCACCACCTAGCTGCCCCTCAAAGAGCTAAAATTGTAGGTTAGAGGCATGTATATAATATATATATATATATATATATATATATATATATGCATATATATAATAGAGAAACATAATAACAGAATTAAATCTCTTTGGACATTGTCACTTCACAGCTTATGTTTGCACTAGCATTTTAGACTGTTTTGTACTTTCTTCATATTGTACTTGTAAATCCACTAAAACTCCTATATCTTTTTACAACTCTTGTTTAGCTATGCCTCCCCCAGTCTGTACTGATGCATTTAATTTTTTAAAGTTGACTTTACATTTATGTTTTATCTTATCAAATTTGGTGTCCTATTTTAGCCTGTTGATCATTTTGGAACTCGGTTTTGGTCTGTTATTATTTCTCCTTACTTTATGTGGGTCAATGTGGGTGTATGGGATATTCAGGGAGGGCTAATACCACTGATGTGATTCCCAAGCACTTTTCAGAGTTCCTTTCAGGGGTAATGCCTCCCTGGAACTTAAATCTCACCTACAATTTCAAGAATCTGTAGCATGCCCAGCAGCAATATTTCAGTTAACTGTCTCAGCCGACAGGCTAAACCATTTGAGATTGGCATCTCAAGGTAACCTACAGTATGAGGGTAATCAATAGTCTCAAATCCACTGGTATGTTAGGGGGATGAAGACTTGTGAAGAATTTCCTCGGCAAAAATAAGTGAATGAGAACAGTTTATTTCAATGGCCTTGAAGGCTACTGAAGCAGGAGCTTAGAGTTTGTTCAGACATGGAAGACACCTAGGTCATCCATTGCTTCCTAGACCACTGCCAGTCATTTTCACTCTTGTCTTACCACTGGACTTAGATGTCTAACTTAGATGTCTAACAACTTTGTGAAACTCTGGATCCCTTAAATCCAATTCATGCACAAGATAAGATGCTATCTTCAAAAATGAAGGACAAACAACATGTCATTCAACAAATTGCTTACTGTTTGATGGGCACTGTGGAAAACACTTGAAATACAAAGATGGGAAAAATGTACTTAAGGAGTTCACATTCTAATGGGGAAAACCAAAAACCAATGGCTATTAACATAAAAAATGTAAATGGAAAGCAATCTCAAAGGAAAGGTACTAGCAGTAGGAATGACCCCTTAAGGTGGCTTTTGAGAGAAGTCTTGAAGGAGGATATGACAGTGAGGAGGGAGAACATTCTAGCATAGAAGATACAGACAGCACAAAGGCCAAGGGAGTAACTCTAATAGACTGTTATTTATAGAGAACCACAAGTAGGCCATTGTAGCTGAATCATTAATTATGTGACAGAGAGAAAAATATAACTAGAAAGGTAGGGATGGGCCAGATTGTGAAGGATTTTAAATGGCAACAGAGAATTTTATATTTGATCCTTGAGCTAAGAGAAAGTTTTTGGAGTTTGTTGAGTATAGGTTGACATAATGATATGTACTTTAGGAAATCATATAGTGGACAGAGTGGAGAATGGATTGAGTTGAGGAGAGACTTGAGGTAAGGAGATCAACGAAAAGGCTTTTAACAGTAGCGTATATGAGAAGGGTATAGCAAGGTGGCAGCTCTGCAGAGTTCGAGGTAGAGAGAAGTGGGTATATAAAAGAAATGTTAATAGAGGTTAAAAATGACAAGACTTGACAAAAGATTGAATTTGTGGTATGACTGAGAGAGGAGAATGAGAGAGAACAGAAGATTTTGAGCATAAGTGACTGGGAGAATGGTAGTACTCTCAATAATAATAGGAAAGAGAGAAATGGTTTTTTTGGTGGGAACAAGAGAAGGAATAATGAACTTTATTTTGTACATATTTTGTTTGAGATAACATTTTCAAATATTCCATTAGAGCTGTTTGAGGGAAAAGTTGCTAAGTCCCTAGAATCTCTTTCCAGTGATTTGTCTTTTTTCTTTTGGTGCTTTGATGCCCACATCACAATATGACCACGTGACCATATTGAAAGTGCTAAAAATGTTGAAAAGTCCAACGTGAAAGCTGTACCTTAGGAACTTGGACATCACCTCCCTGAAGTTGTGGTCTTCTTTGAAAATAAAGGACAAAAAAGTTCTAAATTCAGTAGCTTCATGATTTCATAAAGATCCCCTGCTTTAAGTTTCTAGCCTAGAACCAGTGGCATTATCAGGATAATTGTTAGCATTGGTAAGAGTTGTTAGTGGTGATGGTGGTGATAGTGTTAGCAGTGATGGTAATGGTAGTATCAACATCAAGAACACAAGCAATAATATTAACAAAAATAGTAACAACAATGTCAAGGGTACTAATATTCAGTAACCCAGGCTCACAACTTCAGCATGATCCTAGATTCTTCTCTCACATTTATCAAATATTCAATTTATTGTTATGTCTCATTGTTTTTTACTTTTGCAACATCTTTCCTATACATCCCCTTCTCTCCTCTCACATAGCAGCAACAGGTTTAGTACAAGCTATATTATCAGGGATAGAACATTAGAATACCATACAGGCTATAGAGAAGTCAATACTAGTAATTCTTGGAGTTCCACTGTCTCCAACTCAGCTCAGACTGAATGAATGTAATATCCTTCTACTGCCCTAGTCACTCAGCTAAATTTTTCTGGCCCTGATCCTGATCCCTTTTCCCATTCTCTGGAATGTCATCCAGGTATACCAGCAGAGCAGCTAAAATTGCAAGACCCTTAACATGTCCTAAAAAACAGTCCTTTGAATCATTACTCATGTCGTTTAGAAAGAATATCGTCAGCCCTGCCTCCTCCCAGCCCAACTCTTAGCTGGTGAAATGCATTAATATAAATTAACAATAAGTATTGTCCCATATTGAAATCCCAACAGGACTACAGCATTATCTTATTTGAGATGGTACTGCTGAAAGATGGGCAAGTCCTACCCTATGATAGCTTTTCTAGAAAGGGGTCTTCCATTTCCATCAAAAAGTGTCAGAGAACCCCTCCTAATTTCTCTATCATAAAAGGCCATTCAAATCTGATTTCTATAAAAATACTAGTTTCTTTTGTAATAGCTAGCTCATCTTGGCAAGAAAGGTCAGTATCTGTTTTCCTTGACCTTTAAAGACATGTTTGATCTGCAGTTACTTAGCAGTTACTTGTCATATAAAAGATAAGTATCCATAGCTATTATCTGTTAGAAAGAAGGTATCCTGAATATAGGGACTGATATATTTCTTTTCAGTGTAACCATGTTGGAAAAAATTAGGGTTTCATAAGAGCAATTTCCTGGATTTTTTGGATGTCAAAAAAGGATAGAAACTGTAGCACCAGGAGTTGAACTGTCTAAGCCATTTTAACATAAAGCAGTAGACTAAAAATCATTATTTCTCATGCTAAAATGATTTTAAAAAGAAAAGAAAGACATTCAGAGATATTTGAATTAGAAATGGAATAGTAAATATGCAATATGAAGTAGAGTAAGGATTTTTTCCCCAAATGAGCCTAGTAGCAAGGCAATAAGAAGCTAGGCACATCAGAGAAATGCTGGAGAGATATTCCTGGAAAAAGACCTTTGAACTTCTTCTAACTTGTTTTCCTACAAGACAATGTGGTAATAAGGTTTTCACTTTATTGGTCTGCCAGGATCGGATTATGGTAAAATGATTCCTTTTCTTCCTCCTTGAGAATTTGTCCAGGGGAGTTGGGTCCTGTTCCCCTAACAAAAACATACAGGTGTCCCAGAGTACAGGTATTGTGAAGATTAAGAAGGGGAAAGAAGAGTTTTCAGGCTTTTCCAGGAGTGGCAGAATCAACTGCTTGAAGTTTTAGTATGTTTTTTGCTTCAGTACAATTCAATAAATGTACTCTAATTTATAAAGTGAGTATATGGGTCACATGAAGTTGAGAAGGAGATTAGAACATTAATGAACTGGGAGCATGGGATATTTTGATAAATTATGAATTGTTGGAAATTTTCATAATTTGTACTCTCGATTAGATGATTCAGAACCTGGATTTTGTGAAATACTAAAAGCATGACTGGAGCTAAATGATGCAGGCAAACCAAATCCACTCTAGTGTAAATGGGCTCGAGACAGACTCAGGATACCTGGCCCATCCCTGGACAAAAGGGGATTTAAACTTGGAGCTCAGAGCTTTGAGCACCATCTGGTGGCTAATAGAGTTGAAATTCTGTGTAGCTGTTCCGGCTGTCATTACCTAGGAAGTACATAGTGTTTGACTGCTCTTTACCTACCTTTATTGTCCCTAAGTATAGTAGATGTTTCGGGGAGGGGCATGGAAGGAGAAGCAACCATTTCTATACCATAATATAGTCAGATGGGCTATTCTCTAACTTCTTATTCTTATAGGAATAAATAATAGGCAATTTGAAATTATTTTGTTTGTTTGCTTTCTTGGGCAAAAAATAAATGACCTAGGGACTAAAGAGGGATAAAAATTTTTAAATGTTTTTAATGAAGTTGAAATCCAAACTGGAAAAGGAGTTAGAGAAAGAGAGCAAGAGCGAGAGACAAAGAGAGAGAGAGAGAGAGAGAGAGAGAGAGAGAGAGAGAGACAGAGACAGAGACAAATAGAGAAACAGAGAGTTAAAAAGGACCTGTATATCCTTGATGAGATCAACACATTACTTCCAAGTTATCTCTATCCTAGAATATTAAAAGAACAGAAATATATAATTATTGAATCCCTATCAAAATATTTGATAAAGTTAATAATGGAAGAGATATTGTAGGATTCAAGAAGTGTAATTGCTGAACCAGTTTTTGATGACAGGGAACAAAGTCAGCAAATTTTAGAACAGTAAGCTTTCTACCCACATTCTAGATGAAACCTCCATGATTTTAATACGACTAGATCATGCTAACCTTATTTCTTTGAGAGAATAACTAGTTGGTTAGTTCAGTATAATGCTATAGTTATAGCTAGTCTAGATTTCATCAAAGTGCTTGACAAAATCTCTCAAATCTGTCAAAATCTGTTGACAGAAATAAGGGAATAATAATAGTTCAGTATGATGGACTTAGGCAGGTGGTGTCACAGTGGATAAGAGTGCCAGACCTGGAGTCAGAAAGACATCTTTCAAATTTCAAATCTGATCTCAAACACTTTCTATTTGTGTGACTTTGAGTAGGTCACTATGCCTCTGCCTCAAATTCCTTATCTGTAAAACAAATTGGAGGAGAAATTGGCAAAAGCCAATCTAGTATCTTTGCCAAAAAAAACCCCAAAACCAAAAAACTAAATCAAATGGGGTCATGAAGAGATGGGCATGATTGAAAAATGATTGAACAACAACAACAATGGATTCTTCAAAGAGTATTCATAAAAGGTTGAATGGCTGCTGGGAAGGAAGACTCAAGGGGAGTGCCCTAAGTTATCATTTCTTGGCAGGAAGTTGTCTTACATTTTTTCTCAGAAACTTTAGTAAAGTCATTCACAGTTGACATAAAACTTGAAGAGATAGCTGACACACAGAATTACAGAAACAGAATTCAAAAGTCTTTGAGAGACTACATCTGACCTACAGATCATAATGGTCTGGTGTTGCTAAGGCAACTTCAGGTGGGACTCAAAATTCAATAAATCTCATAGTGTCTTAGGGGTGAATTAAATGTTTGACCAAATATAGTCCTTGAATAATGCTAGAAATATCCAAATGGTCCTTGACAAAAAAGTTTCCTCATTCCTGTTGGACTGAGTTGAATAAGATGTGTTTTAATAAGGCTAAATTTAAAGGATTAACTTGGGTTCTAGGAATCAACTTTACAAATACAAAGTGAGGAAGGTGAACTAGAAAAAAGAATTGGGGACTTGTAGTGGGCCACAAGCTCAGTATAAGACAATGCAATCTGAGACTGCATTAGGAGGAATATAGGTCTGAAAAGAAGATGCTATAAATCAGTGAATGAAAAACATTTATTTAGTACTAATACTGTGCTAAGGGATAGGCATACAAATTCAAAATCAAGAAATCCCTTGCCTTAGAAAACTCACATAGCAGGAGGGAAAACAACACAAAAATGGGAATGGTAGGCAGGAAAGGGTATTTTGATTTGGGCAGTTAGATAGCAGTGGATAGAGTGTTAGCCCTGAAGTTAGGAGGACCTCAGTTCAAATCCATCCTCAGACACTTAATATTTACCTAGCTGTGTGACCCTGGGCAAGTCACTTAACCCTATTTCCTTACAAAAACAAAAAAAATGTAAATGCCAATCTAAGGTCTCTGATTTGATCTGTTAGCTAAATTTCTGTTCTAGGGAGGTGGAATGATAAGAATCTCCAAAAATATCTATCAGCTTTGGACTAGTCTTCTCCTTCAATTGAAGACCTCTCTCTTTAGTTATACACAATGATTTGAAATGAGAGGGTCCTCTTGTTGAATCTTTTATTCGTTCAATCATGTGAGACATAATGCTGTAAATGGTTTGACCCTCCCTCAAGGCCATGTGTACCTCAATCCTTAGCTTCTGTATTTGTTCTTATCAATTTTCAGGGAAGGAGATTTATCTGGAAGATAGGGAAAAACCACAGGAGTTATAATCCTACCTGGGTTTTGTGACTAATACAACATCAATACCCTTAAAAAAAACCCCAAAACAAGAAGCAACTTTTGATAATGACATATGGACCCTGATCAAGGTAGCTGAGTTAAGGAATCATCCAGTAGTCATACTATATCTTAGGAGGACCATTGCTATATAGGAACTATAAGAATGAATTCACTTTTCCTCAGAAACCAAAGATGCATAGGAAATAGTATGCTTGCTCATCTGTCCCCTATTAGGGGAAATGTTTATATATTTATTCTTGCTATATTTTTAAAGTTGATGTTTGTAATAGCTAATTAAAGTTAAAATTATCCTAAGATCTTAGTAACTGGAATCTAACAATGCATGTGGGTGGGGGGGACAAAACTGGTGGGGAATCAAGTGAATGACAGTAGAGACTAGATACCCCCAGAACCCTTATAATTTCCTGGTACCATGAGTGGTAGATTAGAATGTCTAGTTCTGGTATAGAAGATTGGAAAAAAAGTTACACGAGAATATAGTTAGAGACTTGCTTTTTTTCAATACAAGGAGATTTCTACAATCCTTCAAGATTCCAACTATTTGAGATTTTAAAACTTAAAAATAATTGGAACTTTCATTGTTATAATTATTAATTATTATTAGTTCTAACAGTCAATCTCAGAGATTTGTACCACATGAGCCAGGTAAGACCTGAGTGAAAATGGACAAGCATACATATATATATATATATATATATATATATATATATATATACATATATATATATATATACACATATATATATATATATATATATATGAGTCAAGAATTATGAAGAGTATCAAATAGAGAATTAAATAGCAGAAAAGAGGATGAAAAATGCCATTTGTTGAAAGAAAGTGAAACAAAAACTGAGGGAAATAACCAGAGCTTAGAGTATAAGAGAGCTAAGAAAACTAAGAAGCAAGTATTGGGTAAGAAGAGTGATTGTGGTGAGATAACCACTCCCTTCTAAGAACACAGGAAAGTTGAAGTTAAATAGTAAAAGAGAATGATAGGCAGTATCACCTATAGTGAGTAGCTTTCAGTAGTTGAGTTTGGTATCTACGGGAGTTGTTGAAAATGGGCAATGTGAAAGAGGTAGAGGAGCTATGGAGGGAAGTTTCACTTGAAGAAACAAACCCTGGTGCCCTTGACTGGAGTAGGACTCAGGGTAGTGCTGTCAGTAACAAGTTTTTTGGGGGGAGATCACTCACTGAAGAACTCTGTATCATTATTTTCAAAGCACTTAGATGCAAAATTTGTTTTGAGCTTTGTGAACTTGTGCACTTTTAAGGGAAAACTTGCAACTAATTGTGAGGAGTGCCAAATAATGAAGGTCACCACTTTTCATTGAGAGAACAATAATCTAGAAAAAATCAAAAAGTATCCTGAGTGTATCTTGACTTTTTATATTAGGAGTGCGTCTCTGAAACAAGACTTCGACTGAAAAAAATTCAATTTCCAACTTATTCTTCCATTTTTGTTTTCTCTTCTCATTGACAATCAGAAATTTGTATTCATCTATTTGTGAGTCACTTCTTTTCTATCATCTTCTAGTATAAATAAATACTGCTAAAAGTTTTTTTCTTCCATAACTATCTTTCTTTCTGGTATCCAACCCAATCCAATTGTTAATTATTAAGTAGGTACTATGTGAAAAGCTTAATGTTAGATTCTAAGGATATAAAACCAAAATGAAAAGCTGTCATAGCCCTTCTGGAATGTACATTCCACTTTTAGAATACCACCAAAATTTTCCTAGAATTATGGCTAGGAACATTATACATTATAAACTAGATATAACCTATCTTCAGAAAACACATTAAACAGTATCTCATAAACGAGTCTTTGATTTCCTCTTATGAGAAAAATAAAATTTTTGAACAAATGATGTTTGTAATTTGATGTTTTTAATATATGCTTTCAAATTTTTTTCTTCTTGTAGTGGGGATCAATGAAGTATACACCTTTGGTTTCATTGTGTAAGAAACTCCTGGTGAATCAACTACCTTTACATGGAATTTCCCTTATATTAGTTTTCTTATACATTCTTTCCAGTACTGACAAATCTTTACTCATTTTCTTTGGCTTACTGGTCACGACTGAGGAGTTGAAATATTGCTTACTTCCCATTGTCACTCCCAGGTTCTCCCTCTTTCTCCTTTACTTATCAACCTTTCTTCCTTTGAAGTTCATAATATTTATATTTGCAACCCAATAAAAATTCTGATAGAAGTTGTCTACAGGCTCCCAGGTCTCTCCTCTTCCTTTCTTAATGAATCTGAGACCTGCCTTACAGTTCTCTTCTTTCCAACTACTTTCCTCATAACTGAGGGATTTCAAAAGACATATTGATTCACCTTCAAAACAAGAGACTTTTTGTATGGATATTCTATGTTTTAAAAAGTGGTTACAAAGATCCCCAATCCCTCAATCAGATCTGTCAGTGAATCCATAATGAGTATGCAGTCATACACTAACAGCTGTGGGAAATCCCTTCACTCCTGTCTCTGTCAGGTTTTCAAGACCCAGTTGGAGACCACCTTCTCCTGGAAGGTTTCTCTCATCTCCCTCTCCAAGAAGATGTGTTCTTTTCTTCCTTTCCACCACATTGTGTTTGACATCATCTGCACCTTCTACCTTGTATAATATTGAATGGATCACCTCCCTGTTACAATGATTTTGACTTGTCTTATGACTAATAACTTTGAAGGTAGAGACCAGGTCTTTATTCCACATGGTTTCCAGCACAACATAAGCAAGAACTTAGGAAAATTTGCTGAATGAATAAATAGAGGAAGGAATGTTAAGCTTCAATTAAAACCTTTAGGGAGGTTACAAGTCACAGGCAGTGGTGACAAGACAGCCTAATGTATTGAGATCAGAAAGATTTAGTGGATTTCAAATCAGAATGACCTGGGATCAAATTCTGCTTTTGACATTAGTTATGGGACCATGGGTAAGTCATCTTAGCTCTGTGGGCTTCAGTTTACTCAAATGTAAAAAGGAGGTGATACTACTCACTTCAGGTCCTCACCCAGAGAACGGTGACACATAAAGATGGCCATATTCTCAATCTTGCCTTCATAAATGTACCACCTCCATGTTCAAGAATTATGAAATTTCTTTATCTGATCATAATATTCTGATTATGATCCCTCTGCCTCCCTTTATATAACCTTACTCTCTATATTCACCTCACAGGGGACCTCCTTTCCTTGACCTCTCCATTCTCTCCTAGGCCATCACAATCCTCTAGCTACTCTCTCCTCTTCTTACCATTCCTGACTCTTGGTGAACCAATTCAACACTCTATCACTTCATTTCTTAAATTCCTAGTGCCTTTATCATCTCACCAAGTGAAGCTTTAGCCTACAAGCCTGCTATCAAATAAAAGTAGAGAAAAACATGTGACCATTTTGACTGGTGTACTAGATTTATGTTATCTAGTCTTAACCTTGCTTTTAGATATCCTAATATGTTTCCTTAATCAAATCACTTCACAGTAGCTCTCCCAAAGCTTTTTTGCTTCAAACCTATCATGACTCTCTTCCCACTCTCTCAACTGAGAACCTTGCCTCCTAGAAAAAAATTGACACCATTTGTTGCATACTCCTTCTTTCCCCCTTTCCTTCTTTTCCTATCACTCAGGTATCTTCTACTGCTTTTTCCCCCTTCACCCCTATTTCATATGATGAAGTTACCTTATTCCCTTTCCAGATCAATCCTTCTACCTCTTCAAGTGATTCCCTTCCATCCTGTCTCTTCCAACAGAATTCTCTCAATCATCCCCATTCTTTTACTTATTTTCAATCTCTTCTTTTCTTTTGGCTCCTTTTCTACTACATACAAACATGATCTAATCTCCCTTGTCCTGGGGAAAAAAACCCTCCCATACCTGTTGTAGCCTTAATTATCTTCCCTCATTTTGTAACTAAACTCTAAAAGGCCTCTATAATAGATGTCTTGACTTTCTCTCCTCTTACTCTCTTTTTAACCTCTTACAATCTGACTCCTAATCTTATCTTCCAATGAAACTGCTCCCTCCAGAGTGACTAATGATCTTTTCCTTAACATCTCTGCAGCTTTTGACACTACTGATTATTATTCTTTCCCCCTTGATATTCTTTTCTCCCTAGGTTTTTGGAACACTATTTTCTCCTAGCGACTTTATACCATTTGCTGGTTCCTTCTCCAGATCACAACTTCCAACTGTAGGTGTACCTCCAAATTTCTGATCTGGGTCCTCTTCTAGTCTCCCTCTATAATACTTCATTTGGTGATCTCATTAGCCCCCATAGATTTAATTTTTCTCTTTAACAAATTTATGTTGATGATTCTTTAATCTATTTTTTCTCCTTTAATCTCTCTTCTGTCCTTTAATATTGCATCTTTTTTTTGCAAGGCAATGGGGTTAAGTGGCTTTCCCAAGGCCACGTGGCTAGGTAATTATTAAGTGTCTGAGGTCGGATTTGAACTCAGGTACTCCTGACTCCAAGGCCAGTACTCTATCTACTGCACCACCTAGCCACATCTTTAAATAATATGGCACCTTTAAATGCCTCTTTGACATCTCAGGTTGGATGTCCAATAGAAACCTTAAACTCAATATTACCAAAATAAAATTCATTAACATTAGCTTTCTCATAACCCCCTGGCCCCCATTAATATAGAGGGCATCACCATCTTCCCTGTCCCCCAGGCTTGCAACCTAGGATTTCTGCTACACTCCTCACTATCTTTCATCCTCTGCCCCTTCAAATCCAAGTGGTTGTCAAGGACTATCAATTTTCACCTTAACAGCATCTCTAACATTTGCCCCCTCTCTTCTGACACTGCCACCACTCTAGTGTAGGCTCTTAGCACCTCACATCTTGATTATTACCATATCGCCACTGGTGGGTCTGCTTCTCTCAGGCTTCTCCCTACTCCAATCCATTCACCATTCAACCATTAAATGGTTTCCTAAGACACATGTCTACTCATATCACAATACTACCCCTTTAAGTAAATTCTAGTGACTGCCTATTGCCTCCCAAAGCAAATACAAAATATTCTGGCATTTAAAGTCCTTCATAACTTATCCTTTCTCCAGCACCTTCTGCCCACCCCCACATCCTTCACCTTTCCAGTCTTCTTAACATTTTCCTCCTAACCATATACTCTTTGATACAATGACACTGATCTCCTGACTGTTCCATGAATAAGAAACTATCTCTTGCTTCTGGGTTTTTTTTCCCCTGTTTCCTATGCCTGAAATGTTCTCCCTCCTCCTCCTCTCTGACAACTGACCTTTCTGGTTTATTTTATGTCCCAACTAAAATCCTAACTTCTATGGGAAGCCTTCCCTAATCCCTCTTAATTTTAGTGCTTTCCCTCTTTTAGTTATTTTCTATTTATCCTGTATACGTGTTATTTCTTCACACTTTTGAATGAATTTTAAACAAACCAAATTACAAATGGGATAGAATAGTAGAGAGGTTAAAATAGAAGTTGAGGTTGTAAAGAAATAGCTTCAGGTAGTAAGAAAATAGAATAATCTCTGGCATTTGAGATTGTGCTTTAACTTGTGAGTGTTCCAACTGCTACCCGGCCATCCTCAAAATCTCCTCATCTCCCAAGTTTGGTTAGAGATTACTGGGAGTCATTATCTATTCCCCTGCAGTTTGGGATCTCATGTTCTATAAAGAAAAATCTTTATTTACAGAGAGGCAAGACACAATTTAAAAATATGATTTTATTAGATAGATTTCCTGATCTATCCTGATCTATCTCATTCTCAAGTTGGACCCAAAAAAGAGTAGCTGCTATTTCAGGTTCTAGGGTTAACTTTGTGGAAGTCTACTATCTTAACATTAAATCTTGAACCTCTACCTGGTACTTTTATTAACCAAATCCCATTTTTCTCTCACACTATAGCCTCCAATTACTTGATCCCTCAGTTCTCAGGGGAATTATATCTTCACTAACAACTCTATTCTCTTTTCTTTATCTTGCTTCCTTGGTGAAACATAACCCTACATTGTCTTCATCTTTTAAGTCCCTTGACCCCCTAACATTTCCAAAGTTGTACTCTACTAAATCTCAACTTTGACTCTTTCAACCATCTACTTCCTTCCCTTCTACTAGTATATATTACTAAATTAGGGTGGAGAAAATGTTGTAACCACTCTGAATGTGTCTAGCACAAATTTATGTTTATACAATCTCATCTTGACCCTCAATGCTGTTAGACAGTCTTTCTATAACTGAATCATCAACTCATCCATCCCACTTTCTTCCACACTTTTATATCCCTCCTCAAGCCTCCTACTTGGACTTTATTTACCTCAGTCTTCTTTATTGAGAACTTAGCTCTATATTTAAAAGTATAAATTGAAGTTATTCATCAACAATTTCCTTTTACCCTTCCTCTTCATCATCATATCACTTCTGTTATTATTTCCTTCTTTGCCTCTATCTCACATGACAAGATATCTTAACTTCTTACCAAGTCAAATCCTTCTATCTGCAAGTGATTCCATTCCATTTTTTCTCTTTCCAACAGATTACCGTGTCTATACTTCCCACTCTATCACTCATTTTCCTTTTTAAAAATTATTTTATTTTTCTGATTATATGTGAAGATAGTTTTCAATATTCATTTTTTGTAAAATTTTAATTTCACATTTTTCTACCTTTCCTTTACCATGCCAGTGAGTAATTTAATAAAGGTTACGTATATACACTCATAGTAGTCATGTTGCTTATCACTTATTTCCCTACTGCCTACAGAATTGCCCTTGGAATTCCATCTTCCAAAAAAACCTCACAACCCTATTAACTAAAGTCTTATATCTCTTCTGCCCTTTATGGTAAACCTTCATAAGAAGGCTGTCTACAATAGATGTCTCCATTTCCATTCTTCTCACTCTCTTCTAATCCCATTTCAACCCAGTTTCTAATCTCATTGTTTCACTAAAACTACTCTCTATAAAGATACCAGTAATCTCCTAATTGCCAAATATGACTTTTAATCAACCTTCCTTCTTGGAACCCTTTAGTTCCCTTAGAACCCTTTGAACCCTTAGTCATGCTCTTCTCTTTGTTAGTCTATTCTCCTATTTTTCAGACTCTTCTCTCAGGATTCTCCTCCTATCTATCTTCTACTTTCCAGCTTAAATCTTACCCCAGTCTTGTTAATATTTCTATTTGTTTTGAGGGCACCACTAACTTCCCAAGTCCCCAGGTTCAACTTTGTTGTCATCCTTGGGGCTTAACTATCCCCATATTTAATTTGTTGTCAAGGCCTGTCCTGTCAATTTCACTTTTTTTTACATTATCCCTCAAATATCTCCCTCCTCCCCTTTATTTTGCCATTATCCTGGAGTAGGTTCTCATTACCTCATGCCTGAACTATTGTAATAATTGATTTATAGATCTGTCTGCCACACATCTTTCACCACTGCAATCCATCCTCTATTCAACCACCAAAGTGATTTTCATAAGGCATTATGTCATCCCCCAATCAATAAATTCCAATTGTTCTCTGTCACCTATAGGATCAAATGCAAAACTCCTATTTGGCATTCAAATACCACCTAACTTTCTGTCCTCTAAATTTCCAGTCTATTTAGATATTACACCCACCTCCCTTCCACTCCTCTTATACACTATATTCCATTGGCATTATCCACTCCCCCTTTGCCTTTGGTCCCTAAATAAGACATTCTGTCAACTTTGGGAATTTTCTCAGTCAGTCATATCTAGAATGCAATTCCCACCTTTTCTCTATCTGACTGACTTCCCTGACTTCCTTCAAGTGCCAGATAAAAATCTTACTTTTTACAGGAAGCATTTCTCAATCCCTCTTGATTCTACTGCCTTCTTCTCTTGATTACTTCCTATCTATCCTGTAATAGCCTATTTATACATATTTGTTTGCATGTTGAATGACCATTAGATTGTGAGATACTTGAGGACAGGGACTGCCATTTGCTTTCTTTATATCCTCAGCACTTAGTACATTGCCTGACATATAGTAGGCATTTAATTATTGTCTAACTTGATCAACTGATAGAAAAGGTGACTTTCCTCTAATTAATCAGCTCCGATATGCATGGTGATTCACTGGATCCAGTGCCCAGTCTGGAGTCAGGAAGACTCATCTTCCTAAGTGCAAATCTGACTTTATTACCTAGATGATACTATCTGATACTACCTACATGACCATGGACAACTCACTTGCCTCAGTTTCCTCATCTGTAAAATGAATAGGGTCAATAATTGGCCTGAAATCCTGATCTGAAAGTCACCATGACCCAAGCTTCTGGAACCAGGGATCCTACTGAACTAGAAAAGAACAAAGGAAATAGAACTAAAGCCATATATTTGAGTGATTAATAAATATTTGTCAAATTAAATTGAATTGCTTTGAGAGGCATAGTGACCAGAATGAGGTAGAGGATTATCCTTTTATCTGTCTCACAAGGAAGTAATCTACTTTTCATTGGATGCTAGATGGTCAGTTCTGGTGATATTTATAGAGATACCTACTAGTCAGATATAGTTTGGACTAAATACCTTCTGAAGTCTCTTTCAATAGTGCTATTTTATGAAATCTTCTAGTTTACAAGTTTCATTTTTGACTGTATTTTATATTTGGAGATAACTGGTTATGTTTGCATAATGCTTTGCATGCATTGACAGATGAAGAAATGAATGATGGCTCTAAGAGATGAAGAAACTTACCCAAAGTCATTTAACCAATTCCTGTTAGAATCACAACAGGAACTTGGACCTCCTTCAGCTTCATCAAAGGCCCTCCATAGGATATCCCATTGGAGGATGACATTTATTTTGCTCATACCTAAGGCAGGGAAACTCACTCAGTGACTCCTTAGGGTACTCTCTAGCCTGGCATGAATGTAGCTTATCAGTCTAACAGGATGAGTGAAATTCTTTCTCTTGTCTGCCTTTCTACTTGACTAAGTTGGTTTTTAGACAATCATACTGTTATTTAGTCACTTTATTTTTTTTTTTTTTTACTCCCAGTAATGAGTCAATAACATTGACCACATAAAGAAAGGGGGCAGCTAGGTGGTGAAGTAGATAGATTAAGGGTTCTGTAGTCAGAAAGCCTCATCTTTTTGCATTCAAATCTGTTTTTAGGATCTTACTTTCTGTATTATCCAGGGCAAATCACTTAACACTGTTTACCTCAGATCCATATTTATAAAATGTGCTACAGAAGGAAATGGCAAACCATTCTGTTATCATTGCCAAAAAAACCCAAATAGGGTTATGAAGAGTAGGATATAACTAAAATAACTGAACAACAACATAAAGAAAGAAACCAAGAAAGACCTTTAAGGAATCAGATTCAAAGTATGCACCTAGCATAGATATTGTGGCCTGAGTCTCACTCATTCTGTTATTTCTCTGCAGTTTATCCTGCCCTTTAAACTGAATATATTGTTAAATTATTACCATGTTAGCTTATAAAAATGCCTAGAATAAAGGAGAAATTAGTTATATTATCTGACATTTCCTAAGCAGCTCCATAACAATAATCACACCAGGAAGGGTTTTGGTTGATGAAGGAAACAATTTTAGGTTTCCAAGGGATAGTATAAATTGCAAGGACATTTAAGACTCTTGGGGAAAAAATACTCTATTGATGGCATGATTTGGTTTTAATCTTTGGACCTGCAAGGATGTAATCTGCTAGGGAGATAAAAAAGCCATGCCCTAGGAGAGAGAGCAAATATTCTGCAGAAACAAAATCTGATAATTGTCATGCATTTTTACACATTGATGTACCAGATAAATTGAATGATGAGTCCCCCTGGGGAAGATTTTGTATGTAATCAGTTGCTTTGATTCTTCCCAATGTACTAAAGAAGCTTATGAAATAGATCCCTAAAGTCATCATTGTACCCAAGATCTTAATGGCTATTTTAAGACTGAAAGCATCTTGATAAATGCAGAGAAATTTTGTTGCCTTAAAGCAAACAGAAGGGTGGAAAAATCCAGTGCTCAGAATTAGAGCCACCCACAGCCTGGTGTGGTAGAATGTTAGCCTGGAGACTTGGACTGCAGTTCTGGGCTCTGCCTCTTTTTAACAATATGACCTTGGGGAGTTAGTTCACATATATAAGACTCAGTTTGTTTACCTGAGAAATGCAGATAATTATGTGTTCTAAGAAACATAAAGGGCTTTTCAAATCAGCTTCACTAATATTTTTTAAACAACTGCTTTGTATAAAGTGTCATGCTACATACATAAATAGACAGAGACAAAATCCAGTCCTATCCCTCATCCTAAGAGTTTTCAGACTGCTGTGAGGATGATCAGAGATTGCTGGAGATCCACTAGTACCTGGATGTGTTGGACAGCAAAAGGGTCAAGATTGGGGCCTGTCTGACAAATTCATTTATGTCACTTTAGATCTAGTTGAGCATTCTGGGAGCAGGGTTGATTCTTAGACCCTAGACAGTGGAAATAAGAAAGTTTGCATTGAGTTTATGGGGTCTGATGGGTAGACCCTGCTGTACAGTTATAAGAGATGACACCATCATGATTTACTTACATTGTCCTTGAGAATAAGGGGCATTATCTGGGTTAGGGAGATGAACAGTTGGTATCTGATATCAGTGACTTCTGGTTACATAAGGGTGTGCTCCTGAATATTAATGTTTGGGTGACATTGCTGCTCATCAATTGAACAAGCATCTGTTAATCTCTTTCAATGTGCAGGCACTATCTTAAATACTAGATACATAGACAAAAATGTGAGACATAGATAATACATAAACACATAAACACATATATAAATAAAATGTGATAGACACTACATAGATATACAATTAAAAGGGAAATAGTCTTTTCCCTCCAGGAACTTATATTTTAAATCTAGAGACAACATATACCTTAAGTGTGATGTGGTGTGTGCGTGTGTGCGTGTGTGTGTGTGTGTGTGTGTGTGTATATGTGCATGTGTGTATGAAGTAATCACTCTATATTGAAGTGCCTTAGCACTCTCATATAGGATATGTGGATATACCTTCTGGACTGTTTCATTCCCTTCAACCTCTCTCATACTTAGTTAGATTTCTAGAAAAGGACCAACATCATGTTATTACCTTCAAATTTTCTCAGGTCTCTGGGGAAAAATATTTTCTCCATGAACTACTTTAACTCTTTATTCCTCATAAGTTTGCTTCCATTTATACAAATTAGTACTCACAATGAAGATACTTTTATGTGTTAAACATAAATTGCTAAAAAATAATATCACAGTTACCATATATAAAAACAAATGCCTGAGCAATAACTACATAACACTTCATATATAAACCTAGGTCACACTCTCTCACTAAAATACTTAATATCTTTGGGCAGAGGGGAGACACAAATATTTGACAGAGAAGCCCATGAACAAGGAAAACCCTTGAGCTCAGGGAAACATGATTCTGGACTGTTGATTTTGATACCACTGGTTTATTCAGGAATATCTAAAGTATATAAAATTGTTTCTCTCCTGGCTTTCTTTGATCCTCACTATATTCTTCTACTTTACTCTTAATCTTATGAAGTTTTAACAAGTTATTTCAACATACATGGTTCAAAATCTTCCTCTGGCATGTTTCTTAGTAATAATAAGTCAATACAAATAATAAGCTCTCATTATAAATAGTAAGTATAAATCATTGTTTCCTATAACTCTGGCTTGCATTTGCTTCCATGGATGCACAATGTCCATGAGAGTAGGTTCAAACTTAAAGTACAGTGGTAATGAGGCAGAACATAATTATAGAGCCTGGACATTCATAAATCTTACCTTTGGTAGGGGGAGCATTTCTGATTGCTTTTCTGATATTCTCGTTCTTTATCCCCACTCCTAAAAACTAGTTCCTTTCAAAATTACCTTGTATTCATTTTGTATACCTAGTTGTTACTTCTCCCACTTCCATTTCAGGAGGGTACCACACCAACCATCTCTTTCTCTCCCACCAGACTGTACCCCAGATACATCTTTATCCTAGAAGTTCACTTCAGTGCTGGAACCCATACCTTATCAGTCTTCTCTGCCTCTGGGGAACTTCCTAATGATTGGTCAGCTCCCCTGAGACCCTCCATCATCTAAGTGGGCACAAAGGTCAATCATTTCCTCATTTTCCACCAAGAGATGTACTTTTCTGGACTTCTCCATCATGTCTCCATGCATGTTCCCCCCTAATTCATTTTATTTATAGTCTTTCTCATTAATGTAAGCTTCTTGAGATCAGAGACTATCTTTTTGCTTAAATTTGTATTCCAGGTGCTTTAAAGTACAGGATCTGGCATATAGTAAGCCCTTACTAAATTTTTGTTGACTACCTGTCTTGTTGACTAACTGACCAATTTCCCCTTGCCTTGAACTCAGGGTATGAATTCTAATGGGGTCAAGTTTTTATATTATTTTAATGAACACTACCACTACTAGCACTTCTATCACTGCTATCACTGCTAGTCCTGCCAGCATGACTAGCACTGCTACTACCACTGCTACCACTGTTAATTATACTACTACTACTACTACTACTACTACTACTACTACTACTACTACTACTACTACTACTACAACGACTATCATAGAACACATGTAGGAAACATATATGGCAAAGAGAAATCGTGGCCTTAGTATTTATAGAAGAGTACTTATTATGTGCTGGATACTGGACTCAGAACTTTTTACAAAGATTATTTTGGGACAGCTAGGTAAATCAATGGATAGAGCACCAGCCCTGGAGTCAGGAGGACCAGAGTTCAAATCTGACCTCAGACATTAATAATTACCTAGCTGTGTGACCTGCCACTGCTTTGTAAAAAAAAATAAAAACAAAAAAAAGATTATTTCAAGTCCTACAACCTACTGCCTTACAAAAAAATAAAATAAAAGTTTATTTCATGAGTCCCACAAACCAACAAGACAAATGCTTTATTATTTCTATTTTTCAGTTGAGAAAACTGAGGCAAATGGAGATTGTGATTTGCTTAGGGTCATCCAGCTAGTAAATGTCTGAAGATTTGAATTAAGATCTTCCTGATTCCAGATGAATAGCTCTATATATTGTAGAACCAGGTGCCTCTAGGGGAAAAGTGTATGATTGCAGTTGTGGAGATGATGATGGTGTGTGGGAACAAAATCAAAAACTTCTCAAAACTTATAGTTAATCTTGAATTTGATGAGGTAAATTAATGGGGAGAAATTGGATTTCAATACACTGAATTTCATGATTTTTCCTTCTGGAAAGTTATCTTGAATAGATCCACTATGGATGATCAAACTGGAGATTGAGATGTAGAATTATTTGGATGTTTGCTTCTAAAATTAATTACTTTTCTTTTGCTAACTGGCTTTGCATTTAAAATATGGGTGAGCTTGGCTTTGTGATTGAACCTCTCTCAGATTTTTAATGAGTGTCTAAACAGCAGAGTCCAAACTGTAGGAATTTCTATAAGATTTCTATCTGTAGGTTTTGGCCTTGAGAACTTGGCAACAGGGAGCCTTCCCCATCTGCCTAACAATCTATCCTTGGAATCCTTAGAGTGTGTTAAGGAAGGAAATTGAATAGATTTAGAATTAAGATAAAAATTAATGAGGCAGGGATGTAGTGGAAGGGAGTGCGGTTTGCAGGCTCAGAGGAGACCTAGGATCATGTCCTGTATCCAGTAATTGTTAGCAGTTTGATTCCAAGGATGTGCTTGGATTCTTGGACCTCAGCTTCCTCAACCATAGTTTGTATTTCCCATCTCACAGAGTCATTGCAAGGAATAAGTGAGAATGTATTGGTGAAGTACCTTGTAGAACCTATGTCATTGTGTGTGGTTTGCTTTACACTTTTCCTACACAAAGGGCTATTTCTGCAATTGTTATCTTTTATCCCTAGGGCAGCTAGATGGCACAATAGATGGCACAATGGCTTGGAATCAGGAGGATGGGAATTTGAATCCAGCCTCTGACACTTATTAGCTGTGTGACCTTGGGCAAGTTACTTAACTCTGATTGCCCTGCATCTAGGGTCATCTCCAGTCATCCTGAATCATATCTGGCCACTGAACCCAGATGACTGGAGAAGAAAAGAGGTTGCTGACTTAATACAGCACTCCTTCACTCAAATTCATTTATGTGCTTGTGAAGGCATCACCTCCCTGATGTGGTTGTCTTCTTTGAAAATGAAGAACAAAATATTACCTTTTAATCCCTAAACCTGATTCAACCTTCTACTAACAGTCATCCTTAGACAAGAAGTAATGACCATCCAACATGAGAACATTACTTAATGTTGATGAGTTGGGGAGACTTCAAATTATTTTCAAGTTTAATTTCAAAGATGTTGCTATCCTTATGAAGATTTTGAGAAGGCAGCTGCTTTCCTATTGAACCTGATACCTTGGAGAGTTAGAAAGTCTATCTATCAGATTTCTAATTCTGAATGTAACCTGACTAGCCTGACTTTCTCTCTCAGTACAGAGTCTGCCACAAAGCAAACATTTAACAAAAATAGCTAGTATTTATGATGAAGGGGGAAAACTGGGGAGAAAACAAATAGCTAACTTAACTGGTACTTGTCCATATTGAGTTTCTCCCAATAAAGTCCATCTTTAACTTGTTTGTTTTGAACCCACTGAGAAGGGTTAGAGTGGGGAAGTTTTTAAAAAAAGGTAAATTTAGTTCTAAAGTCAAGAAGAATGTTATACCAAGTAGAGTTCTCTCAAGTGGAATAAGCTGCCCTGGGAAGGTGTATGTTTCCTTTTCTTTCAGTTTCTCAGGCAGAGGCTGGATGACCTTTGTCAGACATTTTGTGCTGGGGATTATTTTTCAGGTATAGATTGGACTTGAAATCCCTTCTAATTGAAATGAAAACAGATTATTTGCTCTAAGGGATGACCTTCTGGGAGGGAAAGGAAGACAGAAAATTTTGAAGACGTAAAAACAATATTAAAAATAAAAAAGACATATAAGACAATTGTTGCTGTTAAAGATTTTAATAGAGGGAACACTCAGAGTTTATGAGTTAGATTTGGAAGTAAAAGAATAACCTTACCATTAATTCAATATAACTTTTCTTTGTAAAGCTTGTCAGATCCTTATATCAATACAATAAGGTAAAGAAGGTTCAGATATATTTTTCTACATTTTTATGCAGAAGTAAAGTGAGGCAAAAATCAACACAATATGGTAGAAAGAACTATTATCATTTATCTCTATTTTTATAGGGAAGGAAGGAAACTGAAGCACAATATTAACACCATAAGAAAGAAGGATCAAATTAACAGCTATCTCCATTTTTACTCAGAAGGAAACTGAGGCATGAAGAAATTCAATGACTTTTCCAAGGTTATATTGTTCATAAACAGTAAAAAAGAAGACTAAGACCCAACTTTTGACTCCTAGTTAAATGCCACTCCATCCTGATTCTTCATGACAGCGCAGTTTCTTTTAAAAAAGAAACTAGAGGGGCGGCTAGGTGGCGCAGTGGATAAAGCACCGTCCCTGGAGTCAGGAGTACCTGGGTTCAAATCCGGTCTCACACTTAATAATTACCTAGTTGTGTGGCCTTGGGCAAGCCTCTTAACCCCATTTGCTTTCCAAAGTCTTCATCAACCCATGAGAACTGAATACCCTTGAGTTAACACAAACTTACTTGAATCTCAAGTTTGAGGAACACAGGAGCTGACCTTAGTTGAACTCTACAGCCTGGGCCCTCAGGTTGACTTTTTATATTCTTATAAAAACCATGGTATACTTCATTGTTTACCATATAATTTAATGCAGAGCTTTCTTCAAAATTACTGATATTGTTGTTTATAATCTATTTTCATTAGTGGTATGTAAAAACAGAGGGTCTACATATGCTCGTCAATTGTTTATACATAACATATTATATATATATATATATATATATAATATATATTTGACAATTTTTTATATTGCTTGTCACATAATACCATATCTTATTTTTGAAAAACAAGAAAAACAACATACTCAAAATAGTTCAATTACAAAAGTGGATATTTTGAAATAAAACTGACAAATTTATCCAAGTATTTTATTAAGGGACTACTTTTAGGGTATTAAGATGTTTTTGCTGCAGAGTAGACCTGGATTGTTTCTCCAGTATGAATTCACTGGGGGTCATTTGTCCTCTCACATCTGAGATTTTGGGCATTAGTTAAGCTCTTAAAAACTTTTTCATAGAGATGGGGACCAAATATTTATACACATTGCCACCTGTAGCAATGCTTTTATTGGTACAGGAAGAAATTAGGAGTGGCAGAAGTATTGATTACCACAGCCTCCCAAAATAGAAGCTAATTGTTTTTTTCCAATTCCAGTCTCAGCAAAAATGATTTATAGGAGTCAAATGCCTTTCAGGAAAACAAATATAAACAATGAGCATACATGCATAAGTACATGCCCATGTCTCAGTGTGTTACAGGTGTATGTGTCTGTACATCTGTGTGTGTGCACTCATGTGTATGTATGTTTGCATTAGTGTATTCGTCTTTGTGCCTTCATGTCTATTTTCCTTTTTTCCATCTCTCTTCAAGACTCACTGTCCCCCTGGTGGCAGTGTAATGTTCAATACTGATTTAAAAGTCATGAGTTTAGGGACATACTCTTTCATTTTTACTCTCTATGTCTGAATCTGTAAAATGGGGAAGGAGGTGTTGTGTGAAATAATCTTTATAATCTCATTCATCTCTGAACATAGCATCTGCAGTCTGCCTGTTAAATGGTGTGGAGAAAATATCAGAGATGCTCTGAATGACAAAAGTTTAACAAAATGCTTTATTACTTCAGCAAGTTAGACAGCAATACGACCTATAGATTCTCATCCTTTAACACAGGTTGCTCAGCTCAGTGCTAGAGTATTTTTGAAACTTGAAAATGTAATTCCAGGGGATAAGAAATTATAAATACATCAATCAATCAATCAATCAATAAACATTAAGTGTTTACAATGTGCCTGGCTGTGAGCTGAGGCTGGACATTTCCCCACATTAATGATAATGCATAAAGCCACACTTTTTTCCCTCCAGTGGTTAGCACTGTGCAGTTTTCAAAATGCTTTCAGAGTTTTGTTTTCTGAAGATAGATGCTTTATCTTCATGGTTCAGAGAAGTAACTTTATGGCAGCTGCTGGTTAAATAGATGTTAAAGATAAGAAAAACAAACTCACAATGCAACTGTTAATGGAAATATTTTAAAACAATATTTTATTTCCTCCCAGTTACATGTAAAAACAATTTTTAGAATTCTTAAAATAATATTTTTTAGTTACAAATTTCCCCCCTCCATTGATCCCCTTTCCCTTCACTGAATTGGCAAGAAATCTGATAAAGGTTATGTATGTGCAATCATTTAAAACATATTTCCATATTAAGCATTCCACAAACAAAAAAGAAAGAAAGAAAATGAAAAATAGTATTCTTTTGTCTGTATTCAGACTCTATCAGCCCTTTCTCTGTATACGGAAAGTATTCTTTATCATGAGTCCTTTGGGATAGTTTTGGATCATTGTATTGCTGAGAATAATCAATTTATTCACATTTGTTTATTGTATAATATTGCTGTTACTATGTACAATGTCTTCCTGTTTTTGCTCACTTCACTTTTCCAGGATTTTCTGAAATAATCTTGTTCACCAATTTCTGCATTGATCAATTACAGGAAATAAAAAAAATGGAATGTGATATTTCTATTGTCTTCAGATGTAGAAAGTTTTTGGGAAAAACCATACAAAGAGTAGAGAATTTAGGGGGGAGAATTTTTGCTTTACCAAAAACTAAGAAACAAAAACAAAACAAAACAAAAATAAAAAGCAAAGCACTGTTCTAGATAGTAAGGCAGATAGAAATTTCACTCAAGATGCAGTCTCTGAACTCTTGTTGCTAGCAGTCTAGTTTAGAAATTAGACAATTATGAGGCCATAATAAAATGATAATGATTAAAATAGTTTGTTATTAATTATATATACAGAATTTTATATAAATATAAAAATAATATAACAACTACATAACAATCACAATAGTAATTGGGATTTTACATGATACATGTAGAGAGTTTCAGTGTATAGTGGTAAGGGAGGGGTTAATCTTACCAACATTTTATCTATTTATTTATTGCTGTAACCTGGGATGGGAAGTTAGACAATAAAACCAACTACAGATTATGATTTACCACATGTTGTTGAATTCAGGAGTAGAGTCTTTATGAAATCTGGAAATATGACTTCAGGGCACAATAAATCATTAAACCATCCATCAATCAATAAATATTGATTAAGTGTCTACAGCCAGGCCTTGTACTAAGTGCTGGACATTTTCCTACATAAAAAAGAAAGCATAAAGCTATGATAATTATCTCCAGCCCAATAACAGGGGAATCATTGAAGATTTCCTATGAGAGGTAGCATTTGAGCTGGGTTTTAAAGTATGAAGAGAAGTGCAACAGACCAATTAGAAACAAGGAGAGGTAGCTAAATGCCATAGTGGTTAGAGCACTGGCTCTCTAGTCAGGAAGACATCAGTTCAAATTCTATGTCAGAAACTCACTGCTGTGTGATCCTGGACAAGTCATTTACTTAACTTTTCTCAAGCTCAGTTTTTTGGTAAGGGGAATATTAATAGTATCTGCTTGAGAGGGTTGATATGAGATGCAAGTGAGATGAGTTAAAAAAAAGCAATTCACAAAACCATGAAAAGTTATATAAATGCTATTAATTATAACCTTTTGTTATTAGATTCCCTAGGTCCCTTTTAAGCTCCACACAAGTATCATCTCCTGTGAGATGCCTTTTCTCACTGCTAGCAACATCCCCATTTACCTTTTACATATATTTATAAGTTGACATATGTATGTACGTATGTGTGCTATATATGTATAATATACGTGCACACATACCATTGTGTGTTTATGTTTTTAGATGTTTTCTCCTCTGATAAAATGTGAAGGCAGGAATTATTTCATTTTTGTCTTTATAGCACCCAACATCCAACATACTGTCCAATAAAGTAGTTGCTTCATCCTTCCTGGTTGACTGTTAACTCCAAAGCTTATAAATATAGGATACTTGGTGAATTGTGGTGCTACATAGAGAAATGATGATGATGGTAGAAAGAGAAATAAATTAAAGGAGGAAGAAAAAAACTTAGTTTCAGGTGTTTATGGGACACTGAGTGGGAATATTTTGTAGGCAGTGAGATCTGAATCTCAGGAGAGAAATCAAGGGTGAAATTCCAAATAATAGGAGCCATTCCCCAAATGTAATAGCTTGCCTTTATGGGTTCCTCACTGCAGGTTTTCAAACAAAGAATAACAATAGCAACTTATTATTTGACAAACCCAATGACATCAGCTTCTGGAATAAGAGCTCGCTATTTGACAAAAATTGTTGGAAAAACTGACTAGAGCACATTATAAACTGCAAAATGAATGTTTTTGACTATATTAGTTTTTTCACTAATAAAATCAATGCTGTCAAAATTAGAGAAAAGTAGAAGCTGGGAAACAGTCTTCACAACTAGGAGTTCTGATAAAGGTCTCATTTTTAAAATATAAAGAGAGGGGTGGCTAGGTGGCGCAGTGGATAAAGCACTGGCCCTGGAGTCAGGAGTACCTGGGTTCAAATCTGGTCTCAGACACTTAATAATTACCTAGCTGTGTGGCCTTGGGCAAGCTACTTAATCCCATTTGCCTTGCAAAAACCTAAAAAACAAAATAAAATAAGTCATTCCTCAGTTGATAAATGGTCAAATGATATGAATAGATAGTTTTCAAATGAAGAAATTAAAGCTATATATAATCATAAGAAAAATGCTCCAAATCATTATTAATTAGAGAAATGAAAATTAAAACAATGAGGTATCACCTCATATTGGTCAGATTGACCAAGATGAGAAAAAAGGGAAAATGATCAATGTTGGAGAGGTTGTGGGAGGATTGGGACATTGATGCATTGCTGGTGGAGTTGAGAACTGATCCAACCATTCTGGAGAGCAATATAGAACTGTGCCCAAAGAGCAATAAAACTGTTCATACCCTTTGACCCAGCATTTCCAATTCTAGCTCTATATCCAGAAGAAAATACAAAAAAAGGGGAAAGTCCTACATGTTCCAAAATATTCATAGCAGCTCTTTTTATAGTGCCAAAGAATTGGAAATTGAGGGTATGCCTATATATGGGGAAATGGTTAAACAAGTTAGGGTGCATGAATACTTTGGAATATTATTGTTCCACAAGAAACCATAAATGATTGGACTCTAGAGAAGCATGGAATGACTTACAATTGCCGATGCTGAGGGAAAGGAGTAGAACCAAGAAAACAATGTACACATTAACAACAGTATTATGAGGTGAACAACCTTGATGGAAGCAGCTCCTTTCAGCAGTTCAGAGAGCTAGGATAACTGTATTAGAGCAGCTATCCCCATCCCCATCCAGAGGAAGAAAAATAAAACAAAACAAAATGAAACACACACATACACACAAACACATAACACAACCCTTCAGAATCTGATGAACATTATAAAATTTCTCTCTCATGTATCACTTTCTCTTTAACCTAATTCCTCGTGCCAAAAATAACTAATCTGTAAATATGTTTATCAAAAATATGTATGTACAATGCTAAGCTGAATGTTTGTCACTGGGGGAGGAGGGTGGGAAGGGAGGGTGGAAGGAAATTTGTAACTTAAAATATACATGTGCAAATGGATGAAAACAAAAAAGGAAAAAAAAAAGAAGAGATGATCATTTTTGGAGTATATGTTCCTGGGCATTTTTGTCCCAATGTAGGCTGGATCAGATGGTAGGCTCTGAGGTTTCTTTTAATTTGGAGATTCTGCATTTCTGAAGAAATGATCTATCAATGATCTAGCTCAGTTCCAGAGAACAGGATGAATAGAGAACAGAGAACACAGAAGTTTCAGTGTGGACCATTCTTCAGAGTTGAAATGCTCCTTGAAGACAGGAATTTTGGGGGGCCTTTGATCTAGTCCCAATACTTAGCACAATAGGTACTTTGTAAATGCTTTTAACTGACTGCCTTGCCATGATAGCTGTCATTTTATTAATAACATTGCCCTATTTTTCATTATACTGCACAATTTAGTCTGGGTATGTGTGTGCCTGTATTACATAGTGGACACAGGGTTTTGGAGTCAGGAAGGTTTGGGTTCAAATGTTGTTTGTCCACATAACAACTCAATCTCTCAGTATGAATTATAGATGAGCTGCTTATTTGTATATATGGACAAAAGTTCTACATCAGAATTTTCCTACCTGAATGAAATCACAGATTTGTACTGCTGTATTTCCCCATGTATAAGTTGCACCTTAATTTTGGGGCCTGAAATTTGAAAAAAAATGTATTACATAAAGTTATTGAACTCAAGTTTTATTTATCATGAAATTCAAGGACCTTCTGCTTGTATGTTTTGGGCAAGTCTGGTGGATGGACTCATGGTTAGTCCTTTGTATTTCATGAACCCAAGGCACCAGTTGCATCCTCCTTTGAAATCGGTAACTCCTTTTTCATCAGCAATTATTCTTGCTGAACCATCTTTGTGGACATAGGAATTCCAATTTCCCTTTGCTCTTCAATCCATATTTTCAATTTCTTCTCTAACTCAGGTCATTTGGCTGACTTGCCTCTCATGGTCTTCTTCTGCAGGGGAGTTTTCAGTAGGGTTTCTTTTTCCCATAGTCTGTCTCCAATTGTTTTCTCAGTTGGAGGAGGACCACATTTATGTTTAGCAGCACAATTTCCATTCACTTTTGCAAACTGGATCACTTTTAATTTGAATTCAACTTGTATGAAAACTGTATGAAAATCTTTTCTGAGCCATTTCTGGTCAGAATGTGGCCAAATGTAACCTAATATACCAGTAATAAATGTGAATCAATGAGCGCAAAGACAGCAAATGTGAAAAAGTGGGCAATTCAAGTAAAAAAAAAACTGCAACTGTTGTCTGTTGTATAAGACATTCCCAGTTTTTAGACCCGAAATTTTTCCAAAAAAGTGTGTCTTATACATGGGGAAATACAGTTATATGCTGATTCTTGTACTAACCAATTTACCTTATGTTCTGATGGCAATGTAAGTTCTTTAGCTATGGTGTCTGTGTTTGATCTACATTTTTTTCCTATTCATTGATCTGTGCCTCTAGGAGATGCTCAGCAAATAATTATTAATCCCTTGGTTTGAGGTAGAAAAGCATTGTGCATATGTACTTCTGAAATGTGAACTGTAGCTTTAGGGCATTAGATGGCACTGTAAGAGAGGTTTAAAGACATGCAGCTATAATTCCTTCCATTTCTCATGTGCAAGGCAAACAAATCTTTTAAATTTAGCATCTAACTACTCTCCCTGTTTCTCTCTCATCAAGTATTGTTGTGTTTATTTTATGGATTTGGTGGGATCTGCTAATTTGAGTAATAGAATGGAGGAATATTTGAATAAAAAAAGTCTATGTATTTTCCAGAATTATCTTCTTGAGATTAAAATAAGCTTTACAGTTTATTGAAATGCCAAGGAACAGATCTTTTTGAAATCCTTCTGGGGAAAACTAGGCAGGTCACTCTCATTTAACTGTACAAGGAGAACTTTTTTTACAGCATTTGGAGAGTGCCCCTGAATGACCCTATGATTAATAGGAACTATTGTTTAGTAGTAGAAAAGTCCACTTTCTTTCTATTATGTGAGGATCAATGGAAGGAACTAGAAAATTTTTAAGCTGGAGAAGACTGGAGGTAAGAAAGCTGCCATTTTCAAGTATCTGAAGGACTGCCATATTTGTTCCATTTGAACCCAGAGAACAAAATCAGAAGCAATGGGTGTAAGTCACAAAGAGACAAATTTGGGTTTGATGTCAGGAAAAAACGTGCTAATTTTTGGAGTTGTCCAAAGGGGGAATGTATTGCCCCAGGTGATGATGGGTTCTTTCTCACTGAAAGTCTTCACAGAGGTTCTGGATGATAATTTTTGTTGTGTTAGGTTTCTTTTTCAGGTAAGAATTGGATCATTCCTGAGATCTCTTCTAGTTCTGAGACTCTATAATTTCTCAGGATTCAAACATGGAGTTCACCAGCAAATACTACTCCCTTTCCCCATGACTTCAACCACTTTAGGAGAGTTGAAGCTTTATCTTTGCAGGATCATAGACTCTCCCCCTCCATCTTACTAATTATTTTGGGGTTGTCCATATCTGCCCAGTTCCCTTCAGAGCATTGACTCTGGGGATGATCATTTTAGCATGGCTTTGTTGGAACTGGTTTCCTAAGGAACCAGGATTCTACAGTAACTGGTAACTAGTTTCACCCTTCCAAATGTCATGTTTATTTTAGGCTCTGGTCCACGGATGAGTGTTCTTGTTCAAATGAAACAGGTTCTATCTATTGTATCCCCCAGAGAAGGGGGATATGGATGAATCCCAGGGATTTAGGATATTAAGCAGAAAAGAACCCTAAAAGACCAAAGAGAAAATTACTTACTTGTCTAAGAATACATAGGCATTTAGTAGCAGGTTAGATTTTAAACCTCAGCTTCTGACTCCAAATGCAATGCTCTTTTTACCATCTCTCTCTCTCTCTCTCTCTCTCTCTCTCTCTCTCTCTCTCTCTCTCTATCTCTATCTCTATCTCTATCTCTATCTTTATCTCTATCTCTATCATCATGTCTATCTCATCTATATCTATATCTATCATCTATCTATCTATCCATATCCATATCCATATCATATCCATATCTATTAATCTCTATCTATCTCTATCTATCTATCTATCTATCTATCTATCTATCTATCTATCTATCTATCTATCTATGTGAGATGCAAAAGGTAGCTCCTGAGATGTTCAGGATACCTATACCTATTCTTATTTATACATTCCTGGTTTGTCAGAAGACATGGATATCAGTAGACTCATCAACAAGAGGGGAAATGACAAAGAAGCACTGTAACTCAAAGAGAATAAGGGGAAGTGATTAAGTGATTTCAACAGTGGTTTTCATTACTCAGAGCTAATGAAATTAGTGTGCAATTTTCCTACTCCCTTTTTTCATCCAAGATCAACCATTTCTTCTAGATCTGAAAGTAATACATTTTGTGGAATGAATTTTAGACAAAACTACTTTTCAGAGTTTTGGAAGTTGGAATTAATTCCTTTTACTTCTAAGCTAAAATGTTTCTAGAATCCATATCTATCTACCTTTCCATTCTCAATGACATCATTTTAGTTCAGACCTCCATATTCTTTTTATTGGTTTTTGCAAGGCAATGGTGTTAAGTGACTTGATTAAGGTCACACAGCCAGGTAATTATTAAGTGCCTAAGACTGGATTTGAACTCAGGTCCTCCTGACTCTTATCTACTGTGTTACCTAGCTGTCCCCCAATCTGTCCTCCCCTTAGTTCTTTTGGCATAGATTATTGCAGCAACATCCTAACTGATTTCCTTGACTCTCTTCATTCTATTCTAGAGTACCAGATTAATTTTCCTAAAGCAAACTTAATCATCTTATTCCCTTGTTTGAAAATCATCAACTGCTCCCTACTGTATACCAAAAATGTTTGAATTTCTTTACTTTGTGCATCAAAGTTGACTTGACTTATAGGAATCATTTCATGGAATAATTTCAGAGTTTCCACTTTCAGTCTGAAAAACTTTATGAATCTGCTTCTAGCCATTAATGAACCTGTGCTGTAAGAATTTGGCATAACATGGTAGTCCCTAAGGGATCCCCTTCTTGATCTCATAGCAACAGCAGGAGGAGCATTGTGCTACCCCAATTAAATTAACAGACCTCTTCTGACTCACACTCTTGGCAAGTCACATATTCTTTGCTTTGACTCTCCTATGTAAAGTGGTAAGTGGTTGGGGAAGAAACATACTCTTTTCCCTATTCCAAGACTGCTTTCAAGTGTAATATGGACTAGACTAGTTTTCTTTGGAACCCCATTAGGCTTTTCTGCTTTGTGTTTCCTTTCCTGAGCAGTTGACTAATCATCATTCTCAAGGCTTTTCCAAGTTGGAAGCAATATTATGAGTTTGAGAGGTCCAATGAGAAGAGGGTTCAATGGAAAAGCAGTCAGCTGTGACAAGGACAAGAGTTCCTCAGAAATGTGCATCAAAGAGTAAGGCCATTTACCATAGAATTGCCAGAGCTCATCTACTACTCTCTGAAGTTAAGACATGCAGTTGTTTAGCTAGTGTTGAATTCAGATGAAATGAAAATATTCAAATTAGCAGCCCTGCAAACTGGATAGGTACCCTAGAAAGCATATCATTGGTCAACCAAGTAATTAATATATCACTATAGAAAATATAGCTAAAGGGATGATTTGAGAGTACTTAGAAAGCAAAATAATGATTATTAAAGAACAGATGATGGCAGTCCAACTTGACTTTGTATATCTGCAACATCAGTCAAATACCATAGACACATAATTTAAAATGTCTTATTCTATGCTTGTAAATAAACTAATAAAAAAATTAAGATATAGGCTAGATGATATCACAGCTAGGTGGATTTTGAAGAGGCTAAATGACTGAACCTAGTCACTTTGTGGGATTATGTCAGCTTGGAGAGAGGTCTTATAGGGAAGTCGCCAAGGAGCTATCTTTGACTTGAAGATATAAGGTTACAGATATTGACCTGGAGGAAATGTCAGGGGATATCATGTCCAATCCTATAATTTTCCTGATGAAATTTCTGATGCCATGGGATATTAAGTGATACATATGTCCAAGGACACAGACTTAAGTAGCCTTTTCTTTATAGTTAGCCAAACATATCTCTGGAATTTACAGTTTTTTTAAAAATAAATTTGCCTCCTGAATTAAGGTAAAATAAGTTTAAATCCCTTCTGTTTTGAGAGACCTTAAGATACTTAGAGATAGTTGGTTTTGTTTCTTGTGAGTCTTTTCCTCTACAGGATAAATCCCCCCCCACCCATGCCATCTTTCAGTCCTTTTATGGCATGGTTTTTCTATTCCTTTAGCAAACTGGTTACTTTCCTTTAAAAAGCTAGTTAATTTGTAAATTGACTAGCTAGTTAATACCCTTCCTAAAATGCAGCATCTGAAACTATCTGAACACAATTCACAATATTTGGCCTCATCAGGGATGAATCCCACAGGACTATAAACTTCCCATTTCTGGGTATTAAACCCCTTAATGTAATTTCATTAGCTCTCTTGACTGCCATGTGACAATGCACAAGAACTACTGTCTGAAAAATGGTTCCTTCAGGCAATATGTATTGTTGATTTTTAAGTCCATGTACAAGATTTTACATTTATCCCATGTAATTTCATTTTATCAAGTTTTCTCCAGAATGTTATTTTTGGATTCAGGTTGTGTTGTACAAGACATTAATTAACCCTTCCGATTCTGTGATAATGGCCAATTATATCTTCATGTAAATTGTTGATGGGGACCCTGAGTGAGACAACTTGGACTCAGATCCACCTCTGATAATAATTGTCGATAATTCTTGTTGAATTAAATTGCATGTATAGCTGCTGAAAGAGCTATTTTTTTTTTTTCATTAAGCCTGGAAAGAGGCCTTAATTTCAAGAGTGGAATATTTAATAGCAATGTTTCCACAGTTCCATTTTCTATGTTTTTGGAGGCAAAGTTGGAAACAGCTGACATTTTTCAGCATGTTTTTCTTATTTTATAAAGTAGCTTCTATTCTTTATAAAAGTTGTTTTCACTTAAGACCAGAGGGCAGAAAAGACTTACTGAAGTTGTTTACTTGAGGGGCATTTCCTTTTTTCAATGGATCTTTTAAGTTACATCAAAGGATTTTAATTTATAAAGTATATGTGAAAAGTAATAAAAGTTGAACTTTGGGATAAAGATCAAAGGATTTACCATACTGAAATAATGAATGAAATTTGTGAGGAACTGGTTTTCTTTTCCCACTAATTTCTTGTCCTGCATACATTGATTTTTCTTCCATATACACCTGACACAATTTTGCATTCTGTAACTGAGAATATTGTTTTCAGTGGATCTGATTAAATTTGCCCAAACAACTTAGTTCTGGAAAAACTTCTGAGATAATGATAACTACCAGGCTTAACCTATACATATATAGGCTTTTACAAAGCACTTTCTCTATCAGCAACATCCTTTTTTCCTCTTTTGTTTCAGTCTGTCAGTACTACTCTCTTTGTGCCCTTGTTCTCATTCCCCAGGTGAGAAAGTTATGAATAGTTCCATTTTACAGATGAGGAAGCAGTTTCATATAGATGAGTCCATTTGCCCAAGGTTGCACAGTTTAGTTATTTATATGTCAGACTAAAAAATGAAGATCTCCTAAACTTCTTTATATATAGTATTTTCATAGAATCATACAATTTGAACTATAAGGGACTTAGAGAGCATCAGTTTCAGCCCCTTATTTTTACAAATGAAGAAAGTAAAATCCATGATTAAACATCAAAAATAGTTATGTTGTACCATTTAATATATAATCATTCTTTATGAATACATAATATTTGTTACAGTATATGGAGCACTTCCCTTTCCCTCTTTCCCCTAATATTTGGTGATTTTTCAGGTTAAAAGTTTTTAAAATACTTATGTACAAAATAAATATAGCAAATTATATTCACATTATTTTTCTACTGTAGTATACATGAATGGACAAGTCTCTTGATATAAGGGGGAAATCTACTCCATTACAAGAAAAAACATTAAAAAAGACAATATAAAGAGTCAGGATGGTGAAGAAGAGGCAGCAACCCAGCCAAAGTTTTCCAAAATTCCCTTTAATCACTTTAAAATGATACCTCATATCGAATTCTAGTATGGCAGAGCCAACAAAAGATCAAGACAAGATATTTTCCCACCTAAAAACGATAAGAAAGTTAGCAGAAGTCTTAGATTCTGGCATGAGGGCCAGTCTGGAGCACATGCACCAGTAACACCAGTAATCCTTGAAGATGGCTAAATCAGAGCCAACAGCAGCTTTAGGAACTCTCAACCCAGAGATGACAAGGGAATCAGATAACTGGTCAGAAAGAGATTACAGGGGACACTTTGCCAGCAATTGGTGCAGGATTTGATGTTGTTTGACAATTTTATTGACCCGCCATGCAATTTTGGGTTGTGGTTCTGGGTCATGTTTCCAGGGTGGAAAGGAGTGCTAGTGGCTGCAGGGGAACAGAGGTCCTTCCAGGGTAAAGTCTAGAGTACAGACGAGGAAAGTAGTGATCATACCCCTCCAGATCATACCACTTTAGAAGAACCAAGAACTAGCTCTAAAAACAGCACTACAAATAAGTCTAAAATTTAACATTAATGTTTCCCCATCCAAAGGTGAGCAGAGCCATACTTTAAAAAGTAATTCAAAAAGCAAATTGGAAGAATGAGCAAACAATGACAACAAAAAAAAAACTTGACTACAAAAAAGATACTAAAATGGTAAAGGTGACCCACAAATTCAGAAGATAAAATGTAAAAATTGTTACAACCAAAGCCTATAAGAAAAAACTAATTGGACACAAGTCTAACAAGAATTCCTGGAAGAATTAAAGAAAGAGACAAGAGTGGGGAGAGCGAAAAAATGAAGAAAAAAATGAAGATGAAGCAAGAAAAATCTGAAAAAAAGAATAACTTGGTAAAAAGGGCAAAAAAATACTAAAGAAAATAACACCTTAAAAAACAATTGACTTAGGGGCGGCTAGGTGGGGTAGTGGATAAAGCACTGGCCTTGGAGTCAGGGAGTACCTGGCTTCAAATCCGGTCTCAGACCACTTAATAATTACTAGCTGTGTGGCCACGTTAACCCCATTTGCCTTGCAAAAAAACTAAAAAAAACAAACAAAAAAACCCAATTGACTTAAATGATAACAAAATGCCCAAAAATTAACTAAAGAAGATAATTTCTTAATAAGCATAATTGACCAAATGGAAAAGGAGATATAAAACCTCTCTGAAGAATATAAAAATTCTAATTACAATTCTAATCCTTTTTTTTTTGTAGGTTTTTTTTTGGTAAGGCAATGAGGTTAAGTGGCTTGCCCAAGGCCACACAGCTAGGTAATTATTAAGTGTCTGAGGCCAGATTTGAACTCAGGTACTCCTGACTCCAGGGCCAGTGTTCTATCCACTGTACCATTTAGCTGTCCCTATAATTCTAATTCTTAAAAATTAGAATTGTGCTAGTAGAGGCTTGGGACATCAACAAACAAAGTCAAAAGAATGGATAAAATAGAAGAAAATGTGAACTATCACATCAGAAAAAAATAACTGACTTGGAAAATAGGTTGAGGATAGATAAGTTAAGAATCATTGGTCTAACTGAAAAGCATGATAAAAAAATTAGTCCAAAATTATATATAAGAAAAATTTGCCAATATCTTAATCCAAGAGGTCAAAATGGAAACTGAAGGAATGCACTGATCATTTTTTGAAAGAGAGCCCAATATGAAAACTCCTAGGAATATAATAGTAAAATTTCAAAACTCCCAGGTTAAGGAGAAAATATTGCAAATAGTCAGAAACAAGAAATTCAGACATTATGGAACATAGTTTAATCATACTAGATTAATAGCTGGACCTAAAGATATGTCATTAATATCTTAAGATCAACTTAAAGGGAATATCACAGACTTTTTTCCTACTCCCTATGCTGTTTAATATGTTCATCAATGAATTGTATATACCATGTAAGATAATGCTCATCATATTCAAAGGTGACAAGAAGTTAGAAGGAATAATTAACATAGATGTCTGTTGATTTGGAAAGAGCATTTGGGATCCAATCTTAGTTTTGATCTTATTACTTCTAAGACTTTCGGTTGGGGGATGGTCACTTAGCCTTTCAGGTCTTCAGTTTCTTCATTTGCAAAGTAAAATGATTGAACAAGATAACCTCTGAAGTCCCTTCTAGCTCTAAATTTAAGATGTGCTCCTATGGAATAATCAGGATTCTTAGAATAGAAAAATTAGGATAATTCATGATCTTGAGAGGTTAGAGCACTGAATTGAATCAAGTAAGATAAACAATATACAAATGTAAAACTCAATTTGTATTTTAAGAAAAACTTCACAAGTACAAAATGAGGAAAATGGAAAAGCAAATCTTCTGGAAAATAAAAAGCTGTGGATTTAAGAATAATACAGTTGGGGTTTGAGTCAATAGGGTGCTGTTGAAGCCAAAATGGAACATGATCTTAGACTATAATAAGAGAAATAGAGGTTACAAAATGAATTAGATAATGGTTTTGTAATGAATACTTCTCCAGTTCTGACATATTGTGTTTATTTTTGCACCTCATATTTTAGGAAAAAAATAGGCATGCTGGAATGAATGAAAAGGGTGATCACTATGGTGAATGAATAGGAGGATAGGCATTATATGAGAATCATGGAAAGGAAGTGCAGATATTTAACCTGTAGAAGACTTTGGAGAACATAATAGCTGCCTACAAATTATTTAAATGATACTATATAGAAGAATGTCTAAATTTTTTCTGACTTGTTGCAGAGAGTGGAATCAGGAAAATTAGAGAGTAATACAGAGAATATACCCAATGAAATAGGTGTCATTGAGAAGTATTGAATTCCCTTTTGCTACAGGTTTAAAAGCAAATTCTGGATTACCATTTGTTGATTGTGTTGTAGAAAGAATTTTTTATTTAATATTGGTAGACAAAATGCCCCATTCACCTCTGAGGTTATGTGATTTTGGGAAATTTAAGTTCTGGTATTATGTGGTCTTAGACAAATCATATCACATCTATGGTCCTCACTTTTCTATAAAATTGGATGCAGTCCATGCCCTAGAACTAAGATCTTGTTTTAAATAGACCAGTTATAATTTTGCAGAGTTTTTCCATAAATCACTCTTTGGTTCACATCCCCACCAAATGTATCTTTTGGTAAAAGGGGACCCAACTAGATGAAGATTAATGAAAAACAAAAGGATTTTAATGAAACAAAAATACAGACATGAATCACATAATTAATATTCTTGACATTCATATGTAACTTACTTCTACCCTCTTCTTCATCCCTCAATCTTTTAGAAACACTAGTCTCAACTCTTAATTAACCTTGCTATTTCCTCAGTACAAGAGGGATGCATATAAATTCACTCATGGAAAGCTGTTAAGGAAATGATCTTGTGCAAGCATGGGTTAGATCAGAGGTTCTTTTTGTTTGTTTTGCATTTTGGTGTCCTTTGGAAGTCTTGTGAAACTAGAGGATTCCTCAGAATGGTGCTTTTAAAAGCATAAAATAAATTATATAGGATCAGCAGGGAAGCCAATTATATTGAAAAACAATTTTCAAAATATTAAAAACAAAAATAAGTTTTCAGGCCTCATGTTATGGAACACTGGCTAAGTTCATGTGGTTCCTGAGGCTTCTTACAACTCTGAGATATGATTATTTGGAAAATGTTGAAGATCTTTGAAGTTCCAGCTTCTTATTCCTGCCCAATTGATCTCCCACACAGATGGCAAATTAATTGGATTGAGGAAGAAGTCTGACCAGGACATTGTTTTCTGAGCTGCTTTTCAGTCATGTCTGGCTGTTATTCCATTTTGGATTTTTTTTTGAAAAGATACTGGAGTGGTTCGCTATTTCCTTTTCCAACTTATTTTACAGATGAGGAAACTGAGGCAAACAGAGTGAAGGGATTTGCCTAGGATAACACAATTAGTAAGTGTCTGAGGCCTGATTTGATCTCAGGAAGATGAGTCTTCCTGACCCCAGGTTGGTGCTTTATCCACTGGGAAATCTCATAGCCTGACCATGACATTCCTTTACATTAAAGTCCACACGGCAAAACCAGCATGAATGCAAGTTGTGAAGTGGTAGTTTTTGATTTAAGGTAAGGAAAAGTCTCCTATTAATTAGAGCTGCCCAAAAGTAGAATTGTCTGTCCTTAAGTAGTGGATCAGCTCTCACTGGATATCTTTAGATATTGTAGAGGCATAGAAGTTCTAAAATGGCCTCTGAATTCTCTTCCAATAGAAGTCTTCTGCATAGCTATACTTCTAGATTTGTAATGGAAAAAAAAAAGACATGATACCTTCAGTCAAGAGTTCTGAACCCAGTTCTACCACTAATTTTGTCAGTATGGGCTAATCACTCCACTCTTGTCTATAAAGTCGCAGCATCCTTATCTATAAAATGAGGAAAGTTGGGTCAGATCCCTTCTGAGATCTTTCAAAGCCTTTTGATTCTATGTGTAATTTTAAAGTCATTGCTCTTGTTTATTTCCCATAAAATATTTAATAGCCTGAGAAAGAGTACTTTGTGATTTTTATGGCTCTAAACAAAAAGAAGGAAAAATAAACTTCTCAAAATGTGGTCAGGGAATGAAATAACAAACATGAAAAATGTAGAATTAGCTCAGAAAGCTAGGGAGTTTTGGAAGAACCTGATGTAATGAGCTCAAATGACTGGTTTCATCTCTCAGTATTTTCCCCAAGATGCTAATGCTTTAGATCTCTCTGTAAATGTTATGTATGACTCTGTCACTAGGTGGATATTTGTGTTCAGATGATATACCACTATATGTTTCTTCTCAAATTTAATGTGATTCTATTTTAGCTATGCTCTCCTTTGAGAGAGGTATTGCCGAATATTCATAGGAATATGACATCTTGTTATGTAGGAAAAATAGTCAACCCATCAAAAGTATAGAAGAAGAAGAAAAAACAGTCAAGGACCATTTCTCAGACTATGGCATTCATTAGGAATATTCTCAGCTTCTGGCAACTAGGGAATTATGCCTCTGAAAAACCTGAGAAAAGGCAGGGCTATTTAATGTTGTTTCTATCTCTGTCATTACCCAAAAGGTCAGAATGAGCTCTAGTAACTCCTGAGAGGGCAGTACCTGAAATGAGTGAAGAAAAAATAAGATAGAAGGATTTTTACATTGTTTGGAGAAATCAGATGTGTTCCAGCCTGCTGGCCTTTAAGAAATTTTGGGAATGAGGCAGAATCCTCATGGAGTCCCTAGTGATGATGTTAGCCCATTTGCAGAAGACTGTGCAGGTGCCCCAAGCTTAGGAAAGGGCAACTTTCATGTGTATTCTTATGAAAAGGAGAAAAAAGATAATCCTGTTTCCCATAGAGACTTCAGATTTCAGTCATACCATGGAAGGAAGGACCAGATCATATCAGCATGAATCAATCTGCAAGCACTTAGGAAATCATAGGATATTGAGTGAAAAGAAAAATGTTTTTAGTTGTTTTTTTTTGCAAGCCAATGGGGTTAAGTGACTTGCCCTAGGCCACACAGCTAGGTAATTATTAAGTGTCTGAGGCCAGATTTGAACTCTGGTACTCCTGACTCTAGGGCTGGTGCTCTATCCACTGCGCCACCTAGCCACCCCAGCAAAATGTTTTTAAAAGGAATCAACAACATCAGAGAAAACATTTCCATTTCTGACAGGGCAGTGATAGAAATAGAAGACATAATGCAAAAATATTTTAAAATATTTCTTTATTTTATGTCTATTATGGAAAAATATAAGCATTTCTATAATATAGCATATAAAAATATAATTGCAATTAAATTTTGACTGGTGAGATTTTGATTCATTTTATTCAAGTTCTTCAAATGCTTGCTTCACAATACATATATATATGTGTGAATATATAATATAATACACATGTAACTAGTTAATATCAAAATATTTTATTTACATTTTATTTTGAACTTCACAATGTACTTTTTGAAGTAGATACTACAAATCATGAATTTGTATGTGATGAAATATATTGAGAAGAAAAGGGTCTTTTTCAAATTCATATAGCTAAGAAATAGCAGAGTTAGAATTGAAATTATAATCTTTTTTATTATAAATTTAGAGATGTTTCCATTATATTAAATTAAATCTCCTTTTAGGACTCCATGTTGCCTAGATCATCTTACAAAAGTGTCCCACTTAGGGTTCCTGACCCTCCCTAGTGTAAGTTTCTTGGGTTCAATTCATTCAAGTCTCTCTTTATTGTGATGAACTTATTAGTGGTAGGGCATTCATACCTGGTAATGATGTAATAAAGTCATTGTAAAACATGGATCAAGCAAAGGAATGAGAAAGATCAAGAATGATGGACCACATAGAAATCTCACACTTATTTAGTATAAGTACATTCTTTGAGAAAAGAATCATCAGTAGGATTTAGACATGATAAGTTCCAAGTAACATCACAAAAGATAAAGTTGTATTTAAATGGATAGAAAATAATTCTTTTCTAATGTAGGAATCGTTCCTAAGTCATTGTGCCACTAGCTTGTTAGAGCAAAGATTCATTTTTTCCCCTTTAAAGATTTTATTTATTTTGAGTTTTTACAATTTTCCCCCAATCTTGCTTCCCTCCCCCTACCCCCCAACAGAAGGCAATTTACCAGTCTTTACATTGTTTCTATGGTATACATTGATCCAAATTGAATGTGATGAGAGAGAAATCATATCCTTAAGAAAGAAAAATAAAGTATAAGAGATAGCAAGATTACATAATAAGATATCAGTTTTTTTTCCTAAATTAAAGGTAATAGTCTTTGGTCTTTGTTCAGTCTCCACAATTCTTTCTCCAGATACAGATGATATTCTTCATCGCAGATAGACCAAAATTGTCCCTGATTGTTGCAATGATGGAATGAGCAAGTCCATCAAGGTTGATCGTCACCCCCCATGTTGTTGTTAGGGTGTACAGTGTTTTTCTGGTTCTGCTCATCTTGCTCAGCATCAGTTCATGCAAATCCCTCCAGGCTTCCCTGAATTCCCACCCCTCCTGGTTTCTAATGTATACCACAGTTTGTTAAGCCATTCCCCAATTGAAGGACATTTATTTGATTTCCAATTCTTTGCCACCACAAACAGGGCTGCTATGAATATTTTTGTACAAGTGATATTTTCACCCTTTTTCATCATCTCTTCAAGGTATAGACCCAGTTGTTGTATTGCTGGATCAAAGGGTATGCATATTTTTGTTGCCTTTTGAGTGTAATTCCAAATTTTTCTCCAGGAAGGTTGGATGAGTTCACAGCTCTATCAACAATGTATTAGAGTCCCAGATTTCCCACATCCCTTCCAACATTGATCATTGTCCTTTCTGGTCATATTGGCCAGTCTGACAGGTATGAGGTGGTACCTCAGAGATGTTTTATTTTGCATTTCTCTAATAAGTAATTATTTGGAGCAATTTTTCATATGACTATGGATAGCTTTGATTTCCTCAGTTGTAAATTGCCTTTGCATATCTTTTGACCATTTGTCAATTGGGGCGTGGCTTGTTTTTTTTAAAAAAAAATTGACTCAGTTCTCTGTATATTTTAGAAATGAGTCCATTGTCAGAAATACTAGTTGTAAAGATTGTTTTGCAGTTTACTACATTTGTTTTGATCTTGGTTACAGTGGTTTTGTCTGTGCAAAAGTTTTTTAACTTAATGTAATCACAATCATCTAGTTTGTTTTTAGTGATGTTTTCCATCTCTTCCTTGGTCATAAACTGTTTCCCTTTCCATAGATCTGACAGGTAAACTACTCCTTGATCTTCTGGTTTGCTTATAATATTTTTTTTATGTCTAAATCCTGTATCCATTTGTATCTTATCTTGGTATAGTGTAGGAAGTGTTGGTCTAATCTAAATTTCTTTCATACTAACTTCCAATTTTCCCAGCACTTTTTATCAAAGAGAGAGTTTTTATCCCAATAGCTGGACCCTTTGGGTTTATCAAACAGCAAATTACTATAATCATTTCCTGTTTTTGCACCTAGTCTATTCCACTGGTCCACCACTCTATTTTTTAGCCAATACCAAACATTTTGATGACAGACACTTCATAATATAATTTTACATCTGGTAGGGGTAAGCCACTTTCTTTTGCACGTTCTTTCATTGAATCCCTGGAAATTCTTGACTTTTTAAATATTTTTTCATTAAAGATATTATTTGAATTTTACAATTTTCCCCCCATCTTACTTCCCTCTCCCTACCCCCACCTTCCATGGAAAGCAATCTGTCAGTCTTTATTTTGTTTCCATGTTGTGCATTGGTCCAAAATGAGTGTGATGAGAGAGAAATCATATCCTTAAGGAAGAGAGAAAAAGTCTAAGAGATAACAAGATCAGACAATAAGATATCTGTTTTTTTCCCCTAAATTAAAGGGAATAGTACTTGAACTTTGTTCATATTCCACAGCTCTTTATCTGGATATAGATGGCGCTCCATTACAGACAGCCCAAAATTGTCCTCGATTGTTGCACTGATGGAATGAGTGAATCCTTCAAGGTTGAACATCACCCTTCTCTGAAATCCCATCCCTCTTGGTTTCTAATGGAACAAGTATTCCATAATATACATACCACAATTTATTCAGCTATTCCTCATTTGATGGACATTCACTAGATTTCCAATTATTTGCTGCCACAAATAGGGCTGCTGTGAATATTTTTGTACAAGTGATGTTTTTACCTTTTTTTCATGGGTATAGATGAGTAGTGGTATAGCTGGATCAAAGGGTATGCACATTTTTATTGCCATTTAGGTATAATTCCAGATTGCTTTCCAGAAAGGTTGGATGAGTTAACAGCTCCACCAACAATTTATTAATGTCCCAGATTTTCCACATCCCTTCCAACACTGAACATCATCCTTTCTGGTCATATTAGTCAATCTGACAAGTGTGAGATGATACCTCAGAGAAGCTTTAATTTGCATTTCTCTAATCAGTAAAGATTTAGAGCAATTTTTCATATGACTATGGATAGCTTTGATTTTCTCATATAATTGCCTTTCCATATTCTGTGACCATTTGTCAATTGGGGATTGACTTTTTTTTAAATTGATTCAGTTCTTTATATATTTTAGAAATGAGTCCTTTGTCAAAAATATTAGCTGTAAAAATTGTTTCTCAATTTATTACATTTCTTTTTATCTTGATTACAACAGTTTTGTTGTACAAAAGGTTTATTTGAAAGATTTTACTTCTTTTGAATTTTACAATTTTCTCCCAATCTTGCTTCCCTCCCCCTCCCCCCCCCCCCAAGGCAGTTTGTTAGTCGTTACATTGTTTCCATGGTATGCATTGATCTAAGTTGAATGTGATGAGAGAGAAATGTTATCCTTAAGGAAGAAACATAAAGTATGAGGAAATAGAAGAATTAGGCAACATCCAGGCACAATTTTGGGATATCTGCAACAGAGAATTCTATCTGTATCCTGAGAAATAATTATACAGTTTGAATAAAGACCAAAGACTATTATCTTTAATTTACAGAAGTTTTTTAATTTAATGTAATCAAAATTATCTTATTTGTTTTTAATGATGTTCTCCAACTCTTCCTTGATCTGCTTCCCTTTCCATAGATCTGACAATTCCTTGATCTGCTTCCCTTTCCATAGATCTGACAAACTATTCCTTTATCTCTTTGTTTTCTTATAATAGTGTGTTTTATGTCTAAATCCTGGATCCATTTTGATTAATAAAACAATACTGTTCCATAGGGTGTGAGATGCTGGGGTAATCCAAGTTTCTGCCATATTAATTTCTAAATTTCTCATAAGTTTTTATTAAAGAGAAAGTTCTTATCCTAGATGCTGGACTCTTTAGATATTTCAAGCAGTAGATTACTATAATCATTTCCTGTTGTTTCTTTTGCAGCTAATCTATTCTACTGATCCACCACTCTATTTTTTTTCTTTCTTTCTTTTTTTAGGTTTTTGCTAGGCAATCGGGGTTAAGTGGCTTGCCCAAGGACACACAACTAGGTTATTATTAAGTGTCTGAGACCAGATTTGAACTTAGATACTCCTGACTCCAGGACCGGTGCTTTATCCACTACGCCACCTAGCCGCCCCTACTATTCTATTTCTTAACCAGTATTAAACAGTTTTGATGACTGATGCTTTATAATATAATTTTAGATCTGGTAAGGCTAAGCCACTTCATTTTGTACTTTTTTCATTAAATCCCTGGATATTCTTTGCTTTTTGTTTCTCTATATGAATTTAGTTGCAATTTTTTTCTAGCTCATTAAAGTAATTTTTTTGGAAGTTTGATTGGTAAGGCCCTAAATAAGTAGTTTAATTTAGTTAGAATTGTCATTTTTATTATATTAACCTGGCCTATCCACGAGCAGTTGATATTTGCCCAGTTATTTAAATCTGATTTTATTTGTGTGAAAAGTGTTTTAGGGGTGACTAGGTGGCATAGTGGATAAAGGCACCGGCCTTGGAGTCAGGAGTACCTGGGTTCAAATCCGGTCTCAGACACTTAATAATTGCCTAGCTGTGTGGGCTTGGGCAAGCCACTTAACCCCATTTGCCTTGCAAAAACCTAAAAAAAAATAAAACAAAACAAAAAAAGAAAAGTGTTTTATAGTTGTTTTCATAGAGTTTTTGAGTCTGCCTTGGCTAGTAGACTCCTGAGCATTTTATATTATTTGAAGTTACTTTAAATGGTTTCTAGCTCTTGCTGATATATCTTGTTAGTAATATATAGAAATGCTAAAGATTTATGTGGGTTTATTTTTTATCCTGCGAATTTACTAAAACTGCTAATTGCTTCTAGCAATTTTAGATGATTTTTTAGGATTCTCTAGGTATACCATTATGTCATCTGCAAAGAATGAGAGTTTTGTTTCTTTCTTCCCAATTCGAATTCCTTCTATTTCTTTTTCTTCTCTTATTGCTGAAGCTAACATTTCTAATACAATATAGATTAGTAGTGGTGATAATGGGAATCCTTGTTCCACCCCTGATCTTACTGGGAATGCCTCTAGTTTATCCCCATTGCATATAATGCTTATTAATGGTTCAGATAGATACTGTTTATCATTCTAAGGAACAATCCATTTATTCCTACTCTCCCTAATGTTTTTAGTAGGAATGGGTGTTGCATTTTGTCAAAGGCCTTTTCAGCATCTATTGACATAATCATATGATTTTTGTTAGGTTTGTTTTTGATATAGTCCATTATACTAACAGTTTTCCTAATATTGAACCAACCCTGCATTCCTGGGATAAATCCTGCTCGGTGATAGTGTATTATCCTAGAGATAACTTCCTGTCATTGCTTTTCTAAGATTTTATTTAAGACTTTTACATCCATATTCATTAAGGAAAGTGATCTATAATTTTCTTTATCTGTTTTGACTCTTTCTGGTTTAGGTATCATCACCATAATGGTGTCATAGAAGGAGTTAGGCAGAGTTCTGTCTTATAGAGTTGAATGATAGCTTGTTGAATTTATTTTTCTGAGATAGGAATATTTAGGTATTTAATTTCCTCTTCATTTAACCTGGGCAACTTATATTTTTGTAAGTATTCATTCATTTCACTTAGATTCTCAAATTTATTGGCATTCAATTGGGCAAAATAATTCCATATTATTACTTTAATTTCTTCCTCATTGGTGGTGATTTCACCTTTTTTATTTCTACTACTAGTAATTTTGTTTTCTTCTTTCTTTTTTGAATCAAATTAACTAAATGTTTGTCAATTTTATTGGTTTTTTCATAAAACCAACTCTTAGTTTTATTTATTAATTCAATAGTTTTTTGCTTTTGCTTTCATTAATTTCTCCTTTAATTTTTGAAATTTTTAATTTGATATTTAATTGGAGGTTTTTGATTTGTTCTTTCTCTAATTTTTTTACTTGCATGTTCAATGATTTACTCTTTCTTTAATTTATTCATGCAAGCAGATAGATATAATGTATCTCTGAATAAGGGCCTTGGCTGTATCCCATAAATTTTGGTATGTTGTCTTTGTTATTGTCATTATCTAGGATGAAATCATTAATTCATTCTATAATTTGTTGTTTGATCCACTCATTCTTTAAAATGAAGTTATTTAGTTTCTAATAGTTTTAGGTCCATGTCTCCATGACCCATTATTGCACATGATTTTTATTGTATTATGATCTGAGAAGGAAGTATTCACTATTTCTGGGTTTCTGAATTTGATTATAAGATTTTTATGCCCAAGTACATGTTCAATTTATATGTAAGTGCCATCTACTGCAGAAAAAAAGAACTATCCCATTCAATTGTCTCCAAAGGTCTATCATGTCTAAGTTTTCTAACATACTATTAACCTCCTTAACTTCCTTCTTGGTTAGATTTATCTAAATCTGAGAGAGCAAGGTTGAGAATTCCCACTAGTAGAATTTTGCTATCTTTATATTCCTGTAACTTATCCAGTTTCTCCTCTAAGAATCCGGATGCTATACCACTTGGTGCATACATATTTAGTATTGAAATTGCTTCATTGTCTATGGTACCTTTTAGGAGGATGTAGTTTCTTTCCTTATCTCTTTTAATGAGATCTATTTTAGCAGCTGCTTTGTCTGAAGTAAGGATTGCTACCCTTACTTTTTTCACTTCGACTGAAACAAAATATATTCTGCTCCAACCTTTTACCTTTACTATATATATATATATATATATATATATATATATATATATATATATATCTGCTTCAAATTGTTTTCTTGCAAGCAGCATATTGTAGGATTCTGGTTTTTAATCTACTCTGCTATTTGCTTACATTTTATGGGAAAGTTCATCCCATTCACATTCAAAGTTATAATTACAAACTTTTTTATTGCCCTCCATGCTATCTTCCCTCTGTCTGTATTTTCCCCTTTTTTACTTTCTCCACATTCCCCAGTATTTTACTTCTGAATACCACCTCCTTCAATGTGTTTGCCCCCTTATATCCACTCCTTCCCCTGTCTTTCCCCTTTCCCTTTGCCTCTTCTTCCTTCCCTTCCTTCTGTTAATTTCTCTTTACCCCCCACCCCCTTTCCCCTTTTAATATTTGAAAGATAAGATAAGTTTCTTAATTGAGTGTGTGTATGTTAATCCTTCTTTGAGCCAAATCTGCTGAGAGTAAAATTCAGGCGGTTCCCACTTCCTCCCTTATTTCCCCTCTATTGTAATTGTTCCTTTGTACCTCTTCATGTAATGTGATTTACCACATTCAATCTCCTCCATCCTCCTATCTCTTTACTATCCCCCTTTTTAAGGAGATATTGTTTTTAAATAATTTTATCAGAGTGACAGACAAGTTATAAGTAAGCATTACTTCTGGCTAAGTGTGTTCTCTATAATAGAGTTACGATTCTCAAGAATTATGAGAAACTTTCTTCCCAGGTAGGTATATAACCATTTTCATCTTATTGAATAGTAATTTTTTTCTTTTCCCTTCCTTACTTTTTTCATGTGTCTCTTGAGTACCCTGTTTGAAGTCCAAATTTTCTATTTAGCTCCGGTCTTTTTGTCAGGAAAAGTTGGAAGTCTCCTATTATGTTAAATGTCCATCTTTTTTCCCTGGAAGAGAAGGCTCAGTGTTGCAGGATGGTGAATTCTTGGATGCATTCCAATCTCCCTTGCTCTTTGGAATATTGTATTCCAGGCCCTTCTACCCCTTAATGTTGATGCAGCCAAGTCCTATGTAATCCTTATTGTGGCTCCTTGGTACCTGAATTGTTTCTTTCTGGCTGCTTGCAGGATTTCTCTTTTATCTGATAGTTCTGGAATTTGGCCACAATATTCCTTGGTGTTTCCACTTTTGGGGATCCCTTTCAGGAAGGAATTGGTATTCTTTCAATAACTATTTTGCCCTCTGGGTCCATTATATCAGAGCAGTTGTCTTTAAATAGACCTTGAAATAATTGAGTCCAGCCTTTTTTATCCTCAATGTGTTCAGGAAGCCCAATGATTCTTAAGTTGTCTCTTTGGAATCTATTCTCCAGGTCAGTAGTTTTGCCAATGAGGTATTTTATGTTTCCTTCTATTTTTTTTTATTTTTTGGATTTGTTTAATAGATTCCTGTTGTCCTATGAAGTCACTAGTTTCCACAGATTCCATTATTTTTAATTTTTAAAAATTATTTTTTAAAGTTTTAATTTTAATTTTAATTTTTTAAGAAAGATTTTATTTATTTTGAATTTTACAAATATTCCCCCCATTCTTGCTTCCCTCCCTCCATATATATATATATATATAGAAGGTATTCTATTAGTCTTTACATTGTTTCCATGATTTATGTTGATCTCAGTTGAATGTGAGAGAAAAAAATCATATCCTTAAGGAAGAAAAAGTATGAGACAACAAAATTACATAGTAAGATAATGGGTTTTTTCCCTAAATTGAAGGTAATAGTCTTTGGTCTTTGTTCAAAGTCCACAATTATTTCTCTGGATACAGATGGTATTCTCTATTGCAGATAGACCCAAATTGTCCCTGGTTGTTGCACTGATGATTCCATTCTTTTTTAAGAGAAAAATTTACCTTTTGCAGCTCATTTTACAATTGGTCAATTACATTTTTGAAGTAGTGTTCCATTTGTCCAATTCAATACAAATTCCAAGGATTTGTTTTCTTGTTGTGAGATGTTAATTTTCTCTTACAAAGTGTTGATTTTCTCTTGCTTTTCTTTTCCCAATTTTTTAAATTGATTTTTAATCTTCTTCCTGATCCTTCTAAGAAGTCTTTCTAGGCTGGAGACTAATTCATATTCTCCTCAGAAGTTCTAGCTCTCTCTGAGTTAGGGTCTTTGTTTTTGAGGTAGCTTTCATTGGACCCCACCTTTCTGCTGGGCTTTCTCATTTTCCTAGGATCTTGTGTTGGGGAAGAGGGGCTGGTTGACAGATCTTTTGAGCTGAAATCCCTAGAGGTTTTGCTCACTGGATTTTGTGACTCCAAGTGGGTCAGCCAGTAGGGGGTGCTACTTTTTGGCCCACTCCCTGAGGGTGTTGGGGGAGCAACAGGGTCTGGATTATTCTGAAACAATGTATGCTGGACCCTCAGGCTATATAGTTAAATCTCATTATTCACTCAGTACTGAGAGATTTGCTGCCCACACCTGAGCCTGTGAGGTTGGGGGGAGAGGGCATGGTTACTGTGCTTGTTCTGGGAAGAGTCCCTTTCCCACAGGATTGGGGAGAGGGGATTCAACAGGAAACATGGGGAGTCCACTGAAAATATCAGGCTTGTGACCCTGTTCTTCCAGATAAGTGGAGCTGAGTGAATTAACATCTAGCTGCTGCATTGGAGCTCTACTGCCTGCTGCACTGAAACTTTCCCTCCAACTTCACTGGAGCTCTCCTGCTTGGTCACACAGTCAAAGCTTCCATATCTGTTCTCAGGTTAGACCCAGGTCTCACCCTGCTGCACCTGTGCTGGCTCTCAGCTCTCTGCTTCCAGCTCACCCACATTCCACTGAGACAGACCTTGTTGGTAGATGTTCTACTCGTTTCCTCTTCTCTAGATTTTGTGGATCTTAATTCTGTTAAGAGACTTGATTCAGACTAATTCTGAGGCAAAACCAGGAGACCTTAGGACAGTGCCTGGCCTCTCTCTGCCATCTAGGCCAGAAATACCTCCTCCAAAAAGAATATTTCTTAAAGATTGACTACAAATTTCACTAGTCATTATCCTGGGAAAAGACTGTGGGAAAAGGAATCTATTTTTTTTTACTTCCCTGAAAGGTTGTAAGAGTATTTGGAGGAAAAGAGAGAAGGATTTGAGAAAAAAGAAGGGAAAAGAAAATATATGGATCATTTATATGGGTTTCTGCAGTTCCAAAAGGCCAGAATTTGAATATCAATTTGTTAAAATTTGGGAGAAATGGAGGACAATTTAAAAGATAATTTGTAATCTTCTGTTTAGGTATCCAAACAGGTTTTTCATCTGATTGAATTTCTATGATAGATTCAAGGAAAGGAGAAAGAGGAAGTGAAATTAAGATTTCAAAGGGATTATGAAGGATTAAGAAGCATTAAGTATTATTGGAAAAAAATCCAAAGAGGAAGACAATAAGAAAAAGGTAGGCATGGCAAGGAAAGGTAAATGGAAGAGTTGGAGAGTTAAGCAAATTAATAGAGTGATTTGAATATAGGTCAAATTCAATTCCCTGCTACAGCCTTAGATATAAGTATATGTAAAAATATACAAAATAAATATAAAAGGTTCTTCATAAACAACTAGGAGAAATAAGGAACTACTTAAAATAGAAGATAGTCTTGGAGCTGAGTCTTAAAAAACACAAGGAATTTTAAGAGAAAGAGGTTTTGGCAGAAGGGCATTCCAAGGGCATTCCATCCCTTGCAAAAGTACAGAGATGGGATAGAACATTATGCATGAGGAAAATCATAAAGGCCAGTTTATTTGGATGACAGAGTGCAAGAAGGAGAATTATACGTCATAAGATTGTATTACATCCCCCATTTGAGTCACTTCACCACCTCCCATTCATATTGGCTGATCAATTCCAGAAATAATGGCTGCTACTCTCTCATCACTCGAAGTTCTAGAGCTAACTCTAAATTCCCAGTACTGTTATAATCAATCTTCCCAACATTGTGCTTCTCAGAAACAATGAATGAGATTTAATTATCTTTTTAGGAACTCAAACTTTTTTTGCCTCCCCTATACCTTTTTAGCAAAGTTATATTTATCAAAATTATAAGGCAGTTATGGTCTGGGGTGTACTCCCTCTTGAAAAGTCTGTTGCATTCTCTCCCCCAAATACATAGAGAGGGCCCATAGTGAAAGTGAAAAAGAACTTAGTGTACAATCATATTGAATACAGCTGTAGAGATCACATACAGTCAATTCTTCACTTTCAAAGGATAAATGTTCCTAGAAAATGACAAGAATGTAAAAAAATATGCTAGTACATTGAAAGCTATGGGAAATAGGGGTTAGTCTCCTGTGACCAGAGAAAACTTATAATCTTTCCCAGGAGTACTCTGAAAATACATTTTTCTCCATATAATTCTTCATAAGAAAAAATATGAATTCTAACAATATTCACTTTTCCTAATAGAGAAACCATGAAATAACTCATAAAATGCAATTCACAAATAAAATTGGTAATATGCAAAATATATTTCTTTTTTTTAGATAGAGTGCAAAAAGGTTTTTACCAATCATTTTTGCAAGTTTTCAGTTTTATGTTTCTCCTTCCTTCCCTTTCCTCCCTCCCCTCCCCCGACAGACAACAATTTTATATAAGTGCTATATTTAAATCAATATTGAACATAGATCAATATTGAACATGATATGAGAGAAGAATCAGATCCAAATGGAAGAAAGAAAACATTAGAGAGGAAAAAATTACATAATACATAAGACAACTTTAAAAATTGAAAATAATAACCTTTGGTCTTCATTTAAACTCCACAGTTCCTTCTCTTTTTCTTGCAAGTAATTCCCTAGAATTCTGTGACAATTTCTGCTAACATCAAAATTAAAAAACAAACAAACAAGTATTTCGGGCAATATTCACTTTTCATAATACACAAAATCTATAATACTAAAAATATGATACAGAAAATAAAATTCCTAAAACTAAAACATTTTTAACCTGAATTTTACCTTCCTCTATGTTAGATGATGATATAAGGGCACTGAACAGTATATAAGGAAATATTAATACCAAGCTAGCAGCTAACAGCAGCTACAGACATTTTGGCACGAAATTTATCTAACATCTTTATTTTCTCACTAAGCCAAATCACTGGCATTGCTTACTTGGACTTAAAGCCTAAAGGATTTGCACTATGTTATGGGAGCATAATTTCAATAAAAAACTTTTTATAAAGACAAACAATGAAAATATGCAAAGAATGCACAGAGAACTCTTTATAATGATATAGTTAACTAGACCAGTGAGGTGTTTCATAGGATACCAATCACACCACAAACTTGTTTGCATTACCCCAGAAATATGTGAGGTTGTCAACATGAAAGTGAAAATGAGATTACTAATAAAATCATGGGAATGCTAAGGGCCTCAGGGCAATAGCAAGGAAATGAATTTGACCCAATTTCCAAATCACTCTATTAATTAAATGTGTGAATGTTGAGGATTAACTGCATAAGCAAATAGATAACTCACAATTCTTGGTACCTGGAAGTCCTTTTCTCCACTTGTCAACTCTTCATGAAGTTCCCTTTTGGTGTGACTGATGGGCAACAAGCATCAGTACCTTGGTTGAGTGCACAACCAGCCCTTATCTCTGTCATAGGGAGATACACTTCTTGAATCTTCCTCTCCCCTAGTGATTATAACTCCCAACCAAATATTTTCCTATTGCCTCCTATCAGATTGCTTCATAAATAGAGCAATGGACCTGAAATCAAAAAGTCCTGAGTCCAAATCCTGTCTCTGATACTACGTATAAGACCTTGAACAACTTAATCTCTCTCTTTTGGTGGGTATGGGGGATGATGAAATATCAACTTTATCTACCCTTTCTGTGCATGATAAATCCTAAGTTAACTAAAGTAATATAATATAGACTATAATGGATGAAAAAATACTTGCATTTATTATTCCTGAACTTTTCTTAGAATATAAGAGCCAAGATTTTTTTTCAGCTCCTATACATCCCAAATCATTTCTACAATATGCTCTTTGAACTTTGTGAGCACACACTACAGATCCTCCTTTGGGGGATAATTCATTGGTTCAAAGAGAGAACAAATAATGTGGTGTTGCCCTGATGCAGAATTTTAAATTAATTTTCCTACATAGAAAATGGAAGCCCCAAAAAAGAGGAAAATTTTGACAGTCAATTTTTTGTCCATTGGTGGCAACAACTAGGCAAATGCAAATATGAAATCATTTTTTTTAGGGTAGAGGGAGGGAGAGAGAGAGAGAGAGACTAAGTTCCAGTTTCTCCTCAGGAGCCATGTGACTCCAGTGACCAAATATGGATCAGGAAGACTCAGATGTGAGGGAATCAGAGTTAAATGATTTGCCCAAGGTCACACAACTAGTAAGTGTCTGAGACTAGTCCTTCTGATGTCTGAGCCAGTACTCTTCCCACTGTGCCATCTAATTGACCCCCTGCTACAACCATGACTATGACCACTATTATTATTATTATTACTACTACTATTACTACTGCTGCCACTGCTACAACTACAACTATAACTAAAATTACTACTACTACTACTACTACTACTACTACTACTACTACTACTACTACTACTACTACTACTACTACTGCTATTACTACAGTCTCTCTTATGGTAATTAGACATACTATATGCAACTGGTCCAATATCTCTGATGGCATTGTCAATTAGAAGAAATTGGGAAGAAGAGAGCAAGGAAAAAGAAAAAAAAAACTCTATCCTCCCTTCCTTCAGATCAAAGATTTGACTTTGCCTCATGAAATGGAATTCTCCATACTGGAATTCTTCCCTTGCTAGTCTGATGGGTTCATTATTTTTCTGAACTCATAGCTAGAATGAGAGTTATTTCTTTTCACATAGGCCCAAAGATGTGTCTGATTCTTTCAGCCAAATTCCTAATATTTCCTGTGTGACCTTATTTGCCCTTATCTAATGTTCAAAACAGCACAATCCTCTCAAATTAAGTATTTATTCATTTCTAATTTAGAACTTTGATTAAGTCATTTGAAGTATCTGGGCTTACTATAATGACATTCATTGGGGTGAGAAAGAAGTTGTATCCTAGAATTATGTATATGTGTATGTGAGTCTGAGTGAGTATGTGTATATATATCTATATCTATATATCTCTATATATATGTGAATGAGCATCTGTTTATGGGAAAAATATATGAGCAGAGATGGATGTTGTTTTGACTCTTTCCCCTTCTAGTTACCTTCTCTCCATACCAAAATTACATTTATTCCTAAACTTGAGTCATTCTCCTTTTTTTCCTACAAAACCAGAGAAATATGTATGAAGTAAATCCTGACAACACAGTGCCTAGACATCTTTCCTCACTCAGATACTGCCTGGTCATATGTATTTTTATGAGCAGCAGTAATACACAGGGATAAAGACCCTGCTGGAGCTAAAGCAGAAAATGAAAGAAGAGCTGTCAAACATGAGCTCACAATAACTAAAGCATTTTTTCTGCACTAAACTCAGCAAAGGAGAGTATCTAAAGGGAGGAATGAATGGTATTTAAGGTTTTCAAAGGAACATTTGGGTAGTTCAGTGGATGGAGCACTGAACTTGGAATCAGGAAAACTCATCTTGAAGAGTTTGAATCTGATCTCAGATACTTACTAGTTGTGTCACCCTGTTAACCCTGCTTGCCTCAGTTTCTGTAAAATGAGCTGGAGAAGGAAATAACCCATTTCAGTATCTCTGCTAAGAAAACACCATATGGTGTCACAAAGTGTCAAATATGACTGAAACAACTCAATAACAAAATGAGATTTGCAAGAGATTTACCGATATTGTCGCATCTGATCATGACAAAACTCCATGAATTAGATGCTATTATCACTCTTTTAGTGATGCAGAAACTCATACTCAGAGACTTTTATGGGCTTTGTCATAGTCATAAAGCCAATAATATCAGAAGGTAGACATGAACCTAAGTCATCCTGACTCTGAAGTCAATTTTCTCTCCACCACAATGTGCTGTTTCTCTGCCTGGCACATAATAAGCTTCCTAATTATTATCCCTTCCACCAAATGAAGGACTGTACTAAGAGAATGCTCAATTTATTAGTGTGATGAGCTTTCAGAAACAAATTTCCCTGAGTGTCTCTCACACTCATAAAATGACTAGTGGCCAAAAGAATCAAAAGAATAATTTGAGCTAAAACATTAAAAATTCAGTTCAGGGTATACAAGGTGCTGACCCAAGGCAGTCAAAAGAATCTTGGTTTCTTTTACAGTCAGTTATAGGAAGTGTAGGTCAGAACTCTACTGCTTTTGATGGAAGGCAATTGCAAAAATTCACAGAATTGAGAAAGGTGATGGATGTGACAGTTTAGGGAATTTAACTTCTAAATGAGATTTCTTATAGGGCTCTGGAATTGTTTCAGCCTTGACATAGCAACAACATTTAGAGAAAAAAATCTTTTTCCCAGTATTTGTTCTAAAGTGGAAATCTCACTGTTGCAACCAAAATATTGCAATAGATAATCACATTTCCATAAAAGTGAAATCAGGACAAAGTTCATATGGCAGGAATAAATTACATAAATCCAGGAAAACAAAATAAAGACTTATACAAAACCAATAGCATTTAAATTACCAAGTACAGACATGAAGTAAATGAGCATCGCTCTTGAAGTCAGATGTTCTGGGTTCCTGTCCTGACTCTATCTCCTACTTGTTGTGTGACCTTGGGGGGGAAAAATCACTTGATCCTGCTAAACCTCAGTTTCTTTACCTATAAAACAGAAATAATAGCACTTATATTTCCTAAAGCACTATTATGATGAGAATATGAGGAGATTATAGAAAGCAGTTGGTAACCACTAAATGCTGCATAAATATTACCTGTTGGCACATTGTTTTATAAAGAACCACTACTCAAAGGACAAATCTATCATATATAATGGGGAGAACATTAACAAAATCATAATCAGTTGTGGAAGGATTTGAACTAGATCAGTTGTTCTCAAACTCTCTGGGCTCAGGACCCTTTGACTCTAAAAAAATTATCAAACTTCACCCCCCTAAGAACTTTTGTATGTGTCAGTTATATCTCTCTTCTGATATTTACAATATTAGAAGTTAAAATATATGATGATGATGATGATGATGATAGTTTAGACTGCCAGGAACCCCTGAATAAATTTGGGAATGCCCTTCAATTCTGAGGACCATATTTCAAGAACACTGATCTAGATAATCTCTAAGGACCTTTCAAATATTAATAGGATATGAATCTAAATAGTACAATTTACCCTGAGAACTTAAGATGGTAACATTTTGGTATTTCAGGACCTTGCACAGTGCCTCAACCAAAAAATCTTAATAAATGCCAGTTGAATTAAGCTGAATGGAATAGAATTTTATCACCTCTCCTTCATTCATGGTGAGGAATATTTATTCTGGTTTTTAAAAGAATTGTATTAATGTTCATTGAATATAACTAAAAAGTATGCACTTGACAGGATTTTTTTTAATTTTAATGTTTCTAGTTAGGGAAATAATTTGTCAAAGATAACTAGGTGGCACAGTGGTAAGCACTATAGATAGAATTCTGGGGTTAGGTAAAAAAAATTTGAGTTCAAATACTGCCTTATACACTTTTTAACTATATAATTCTGGGTAATTTACTTACCCTCTTTCTGTTCCAATTTCCTCATCTGAAAATGAGAGTAATAGTAGTATCTATCTCCCAGAGTTCTTGTGAGCATCAAATGAGATATTATACATTCAATGCTATATTAAGGCTTGCTATTAAACTCATAGTAGAATTAGCACTATACTTGGAATTGTAGGTTATAGTTTGGAGGACTCATTTTTCCAACTTATCGGATGAGTGGTCTTAGGCAACTCATTTCATCCTTGTGAATCTCATACTCCTCATCTGCAAAAATGAGATTGTCATGTCCAACTCTATGTTGACTGTATGAACTTTATGAGGTTTTTTTTTAAAGAAAAGATGCTGGAGTGGTTTTCCATTTTCTTCTCCAGTGTATCCCTATTTTACAGATGAAGAACCAGGGTAAATAGGGGCTTAGTTACTTGCCCAGGGTCCCATAGCTAAAAAGTGTCTGAGGTTAGATTTGAACTCATATCTTCCTAAGTCCAGGTCTGGTGGTCTATACACTGCACCATCTAGTTGTCCAAAAATGAGATTAAATGAGGTGATCTCTAAGGTCATTCAAGTTCTAAATTCTTAATCTATTCATAGGAGAATGCATAAGAGAAGAATAACAGGGTGCTATGAGATCAGATCACTGTGGGACTGGGAGCAGATTATGAAAACCATCATGAAGAAGTTGTATTTGAGTTGGACCTTCAACAATTTCCGAAATTTCAAGTCAAAAATTGAAGAACATTAAAAAACATGAGGTGGTTGTGGGTAAAGGTCAACAAATAAAAAAGTACATCTTACTAGTCTTTTTCACTTTGATTAGAGCACAGAATAGGTAATGGAAAGCTGAAGGATTTATTATTTCACTGGGAACTCCCAGGTGAGGAATGTCCTCCTACCAGTGCAGGTTAGTAACTCCTCTGCAAATTTAGAGGCTTAAAGTCTTAAAGACTTTAGAATTAACATTAAACAAAGAATTTTCTAGAACAGAGATGTCAAACATGCAACCCAGTTGTAGCCTGAAACACACTTGAATGGAGCCCAAATAGATTAAAATGTAAATGGGAAATATTTAGCAAAATAAATAAAAATTATAACAAAACATAGATAATATTTTATGTTCTATGTTCTAGATAATGTTATTGTGTGATTTTCTAAATCCATGTGCAGCCCATGAGGATTAGTATGTATGGTTTAGTGGCTCCTGTTCATATTTGATTTCAATACAACTGATCTAAAACACTGAGAAATAGATTTGCCCTGTGTCACATAGTATGTGTGTGGGTTTGAATCTGCAATCCTTTTCCCTTCCACTTTGAAACTAACACTTTTTTCACTATTTCATACTACCTTTCAACAAGTTAGAAAAAGCTGCATGGTGCAGTGAATAAAGTTCTGGGACCTGAATTCATTTCCCTGTGTTCAAATCTGGCCTCAGACTCTTTCTTCCTAGCTATAGACCCTGGGCTAGCCATTTCATCATACTTTCTCAGATCCTCATCTGTTAAATGAGTTAGAGAGATACCACTCCAGTATCTTTGCCTAAAAAAACCCAAATGGAATCATGAAGACTTGGACATGATTGAAACAACCGAACAACAATAATAATAGGATATAATAATAACATTTATATGGCACTTCAAAATTTGATTAATATGAACTAGCTTGACCATTACTATAATCCTGTGAGATGTAGACTATAGGCATTATTATTCTCATTTTTAGAAATAAATTTGGGCTCAGAGAAGTTAAATTATTTACTTCTAATAACTAGTTAGAGAGTAAGATGCAAGATTTGAAATCAAAAGTTTTCCTGTTTGCAAGACCAGCATGTGATCCATTAGACCATACTGCTCAAAGAACAAAAAATTTGACAAGTTTAAAAGTGTAGGAAGAAGTCAGGATGAATGAAGGGGGTTCTTAAATGCCAGATTAAAGAGCTTTAACTTTCTCAATGGGCAATGGAAGTTTTTAATATGATATGATTACAGCAGTACATTAGGAAGATTAATCTGGCCATAGTGTGAAGGATCATATGGAGGAGAGGAAGAAATCTACCTACAAAGAACAGTGGTTCTTCCATCTCCAAAATTAGATGTCTAAAAATAATACCTTATAAAGTTCAGACTTCATACTGAGGAAATGCCAACCCTAAATTTAAAAAAGAAAAATCACCAGGTTGTGAAAATGTTAAAAGCCCAAGCTGTGCATATTGAGTGCCAAGGGAATTCAAAAGAGATCATTTGTAACATCCATGGGCACCTGAAGAGAGACTGAAATCCAATTGAATGTGTAGGGTCAGAGTCCTTAGTACCCTCATTCTAGTTGAGGGTGACCTGGGAGGCAAGTTGAGCTGTCTGGCAAAAAGAATGGATAACTCATTTCCCAATAAAATCATTATTCCAAGTACTACAATCCCTTCCACTGTATCTAAAGGATAAGGTTAATGACTAGAGCTATTATTTCATTAATATAAGGAACAACCAGGTAAGAAAACTTTCTCTATGAATAAAAGACAATCCTCTCTCCAACTCATAGTGTTATAGAGTCACTGAGGACATTTGAGGATTAAATGCCTTACCAGGGTCACATAGCATGTGTCAGATATGAGACTTGGACCCACGACTTCCTGGTCTGATCTTCAGCCACTATCCTATGTAAACTCCCTAGGTAATCTCTCAAGAGCATAAAATGTTGAAATTAGAAAAATCCTTGGAATATAAAATATTTGAATATGGAATAAAGAATTTCAATGGAATAAAGAACCTCAAGTTACCTTGTTCATGGCTAAATAAGAATCCCTTTGACAACCATCTTAACAAGTAGTTATTCGATTGGAGCAGTTAAGACTTGTTGGGAAGTTATTTCTTGAAATAACTGAAATTTCCAACCTCCTTGAAATTTCCAACTATTGTTCTGAGTTCTGGCTTCTGGGAATAAGCAATTCAGTTCATCTTCCTATAAAGTCCCTTAAATACTTGACAACTATAAGAATTCCCTCCCCTTCTGCTAGAAGTCCTACTTAAATAGGATAAATATCCCCAGTTACTTGAATCTGTCTCCTTCTGCTATGGTGTCTGATTTCCTTGCCATCCTAATTATTCTCTTATGGATCCATTCAAATTTATCAATATCCTTTCTAATAAATGTCCAGACTTTCAACCAAAAATAACTTAACCAACAAAACTGTGTAATAATCCTACCAATAAGTGGGGAGGAGCAAGGATGGACTTTTGTCCAAGAATATTCAAGCAATTTGGAGGAAAATATCTTTGAAATATAAACATGGGAGTTAAGAGAACCATAATAAGCATGAAATGTTACATTCCAAGAAGGGGAGATGATAAAACTAATCCTCTAATACCCTAATATCATAGAAATTCATAGAGGGAGTCAAATAAGACAGAGGCCTAGGAATAATTTTGTTATTTTTGATCATCAATAAAAGAAAAGAGAGAAAAAGGAATATACTGGGGCTGGGGGGGGAAGTAAGCATGGGGAAAATATTTTTTGCATAATCTGTATGTACAAGTAGAAAACTATAAAATTTGTTCAGGGAAAAAGGGTAGAAGAAATGAGTGACATGTGATACTCACTTTCATCTAAACTGTCAGAATATGGAAGAATATACTCACAACGAAGTGCAAAAATATAGTACACTAGACAGAAAAACAGAAGGGATAATGTGAATAAGAAGAAAAATAATTAGGCACAAGTAAAACAATCTCTTTACTGGAAGTTAGATCATATAATGGTTTTAAAAGGAAAGAAATGCATATTCAGCTATCAGAGATATTGGGTGATTTTTTTCCATTTTGCTTTTGGCCAAATTTTCTAAAACTATAAATTGAATGTAAGTTGCTACATATATCTCATTGAATCTCTGGTATGATAGACAAAGGAGAAATTTAACCAATTATTGACATAATTTCCTCAAACCATTACATCATTCCAAATATAGATTCTTGAGTTTATATTTTTACATTAATAAATAGACTCATTTTCTAATAGATGATTTTGTGTTGAAGAAGAATCAAATACAAAATATGAAATTCAACACATTGAAGTTTTAGGTAGGTCAACCAAAATTATAAAAAATAATAACACTCTCCTGATATAATTTTAGTTACTCCTAAGACTTGTGCTTTATAAATTATACTTATTTTATCAATGTACAATTCTTTGCCTGATTTCAGTAGTAATTTCTAATTAAAGTAATTTTCTTCTAAGAATAAAATAAAATAAATATGTCTAGGACTGACCACAACACTTCAGTTGTAATCAGATCAGGGAAGAGTAAAGGAAGAATATCCCTTCCATCATTCTGAAGATTATATTTCTATTTATTCATTTTAAAGATATATTAACTCATATTAGTTGCCATGTCATACTATTAATCAATATTGAGCTAACATAAAAAGAACACAGTCTTCATCATGATCCTAGCTCCAATTTGGTTATACTAGAGACTTTGGGATTTTCCTCTGTGAAATCTGGGAGTCTCTCAGTTTATCTGAGTTACCTTACCATGGGAATACTCCCAGAACACTTTACTTTGGATTGTCTGATATATATCTTCCTATGCATACTTTTTCTAGTCTATATCTTTTCAATCAAATGATTGTAAAAAATCATTTTGTTTTCCAAATGATTTGGATAAATAAGTTTCTTTGTAATTTGCTAGTAACAAAGTAGAATTCATGTTTGATGGATAAGGAGTGAAGCCTTGAATATAAATCTTGGGGTCCTTGCTTTCCCCAATTAATGGACAATCAGAAGTTTAGCTTGAACTTGAAAATCATAGCCTCTAGACTAATAGATTTAAAGAAACATATAGCTATAATTTATTATGGCAATCCTTTTCTCTGAGGACAACAGAGCAGCCAAGCATCTGGCCTCAACCTCCTTCTCTTCCCTCATGACAGAAATTAGTCATCTTTAGAGAATGGTGAGAAAAGAATGTAGAGATATATATTCTGTCTCCTTTTGAGTCACCAATGACTCCTTATCCTACATGTAGTGTTTAGCCTTCTCTGTATGATGAAGAGAAAGCAGTACTGAAAAAGTACCTAACCCCAAGTCAAACAACTACTATATATCAGATCCAGTATCCAAAATCAGGTTTTCCTGAGTATGCCAGACTCTCTCAGCACTGTACATCTAGCATAATCTAAGTTTTTAGAATTGGAAGGGATTTTAGGGATCATCTATTCAACCCCTCTACCTGAGAGATGAAGATTAAGACCAAGAGAGATAAAATTAACTTGTTCATAGTCCCACAGCAGATTAGAGAACTGGAGTGAAGAATTATTCCATTTTGACAGAATGCTAATTCCAGTTCTAGTCTAAAAGTCAAAAGATCTGAGTTCCTGTGGAGTCTGATACTGACTATATTTGTGACTTTGGACAAGTCCCATCAGTTTCAGAGTTTCCAGTTACCACCAACAAAACAGTGTTAACAAAAGCAGCTCAATTATCTCACAGGATTCCTGAGGAGAAAAAGAGATAATAACCCTAAAAAAAGTGAGCCATTTTAAAAGATCTATAAAGATATAATATTCATTTTTTGTGCCTATGAATATATCTTGTGGTTTGTTTTTGTTTGGGTTTATTTTTAAGTGGTCTTAATGGCCATAATTTATTTGCTTGTCCATGTGGTTATGTCTGGAATTACCACAACAGTAGCAGCATGATTTGGATATTTAGGAGCAGAGACTCAGATGGAGGCAGTCAGATCTGGGTAAATTCTGCTTTTCTGGTTCCTAATTCCATTCAGAGGAATGGCAATCCCATCACATTTTCAGCAAACCCTGTGGTATTGTGTTAAACAGATAATTATATCTCAATAGTAGATTAGATTACTGTGAATTTGGCTTCAATTTTCAAGTTGCAAAATACACTCAAGACCCTGTTTTTGTCACCAAAAGGCACTAGTTACACTGAATTTTTAATCATCTATGCCTAAAAAATAGAAGAAAGAAAAAGAAATTTAGAACAATATCAAGAACCGTTTTTTCCAAGGATATCCTTCTAGTCCATGGACCCCAAGTGAACCCATGCCATGAATTTTTATTGTAGGAAGCAGGAAAAGGGGAGAGATCTGGAGGTTCATTGAGAAAAGACCAAACCTATGTGAAGGAATGTGCATAGTGTGGGGGAAAAAAAGTACTTACTTTTTGTGTTCTTGAGTCATACTTTTAGAGTTAGGAGAGACTTTAGATGCTATCAAATCCAATTTCTAATTTTGCCAGGTAAGGAAAGTAAAGCATGGAGAAGCATATCACAGCTAAGATACTCTGAGATAGTATTTGAACTCAATGTCTTTCTGACTCCAAACCCAGTGCCCTCTCTGCTGTGTCAAACTCATGGCTCTTGCATGGGAGCTAACACTCCCATGTGCCTCTGAACTAGATTAAAATGTGATTGGGAAATAATTAACAAAATAAATGAAATAATATAGAGAATAGATTTGTACTTTAATGTAGGACCCATGAGTATCTTTATATATGGTTTAGTAGCCTGAATTTCTTTCTTTTTTTTCTTTTTAGATTTTTCAAGGCAATAGGGCTAAGTGGCTTTCCCAAGGCCACACGGCTAGGTAATTATTAAGTGTCTGAGGCTGGATTTGAACTCAGTTACTACTGACTCCAGGGCCAGTGCTCTGTGCACTGTGCCATCTAGTCGCCCCCTAGTAGCCTGAATTTCATTTGAGTCTGATACTACTGAGCTATACCCTCCAACTAACTTTGTAATACTAGGTATATCACTTATGTGCTCTGAGTTTCATGTTACTGCTTTGCACAAATGAGAATAAAAATGCTATTATATGGTGACTACTATGTTTCTTTGCAGATTGAGAAGAAATTGAGGTAAACAGAAATAAGTAAATTGCCCAGGATCATACTATTAGTTTCTGAGAACTGATTTGAACAAAGATCTTCCTGACACCAGGCCCAAAGGTCTATCTGCTCTGTCATCTGGCTACTCTCAACATCTTCATAAAGTTTGGGTAAAGAAATAAATTGGTAAAATGTAGCTATTATCATTCCTCTTAATAGTGAATTTGATTTCAGAGTGACCAGGCCCTCAGAAAAATCACAAATCATATATAACATCTGTTTTGGGACCCTCCTTGCCATACATTCCAACTCTGTAACTTTTTCTCTATCTCCTCTGTACTACCATCCTCCTGACCCCAGATAGCACTGGGCTATCTGCTTAGTGACTCCAACTCAAATTCATAAGGGAAGGAAGAGAAACATATTTTGAAATAAAAACATACTTAATCATAGAAATGTTCTTGGCTGTTTTAAAGAAAATAAAACTCAGGAGATAGGGGAGTCAGGACAGGTGGTATCAGGAATAGAAAACTCAATTGTTCATCATCCTTTTATATATTAGAAAATCATAACTAGAATATAATCAAGTACAGATTAGATCTTAGATCTTATCTGGAGTTTATTCAGCAGCATTCAAATAATTTTAGAATTCAATACATGTCAACCAGAAAGAAGAGATAACTAATATTTTAGAGAAGAACTGAGTCTCCAAAGGAACCCAAGAATGCTGACAGTCAATTCTTCTCTGAAACTCTGGCTTTTTGATCTCTTAAACCACACAGTCATCATTATTCATCTTCAAATGGAGTTGAGAGTTGAGCTCCTGAAACATAACAGGGGGAAAAAATAGAGATGTCTGACTAGCCTGAACAAATAAACATAAATCCTCAAGTAAAAGGAAGGAGGATTTACATTTGTTTATATAGATAAAACACAAGGCTATGGTAGTATATAATGGAAATACACTGAAATACATTGAAAGTAGCAATAATATAGTTAATATTTACATAGAACTTTAAAGTTTGCAAAATCCTTCACTTAAATTATCTTATTTAGCTTAATAAATTCTGATGGATTGATGATGATGATGATGATGTTGGTCCTTCATTCTCAAAGAAGACCATGACATCAGTGAAGGTGATGCACCTGAATTGGATTTGAGTGAGGGGATGCTGTGCTAAGTCACTTCTCCTCCAGAGCCATCTGGATCCAGTGGTCAGATATGAATCAGCACGACTAGAGATGACTGTGGATGCAAAGCATTCAGGGTTAAGTGTCTTGTCCAAAGTCACACAACTAGTTAGAGTCAAAAGTCTGAGACTGAATTTGAAATCCCATCCTCCTGACTCTGTCAATGTTCTATCCATGCACCACCTAGCTGCCCTTGATTGATGAGGAGACCTGAGTTAAAAGTACATATTCCTTACTTCTTATTTCTATTAGAAAGAAGCATAATACAGTGGGGAAAGTGTTAGAGATAAAAACAGAGAACACTGAAATCCAGTTTCTGTCATCTTATCTACATGGCCTTATCCATATCACTTAAACTCTATGTATCTCAGGTCCCTTCTCTGTTTCTTTGAAGCAAAGTTTGTCTGGGTATTTTTTTAAATTGTTTTCTAGGGAACTTTGTTAAAGAAAGGATTCCTCTCAGACCACATTTTCTCCTTCTACTAGGCAGCTTAAGAGAATGATTTCTATCCCCTAGTGTCCTATGATTATATTTATCCAACATAGAATAAATATATAGACATGTGGCACAAAGTATGCATAATCAGTTTTGAATTTTTACATGAAATAAAATCAAGAAATAGAAACTATTTAAGGAAAAATGGGGAAAAATTACATAGAAGTACCTATTATTACATAGGCACAGAGCAAGAAAATTAGAAAGAGTAACATCCTTCAGAGTATTCTTCAATTCTTCTTATTTAAGTTTTTTTTTAATTATATGTAGAGATAATTTTCAACATTCACTTTTGTAGAGTTTTCTGCCTCCTACCTTTCCTTCCTCCCATCCTTGGATAGCAAGTAATCTGATAGAGGTTATACTTGTTACAAATATTTCCATACTGATCAATCTCTGAAAGAAGAATCAGAATTAAAAGAGAAAAAAATGAGAAGAAAAAGTAAAAGACAAAATTAAAAAGATGAAGAGAGTATGCTTTGTTCCATCTGCATTCAGATTCTATAGTTCTTTCTCTGAATAGAGATGACTTTTTTCTTCACAAATCTTTTAGCATTATCTTTGATCATTCTATTGATGAGAAGAGTTAAGTCTATCATAGTTGATAATTACTGTGTTACTGAGAAGGTATATCTTTTTTCAGTTCTTAAAGAGGTGGTTGAAACCATTAGGTTCAGTCCAAGTACCATGCTCCATTCAGAGCCTGAATCTAACATACTTTGCTTTGTCCCATTTCCAGTAATCCATATCACAACATGTCTGCAGAGACTCAAAACCTACCCCTACCATTCAGCAACAGGTAGCATTTCTCTCCACTCTGTTTCATCTCTTACGTTGTTTCATCACAGAAGATTAACTCATCTGAACACCTAGATATGACCAAAATCACCTGCCTCAGAATAGTCCAAGGACTTGGAGCAACTTTCAAGATTTCAAGTTAATGTTTCAATATTTTTATTATTACCAAGAAGTTTGAAAACCTGGTTCCATAGGAATAAACTGAGGAGGCTCAACTAGATCAAACTGAGTCAAACTAACAAGGATTTTTTATGTGCCAGACACTATATACAAAGTTCTGAGGATGCAAAGGAAAACCAAAATAATCCCTGTCCTCAATGAATTTATCCTCTAATGGAGTGGGCTACATGTACACTATTTGTATAAACAAGTTATACACAGAGTAAAATGGAGTCAACCTTACAGAAAAGGGATCAGGGAAGGTTTATCACAGGCATTGATATTTTAACTGAGAATCCAAGGAAGTCAGGAAGCACAGACAAGGAGGAATGTTTTCCAGACATGAAGGGGACAGCCAGTGAAAATGCATACAGTTGGGAGATGATGTGGAAAGAACAACAAGAGGTCAGTTCACAGGACTGTATAGTGAGGAAGATATAAGGTTAAAATAGTAAAGTTTATGAAGAAATGATTTCAAGTAAATCTGTATGGACTAATGCAGAGTGAAGTGAGCAAAACTAGGAGAAAAAATGCATATAATAGCATTATTATGACCAAAACACTTGAAATACTTTAGAATTCTGATTAATGCAATGACCAATCAATTCCAGAACATCAATGATGAGTAGCATACATGCCTCCCAACAAAATGTTTATGAATTCAAGAGGTAAAATGAGAGATATATTTTTAATATGGCCAATGAATGAACTTGTTTTATTTAGCTGTTTATTTGTTTCAAGGATTCTTTTTCTTTTTTGTTTTTCCCAGTGGTGGGAGCAGAGAGAAAATAAATTATTAAATGAGGCAAACAGGGTGAAGTGACTTGCCCAGGGTCACATAATAAGTGTCTGAGGTGATATTTGAACTCAAGAAAATGAGTCTTCCTGATTCTAGGTTAGGCACTCTATTCACTATGCCACTTGCCTGTCCTTTTGTTTCAATGGTTCTCTACTAGCTTCAAGGAGTGCAACTTGACTGTAACAATATTGAATTTTCAATATTACCTATTTGTCCTTTCTATTTTATTGTTTTGAACAACAAGTAGCATGGTTCATAGCCAAGTGTTTTGCTGCTATTTTAAATTTCCCATTTTAATTGTCCAATCCAAATTTCCCATTGCCTTTTTTTTAAATAAAGGCACAGTTACTTGGCAAATAGAGCACTGGACTTGGAATCAGGAAAATGAATTTGAATTCAGTCTTAAACACTTTAGCTTTATTTCTCTAGTTTGCTGTTGTTGAGTTGTTTCAGTCACATCCAACACTTTTTTGGGGGTTTATTGGCAAAGATATTGGAGAAGTTTTCATTTATTTCTCCAGTTATAAATAAGAAAACTGAGGCAAAAAAGGTTAAATGATTTGCCCAGGGTCATATAACTAGAAGAGTCTAAGTCCAGATTTGAGCTCAGGAAGATGGAGCATTCCTGTCTTCAGACTTAGTGCTCTATCCACTGTGCAACCTATCTGCCCTTTATTTTATTAACCAAGTCATTTAACCCATGCTGGCCTCTAGTTCCTCATTTCTTTTTTTAAAGAAAGATTTTATTTATTTTGAGTTTTACAATTCCCCCCCCCAATTCTTGCTTCCCTCCCCCCACCCCCACAGAAGGCACTCTGTTAGTCTTTACATTGGTTCCATGTTATACCTTGATCTCAAGTGAATGTGATGATAGAGAAATCATATCCTTAAGGAAGAAAAATGAAGTATGAGATAGTAAAATTACATAATAATATTATAATTTTTTATCTAATGTGATGGTAATAGTCTTTAGTCTTTGTTCAAACTCCACAATTCTTTCCCTGGATACAAATGGCATTCTCCATCGCAGACAGCCCCAAAATTGTGCCTGATTGTTGCACGGATGGAATGAGCAAGTCCATCAAGGTTGATCATCACCCTTATGTTGCTATTAGGGTATACAATGTTTTTCTTGTTCTGGTCATCTCACTCAGCATCAGTTCATGCAAATTTTTCCAGGCTTCCCTGAATTTCCATCCCTCCTGCTTTCTAATAGAACAATAGTGTTCCATGACATACATATACCACAGTTTGCTAAGCCATTCCCCAATTGAAGGACATTTACTTGATTTCCAATTCTTTGCCACCACAAACAGGGCTGCTATAAATATTTTTGTACAAGTAATGTTTTTACCCTTTTTCTTCATCATCTCTTCAGGATATAGAGCCAGTAGTGGTATTGCTGGGTCAAAGGGTATGCACATTTTTGTTGCCCTTTGGGTGTAGTTCCAAATAGCTCTCCAGAAAGGTTGGATAAGTTCACAGTTCCACCAACAGTGTAATAGTGTCCCAGATTTCCTACATCCCTTCCAATAATGATCATTATTCTTTCTGGTCATATTGGCCAATCTGAGAGGTGTGAGGTGGTACCTCAGAGAAGCTTTAATTTGCATTTCTCTAATAAGTAATGATTTGGAGCAATTTTTCATATGACTGTGAATCACTTTGATTTCCCCAGCTGTAAATTGCCTTTGCATATATTTTGACCATTTGTCAATTGCGGAATGGCGAGTTTTTTTGAAAATTTGACTCAGTTCTCTGTATATTTTAGAAATGAGTCCTTTGTCAGAAATACTAGTTGCAAAAATTGTTTCCCAATTTACTATATTTCTTTTGATCTTGGTTATAGTGGTTTTGTCTGTGCAAAAGCTTTTTAATTTAATGTAATCAAAATCATCTAGTTTGTTTTTAGTGATGTTCTCCATCTCTTCCTTGGTTATAAATTGCTTCCTTTTCCATAGATCTGACAGGTAATCTACTCGTTGATCTTCTAGTTTGCTTATAATATTGTTTTTTATGTCTATCCATTTGGATCTTATGTGGTTTGAGGTGTTGGTGTAATCTAAGTTTCTTCCATACTAACTTCCAATTTTTCCCAACAGTTTTTATTGAAGAGTTTTCATCCCAATAGTTGGACTTTTTGGGTTTATCAAACAGCAGATTATTGTAATCATTTCCTGTTATTGCACCTAGTCTAATCCGCTGGTCCACCACTCTATTTTTTAGCCAATACCAGGCAGTTTTGAGGAGTGATGCTTTACAATATAATTTTAGTTCTGGTAAGGCTAAGCTGCCTTCCTTGGCACTTTTTTCATTGAATCCCTGGACATTTTTGACTTTTTAATTTCATCATATAAATTTACTTACAACTTTTTCTAAGTCATGAAAGTAATTTTTTGGAATTTTGATTGGTAGGGTGCTAAACAAGTAGTTTAGTTTTGGTAGAATTGTCATTTTTATTATATTAGCTCAATCTATCCAGGAACAGTTGATGTTTGCCCAGGTATTTAAATTTGATTTTATTTGCATGAGAAGTGTTTTGTAATTGTTTTCAAAAAGTTTTTGAGTCTGCCTTGGCAGGTAGACTCCCAGGTATTTTATTTTGTCTGATATTACTTTGAATGGGATTTCTCTTTCTAGATCTTTCTGCTGTATCTTGCCAGTCATATATATATATATATATATATATATATATATATATATATATATATGTATCTATATATGTAAATGTTGAGGATTTATGAGGGTTTATTTTATATCCTGCTACTTTGCTAAAGTTGCTAATTATTTCTAGTAGTTTTTTAGATGACTTTTTGGGATTCTTTAGATATGCCATCATGTCATCTGCAAAGAGTGAGAGTTTTGTTTCTTCCTTCCCAATTCTAATTCCTTCCATTTCTTTTTCTTCTCTTATTGCTGAGACTAACATTTCTAATACAATATTGAATAGTAGTGGTGATAATGAACATCCTTGTTTCACCCCTGATTTTATTGGGAATGCCTCAAGCCTATCCCCATTGCATATAATGCTTGTTGATGGTTTCAGATAGATACTGCTTATCTTTCTAAGGAACAAACCACTTATCCCTACATTCTCTAGTGGTTTTAGTAGGAATGGGTGCTGTATTTTGTCAAAAGCTTTTTCAGCATCTATTGATATGATCATATGATTTCTGATAGGTATGTTGTTGATATAAATAATTATACTAACAGTTTTCCTAATATTGAACCAATCCTGCATTCCTGGGATAAATCCTACCTGATCATAATGTATTATCCTAGTGATAACTTGTTATAATTGTTTTGCTAAGATTTTATTTAAGATTTTTGCATCCATATTCATCAGGGAGATAGGTCTATAATTTTCTTTCTCTATTTTAACTCTTCCTGGTTTAGGTATCAGCACTATATTGGTGTCATAGAAAGAGTTAGGCAGAGTTCCATCTTCACCTATTTTTCCAAAGAGTTTATATAGAACTGGAACCAATTGTTCCTTAAATGTTTGATAGAGTTCACTTGTGAATCCATCTGACCCTGGAGATTTTTTCTTAGGGAGTTGAATAATGACTTGTTGAATTTCTTTTTCTGTGATAGGGTTATTTAGGTTTTTAATTTCCTCTTCATTTAATTTGAGCAACTTATATTTTTGTACATATTCATCCATTTCACTTAGATTGTCAAATTAATGGCATAGAGTTGGGCAAAATCATTCCAAGTTGTTACTTTAATTTCTTCCTCATTGGTGGTGAGTTCACCTTTTTCATTTATGATACTAACAATTTTGTTTTTTTCTTTCTTTTTTTAATCAAATTGACCAGAGGTTTATCAATTTTACTGGTTTTTTTCATAAAACCAGCTCTTGGTTTTATTTATTAGTTCAATAGTTTTCTTGCTTTTGATTTTATTAATTACTCCTTTAATTTTTAGAATTTCTAATTTGATATTTAATTGGGGATTTTTAATTTGTTCTTTCTCTAATTTTTTAGTTGCATATTTAGTTCACTGATTTCTTCTTTCTCCAGTTTATTCATGTAAGCATTTGAAGATATAATATATCCCCTGAGAGTCGCCTTGAGTGTGTCCCATAGGTTTTGGTATGTTGTATCATTATTGTCATCATCTAGAATAAAATAATTCTTGTTGTTTGATCCATTCATTCCTTAAAATAAGGTTATTTAGTTTCCAATTAGTTCTGGGTCTATATCTCCTTGGCCCAGTATTGCAAATGATTTTTATTGCATTATGATCTGAGAAACAAGTATTCCCTATTTCTGCCTTTCTGCAATTGATCATTAGGTTTTTATGCCATAGTACATGATCAATTTTTGTATAAGTGCCATGTATAAAGGTATATTCCTTTCTATCCCCATTCAATTTCCTACACAGGCCAATCATATTTAGGTTTTCTAACAATCTATTTACCTCCTTAACTTCCTTCTTGTTTTTTTATGATTAGATTTATCTAAATCTGAGTTTGGGAAATTGAGGTCTCACACTAGTAGAGTTTTGCTGTCTATGTCTTTCTGTAGCCTTTTCAACTTCTCTAAGAATCTGGATGCTGTCCCATTGGGTGTATACATATTTAGTCTTGAAGTTACTTTATTGCCTATGGTACCTTTTAGGAGAATATAGTTTCCTTCCTTATCTCTTTTAATGCTTTCCATTTTTGCAGCTGCTTTGTCTGAGATAAGGATTGCTACGCCTGCCTTTTTCACTTCAGCTGAAGCAAAATATATTGTGCTCCAACCTTTTACCTTTACTCTATATGTATCTCTCTGCTTCAAATGAGTTTCTTGTAAGCAGCATATTTTAGGATTCTGTTTTTGATCCACTCTGATATCCACTTACATTTTAAGGGAGAGTTCATCCCATTCACATTCAAAGTTATAATTAGTAACTATTGCTCTCCATGCTATTTTCCTTCTGTTTGTATTTTCCACTTTCTTCCCTTTATCCATATTCCCCAGTGTTTTGTTTCTGAATACTGCCACCTTCAGTGTGTTTGCCTTCTTATATCAACCCCTCCCCCCTTTTCCCCTTTCCCTTTTCCCCTTATTCCCTTCCTTCTGTTAGTTCCCCTTTTTCTCCCCCCTCCCAGTCTCCCCCTCCCCTTGTCCCCTTTTAGTGCTTGAAAGGTAAGCTAAGTTTCTTAACTTGATTAAGGGTATCTAAGTTAAATTTAAGCCAAGTTTGATAAGATGAAGATTCAGGTGGTTCTCACCCCCCCCTTCTTCCCCTCAAATTACAATAGGTATTTTGTACCTCTTGATGTAATGATATTTACCCCATTCAGTCTCCCTCCAACTGCCCCTCTCCTTACTGCCCCCCCCTTTTAAGGAGGTATTGTTTTTAAATCATACTGTCTGGGTCACAGAAAAGTTATGAGTGTCCATCACTTCTGGCTATGTGTATTCTCTCTAATAGAATTACAATTTTCAAGAGTTATGAGACTTTCTCCGGAATGGGTATATAGCCAGTTTCATCTTATTGTATAGCAGTTTTTTTAAACCTTTCCAAGTGTCTCTTGAGTCTCCTATTTGATGTACAAATTTTCTATTTAGTTCTGGTCTTTTCATCATGAAATCTTGAAAGTCTCTCATTTCATTAAATGTCCATCTTTTTCCCTGGAAGAGAAGGCTCAGCTTTGCTAGGTAGTGGATTCTTAACTACATTCCAAGTTCCCTTGTGTGGGTACACAGGCTATTCTAACAGTCATGACACAAATCATTTCCAAGTAGACTGCCACATGGACAATCTCAGGAGCTGGCAAGCTGCCCTTAGAGATAAGGTGCGTCAGAGTCCTTGGGAGCTGGACATTCTGCCCCACAGACCAAGGGCACTAGACAGAGCTGTGTCTCATCACTTCCTCCATCACATACCCCCTTATCCTGTAATGCAAGATGCTGCATGTATGCACTGCTCATGGACCCCACCAATTCCTTCATTATCTTTTGTTCTACCCCGGAAGACCTAAAAGTACATATGTAACAGCTAAGCAGTAATAAAATTGAGCTGGAGGCATAAGGCAGTAGTGGCTTGACTCCTTATTCTCAGCTCCCCTCTGGGAGGAGGTCATCACTGTGGTCCCCAAGGAAGCAAGCCACAACACCCTAGCTCTTTGGAATATCTCATTTCAGGCCCTTTGATCCCTTAATGTTGCTGTGGCCAGGTCCTGCATAATCCTAACTATGGCTCCTTGGTATTTAAAGCTTTTTTTTTTCTGGCTCTTTGTAGGATTTTTCTTTTATCTGATAATCCTGGAATTTGGCCACAACATTCCTTGGTGTTTTCATTTTGGGATCCCTTTCCAGAGGGGATTAATTTATTCTTTCAATAACTATTTTTCCCTCTGATTCCATATCAGGACATTTTTCCATCACTACATCCTGTAATATTAAGTCCAGCCTTTTTTTCTCTTCCATGTTTTCAGGAAGGCCAATAATTCTCAGATTCTCCCTTCTTGAACAGTTCTCAAGGTCAGTGGTTTTGCTGATGAGGTATTTTACATTTTTTTCTTATTTTTTCAATCTTTTGGTTTTTGTTTAACACAATCTTTTTGTCCCATGACATCATTAGTTTCCACCAATTACATTCTTTTTTTTAGAGAAGATTTTTCTTCATTTATCTTTTGCAACTCCTTTTCCAGTTGGTCCATTCTATTTTTGAAGGATTTTTCTATTTGTCCAAATGTAGTTTTGAGAGAATCATTTCCCTTTTTCATTTGCCCAATTGAGGATTTGAGAGAATCATTTTCTTTTTGGATTTGCCCAATTGAAGATCTGAGAGAGTTATTCTCATTTAGTATTTGTCCAATTGCATTTTCCAAGGATTTTTCTTGTTGCAAGATGTTAATTTTCTCTTGCAATGTGTTAATTTTTTCTTGAGCTTCCTTTCCCAATTGATTTTTAAACTCCTTCCTGATTTCTTCAAGGAAGTCTTTCTGGGCTGGAGACCAATTCATATTCTCCTCAGCAGTGCTAGATCTCTCTGGGCTAGAATCTGTCTCTTCTAATTATTTCTTCATGGAAGTCTGGCTTTTTTTCATCTTGTGTTGGGCGGGGAGAGCTGGGTCTCTGAGGTTTGCTCTTGAAGATCCTAGAGGCTTTGTTCACTTGGCTTAGTAATTCCAAGGGCCAGCCAGTAGGGGGTGCAGGTTACTTTCTTTGGCATGAGGCCCTCAGCAGCAGCTTCTGAGTTGACCTTGAAAACTCCCACCTGGGGGAGGGAAGCTCATCTCTTTCTGTTGAGTGATATCTGCCACCCTGAAGGGTTGGGGGGATTGTTTGTTGTTTGTTCTGAGCAAAGGGCTCTGCTGAAAGTATGGAGCTCAGGTCCCCAGCCCAGCTGGTTGTTCTCCAGAGGTGCTCTGAGACTCTGTGCTGGAACTCACCGTAGTTCCTCTCCCCTTGGTCAAAGACTTTGCAGCTAAAGCTGGATCTCGCACCTGCCACTCACTAAAATCTCTATGGCTGAGGCTGGCCTTCTGCTGCCATCTCTGAGCTGATCCTCTGCTCTCACCTCCTGGTTCACCCACGGTCCCCTGAGACAGACCTTCTTGGTAGGTATTCTCCTAGCTTCTCTTTCTGGGTTTTGTTGATTGAATTCCTGTTACGAGGTTTCTCTTGTGTTATTTCTGAGGGGAAAGAGAGAGCACCTATCACAGTGCCTGTCCTCTCTCCACCATCTTGGCTGGAAGCTATTTCCTCATTTATAAAAAAAGTAATGATATTAATAACTACCTCACAGGGTTATGAGGATCAAATGAGATTTGCAAAGAACTTTGCAAACATTAAAGCTCTATATAAATGCTATCTATTATTACAATAAAGATAAGATCTTATGAATTATGTCTAAAGTTGAGGTTTTTCTTTAGAGAAGGGAGTAAGGAGTAAGACACTGTGAAGAATAGATTAAATAAAATTTGTCTGGAAGATCACCCTCTTGGCTTGTAGTGAAAACACTGGGGTCTCAGATAATTTCATGAATTTTATTTATAATTTTTTTAAGTTTCTTAGCTTCACTAGGAAAGGAAGTCACATGGAACTGGTATCTTTGCTCTAGGTTGAAATCTGTATGAGATAACTAATTATCTCCAAACAAATAGGTACTTCATACCAAAAACTTTTGATTTTTTTCTCCATACTCTCCCCAAGGAAGAGGAGGGGGAAAGTAGCAATGCTTCAAGAGTAGATCCTCAGTGAGTACAGATCAACTCTGCTCATTCCCTGAAAAAAAGAAGGGGATAAAAAAGTATTCCAGATCCATACTGCCCACCACAATGACATCTGTTAGGCATCAAGTAGGGAGTAAAAATTCTCAGCAAGATAAATTCCAGTACTTAGTTAAGAAAAACAGAAAACAGTGCTTTATTACACATTGTGAATAAAAATAAATTAATTATATTTAAAAACTAAGTCCAGGGGCGGCTAGGTGGCACAGTGTATAGAGCATCGGTCCTGAAGTCAGGAGTACCTGAGTTCAAATCCAGCCTCAGACACTTAATAATTACCTAGCTGTGTGGCCTTGGGCAAGCCATCTAACCCCATTTCCTTGCCCCCCAAAAAAATTTAAAAAAACAAAAAAGTAAGTCCAAAAGAAAACAGTGTGAGGAATGAAGGGCATTGTTGGTCTTCACAGGGTGTGGGGGGTGGTCCTGTTGAAATCCATTACAAAGGGAGAATGGCCCCAGCCAATCACAAAACTGGGAGAGTTCTCCTAATTCCATTCCAAACATGACAAACCCAAGATTAGAAGAAACTAGTTCTTAAATGGTCAAGAGTAACCTAGATTCTTGACCTTCTCCTTTGCACATGCTCAAGGAGATCTATTTGTTCTTGCTCATTAGTATAATGAGCAGGGTGGGGAAATGTATAGGAGCCAATGTATCAATTAGATTTGTAACTCCAGATTATGGTTGGCATGAAGGAGCAGGAACAAAGCCTTTCCAAATGCATAAAAGAGCTTGAATTTTGGGGTTTCCCTGCCCCTTTCTCCTACCATGAGAGAGGTGTACCATTTTGTTAAGATATCTTAAACATTTTAATCACTCTGGGCTAAGTATTGTTGAGCCATTTATAACAATGGTAATCTAACATTTCCAGTACGCACAAATATATTGATATGCTAACACATTTAGAAAAATAAGAACCTATGACTTTGTTAGAGCAATAGTCTAAAATTAAATTTTATTTTCCTGAGTTGTAGTGGATAGTTATTTTATTATTTACTTCATAAAGTTGTTCCAAATCCTATACTGAATCTATTTGTCTTCTGTTTAGGTGTCTTAATTCTTTCTTTTCTGCTTAAGTTTTTATTTCTGAACATAACAGGGCCTAGAAGCATAATCTTTATGAGCCAGTACTCAACATATCGACATTATGACTGGTTCAATTTCCCATATTAGAAAAGGCTAGAGAGCCTACTTCTGAGAGAATCATGGTGTCTTAGGGAGATTTTGAATTATGCATATACATTCTATACCTTGCTATCCACATGATGAATGACAATCTTTGATTGACCACAATTGTATAACCAGACCTGGGGATGCTCTCAAAAGGCCTTAACTTCAATTTCTTTTGATCTAATTTTTTCTTTTCAGCTAACTTCTTCCTAACATAAGGTATCCAGAGAGAGAGAGAGAGATAATGCTTTAAAGGTATTGGGCCCTTCCCCTTTCAAGGTCAAAATATATCCTCAGTTCTTTGCCTAAGTTCATGTTTATTCTTTTGCTTTAGGTGAAGGGATTGGAGAGTACAACTTTGTGAAATTCTAAAGGTAGTAGAGCAAGCAACATGGGGTCTAGGAGACTGGGAGTCTAAGAATTCAGGAGTTGAGTCCATGCTGGATTTTGTAGCCAATCCAATATTGATGACCTGAAGAATGATCAGTGTCTTTAAAATCCCACACCAACTCAGCTAATAGCTGAGACTCATTTAGCAGCTATGTTGAATTTGGACATAAATTTAGTGGGACTAGTGCTAATAGTGGGACTTCTAACCTAAGTTAATATTTCTCTAGAGACCAACATAGAAGAGGGAAGAGTGTTCAAGAACACTCATGTTTTTGTTCTTATTGTATCTTTGAAGTAAATATCCCTTGGTAAAAACTAATCAATGGTAAACAGTTTACTGGAATTAATTACTGGTGGCCAACAGGAGAGAGAGAGGGATTGTACCCAGAATGGGGGGTTTAGCTGATGACATCAGAGAAAGAGATACTCTAATTCTGAGAGGGAGATATAGGAGCTTGAATCTAGGATAATGAATCCAGAGAGTATACTTGGCACACTCTTAGTAATTGATTTTCTTAAGTAGAGAACTCCATACAGTTTCCCCCAGCTAATGTTAGTACTCACTTGTCTATCTTTTTAAAAGTCTTTTATTAATTCCTCTAGTTTTTATATTGTAGTCATTCTTGGCTGCACCCATCCACTACCCCCAAATCCCAGTGACTTTTCCCTTATAACCAAGAAGAAAAATAAAAGTATGTTAATCATGTCTGGCAGCATATGCAAAATTCTGTATCTAGAATGTCCACCTATCTAATGAAAGGATTGAATCATGCTCCTCATTTTTGTAAATGTCTTTTTGTGAAATCAGAAAGAGAAGATTTCATCTTGGAAAGAAATAAGCTTCAAGTCCAGGGTCCAAAGCTAATTGTATTTTTCCATCCTGTGGGAACCAACATAATTGAAAAATCCCATCTATGTCAAAACATTTTCACCATCATTTGAGGATATATAAAAACCTTTCCATGGCAATGGAGGAACAGGAAATTTAGTCATTTAGAAGCGATCCAAACAGCTATGGAGCATTCATGGTGGTTTACTCCTAGAGTGTAATTAGGAATCTGGGCCAGGGTGAATGAATGCTTAGCTATTTGGGTTACCAATGCAGACTATTTTCTACTTTGGGTTGCTCAACAATACCTGCTCCTATGTATTACTGCAATAACCTTACTTTACTATTTTATTAACCATGAATCTTTATTATACAGTCACCTCCTGAGCAATTAGTTGAAACAAGCTATATTGATTGATCGATTAGATCACTAAGAAAGTTAAAACTAAAGATCTTTCATGCCCCTGAATACAAGCCAAACCAGAAGAAAACAGCATATTCTTTCCTTAAAAATCTTCACAAACTTTGGTCTCCCTTAGTGGTATACTAGTCAGTTTTTATGAATAATTCTTTTTTAAAATTTATTTTAGTTTTAAATTTTTACCCCAGCTACATATAAAAACACAAGTTTTATTATTTACTGTCTAAACTTTGAGTTCCAAATTTTCTCCTTTCCTCCCACGCTACTCACCACTTTGAGAAAGCAAGTTACTTGGCATAGGTTAAAGATATGCAACAATTGCTACACCATCAGTTTTGTCTTCGGGATTGGTGGCATTCTTTACCACAAGTCCATCAGAGAAATTACTTCAATATTTTTTCCCACACTTGCAATTGCTATTTGTATTTCCCTCCATCCCATTCCCTCCCACCCACCCTCATTTATTCTATTCTCTGTAAGTTGTAACTGTCTACCCTCTCCCACAATCTTTCCTTTCCTAACACCTGCACCCCCCCTCCTCCCCCGTCCGTCTCCTTTCTCTCCTCCCTTTCCTCTCCTATTTTCCTCTAGGATAAGATATATTTCTATACCCAATTGAATGTATGTTATTCCCTCTTTGACTCACTTTCAATGAAGTAAGTTTCACTCACTCCTCCCTCACCTTCTCTCTCTTCCATGCTACTGCAATAGTTTTTTTCTTGCCTCTTTATTGTGAAATAACTTTTCCCATTGTATCTCTCCTTTCCCTTTCTCTCCCATTAACTCCATCTGAGTGTGTATTTTGATCTTCCATGGGACCAAAGTAATTGTCTATGGTCAGATTTTTTTTCCTTTCTGTTGTTTGCTCATTTTCCTAGCCCATGACTTGATTTTAACTCTTTTTTTTTGGTGGAACTTTGCTTTCAGGGTGGAGAAAGCACTGTCCCAAGCATTTGAGGGTTCTTGCTCTCCACCTTTTCAACCTTCTAAAACCTCACAATCCTTCCCTAAATGGACACTGGCCTACTTGCTGTTTCTCAAAAAAAAAAATTACCATCTTTCTACTCTGAGGAATTTTCTGAGGCTGTCCTCTGTACTTGGAATGCCTTTCCTCCTTATATCAACCTTCTGGCTTCCTTTAAGTCCAACTAAAAATTCCACTGTCTATAGAAAACCTTTCCTAATCTCTTTTGATATTTTCCCTCTGTTGATTATTTCCTTTTTAGCCTATATATGGCATATTTGTACTTATTTGTTTTCATACTATCTCTCCCATTGATGACAAGCTCCTCAGAGAAGAATTAAAAATGAATGGAATAGGGGTGACTAGGTGGTGCAGTGGATAGAGCACTGGCCCTGGAGTACCTGAGTTTAAATCCTACCTCAGACACTGAATAATTACCTAGCTGTGTGGCCTTGGGCAAGCCACTTAACCCCATTGCCTAGCAAAAAAAAAATGAATAGAATGGAATGGAAATTAAAATAATATCAAAAGCTATAGGATCAAAATTGATAAAAGATAAGAAAATGAATATTCAACAAAAGCAAACCTACAACTAACAAATTAGGAAATAAAGAATCTAAATTCCCAACTTCCAAAAGAAATCAAAGAAACCATAAATGAATTCATAAATGTAAAAAAATCCTTTTGATCCAGATGAATTGGCAAGTTGTTTAGAGCTAGTCCTTAAATAGCAAATCTGCCCCATGTTAAACCAAAAATTAAAAAATAATAAACTTCAGAAAAATAATAAAAAAAGTCATCTTGCCAAACCTGTTCTAGGAAATAAATCTGGTCCTGATATCTAAATCTGGGAGAAATTGGACAGGAAAAAAATTCTAGAATGATATCTCTAAAGTCAGTTGATACAAAAATTTTTTTTTAAATATGAGCTATAAAAAGGCAGCTGGGTGGTGCAGTGGATAGAGCACTGGCCCTGGAGTCAGGAGTATCTGAGTTCAAATCCTACCTCAGACACTGAATAATTGCCTAGCTGTGTGACCTTGGGCAAGCCACTTAACCCCATTGTCTTGCAAAAGAAAATGTACAAAACAATATTAGCAATAGGGATATAGAAATATTTTCCAAAAATTATTCATTTTCTCGATGTTATATTTATACTAGTCACTGGAGAGTCTTAATGTTGCATCTCTTATTTTCATTTTTTTACTATTTGAATGTATTTCCATTGTATTATAATTTTATAGTCCTTTTGTTAACAGGATGGTAGGAAGAAATAAGAAATCCAACAAAATGATTCAACAAAGATATTAAACATTTTGACAATCTTTATATTTTGACCTTTACACTGAATGAGAGGAGGAAAACCTGGGTTAATTTCCTTTTTCATGAGGAAAGATATTTGTTTTAAAATATAGAATGCTTCATAATAAGTATGTCTAAATGTATCATATTTGTACAGAGTCCCTGCCAATCTTCTCTGTATCTTTCCATTTTTAGTGTATTTACTATTGAAGCACATTCTCTGGGCTACCTTTTAAGGCATTTCAAGGAAATTTGAGGCTCAAGGAATTTAGATCAGTTTATTCTCACCTGAACAAAAGTATGGTCAGAAATTCAGGCTAAAAATTTCAGACATTAGATGGGGTCCTGCCATCAATGGTCATGAAGGACCTAAGGGGTTTATGAGCTGAAACAACTCAATCTTAGAGTTAATGTCTTCAGTAATCAGGAGCATCTGGGGGTTATCTCCATACATAAGGACTAACTCTTCAATTTGGGTTCTGTAGTGGACCTCTTCTATCACTATGGTGAACATTTTTTGGCTTCCACCCAAGAAGAGTGCAGAGTTGCAACCTAGCATTATTGTATAGAGAGGAAGACATGCCTTCTGATGATTGTATAAGGGACTAAGTTGGCTCCAGAGCTTCTTTGTAGATGAATAGACAAAGGATACTGCAGGGAGGAAAGAAAGAAAATCTTTGAGAACTGAAGACATATAAGAAGCCAAGTCTTCTAAAGGTTCTGTAGAAAGGACATCACTTTCGATTGTTCCTATTATCTGGTCTAAGATCTTTTTTTCACTCCTAGCTGAATAGCTCTTGTACTCTTTTATTATTTGGTATAATTTCTTCAGTTTCTATTGATTGTTTTACTTGAATAATGGGTTATTTATTTTTATAGGATAATCTTTTATGTAATCAATATTTGGCAATTTGTTGATAAATATAAGCTAAGGGCCACCATCTTCCTTGGAAGCTAACAGAAAAATGACTTTCCTTTTCAAACCAGACTTGTAACTCTAGACTCAACAGATAATTGAGGTGTGGCACATGGTGGGTTGGTTGGTTCGTTCTTGTCCTATGTTATTGTTATGGTGCATTTGATGGTTCCATATATGTATGGTGTGATGCTGGCTGATGGAGCACCCTGGTTTTCTTGGTGTTAATTGTTAGAGCAAAATTAGCACAAGCAGAAGAGAATCGATCCACACTTTGCTGAATCTCAGCTTCAGAGATTGCACTGAAGGCACAGTCATCAGCAAACAGAAGATACACAAACACGCCCTCCTCTTTGGTCTTGGCTTATAGTTGAAGAATTGGCCATAAGTGCAATAGTTGACCTTTGAGGCCATGTTCATCTTCAGTGAAGGCATTTGATAAAATGGTTGAAAAAAATCATGCTAAAAAGGATATATCTGTACTCCTATATTGTTTTTAGTGGCAGATAGATATAATTCTAATTCCTTCAGTGAGTATTTGTCCTGGGACCTTATTCTGCCCTAAAACTTCCAAGTTAACATGCTTGGAGCTTCTCCTCTCCAGAGAAGTAGGCTAGTATTGAAATCATATTTCTCTATTTCATTCATAAACCACAACTACACTTAAATAACTCATGTAGACATATCAATTTTAAACATCTTCCTGTTTTATGTTTTGTTGCGATAGTTATGATCAGAGAGTTATTAAGATTGTATTCATTATATCTCTCAGGGACTCCAATAATTTTGATTTATAAATAAAAGATATCTTGTTGGATGAGAGCATCTAAGCATTTCATATTACCAAATCAAATACTTTTTGATAATCAACATGCAATAAGTTCATCATGCATTTAATTGTAGGATAGTAAATATGTGCTCATCTGAAAATTTCACTAACAAAATCTACCTGTTCTCCACTTATATCTTAATTGAAGATGCAATGCCCATGATACAAATAGAATTTTTTCAAAATAAAATTTGTATAAATGATAAAGAAAATATGTAGGTGTTCAGTACATCTCCTTTTTGGTATAGTAATGAGATCTAAATTTTGTTGTTTTATTTTTCCCTCCATATCTTTGGTAACTTCTTCTATCTCAAATCTTGTGAATTGATCACTTAAGACCTTCACAATTGTGTCACCTCCAAATTAGATAATTAAGCCATGTTTAATTTGGCTACTTTTCTTAGCTACTCTTTTAGTAGTATTTCTGCCTTCTCTAGAAAAACATTTAAGACTGTGAAGTTAAAATCCAACCAAGTATAGTGACTCTATTATTTATGATGGTAGATAGAAAGGTATGTAATTTTAAAATTATAGATATTTTTTGTTTTTTCTTCTGAAATGTTCTTTCATTTTTCATCCATAAATGCTCTCAGGATATCTTTTATGCATTAGATCACTCAGCAAGATTTATAAAACTGTTTTTAACCTTCTTCTGCTACTCTATTTTGAGGGAAAATCCTTCGATCATCTTTCTCATAATATTTTACAAACAAATTTATGTTCTAACCCAATGTTATCCCTGGTTTTCTTTTCTCTTTTCTTGTCAAGTAAGTCAGGTACTTACTGACTAGAAAATGTTTAAACTGATTCAGTCATTATAGTAATTGAGATATATCCATTGAACTGCTATATGAAAATATTAAAGTCCTTGCCTATGTCCCCATCTTCTCACAAAGCTATTTTTCATTAACAATTTGTTTGAATAGGTCAGGATTTAGTTATTTCAAAAAGTGTCTTTTTTCCCTCTTTTTTATCGTTTTCTCTAGTTTTTTAAAAAACTTCAACCTTTTCAGAGGTGAAACAAGGATGCCCATTATCACCAATACTATTTAATATTGTAATAGAAATGTTAGCTTCAGCAATAAAAGAAGAAAAAGAAATTGAAGGAATTAAAATTGGGAAGGAAGAGACAAAACTCTCACTCTTTGCAGATGACATGATGGTATACCTAGAGAATCTAAAAAATCATCTAAAAAACTATTGGAAACAATTAGCAACTTTAGAAAAGTTACAGGATATAAAATAAACCCTCATAAACCCTCAACTTTTCTATATATGACTACAGCAAGATACAGCAGGAAGATCTAGAAAGAGAAATTTCATTCAAAGTAACCATAGACAATGTAAAATACTTACCAAGGCAGACTCAGAAACTTTTTGAAAACAATTACAAAACACTTCTCACACAAATAAAATCAAATTTAAATAACTGGGCAAACATCAACTACTCATGAATAGGTAGAGCTAACATAATAAAAATGACAGTTCTACCAAAATTAAACTACCTGTTTAGTGCCCTGCCAATCAAAATTACAAAAAAAATTACTTTAACAAGTTAGAAAAAGTTGTAAGTAAATTCATTTGGAGAAAGAAAAAGTCAAGAATTTCCAGGAATTTAATGAAAAAAGTGCAAAAGAAGGGGGCTTAGCCATACCTAATCTAAAATTATATTATAAAGCATCAGTCACCAAAACTGTTTGGTATTGACTAAGAAATAGAGTGGTGGACCAGTGGAATAGACTAGGTGCATTAGCAGGAAATGATTATAGTAATCTGCCATTTGATAAACCCAAAGAGTCCAGCCATTGGGATAAAAACCCTCTCTTTGATAAAAACTGCTGGGAAAATTGGAAGTTAGTATGGAAGAAACTTAGATTAGACCAACACCTCACACCCTTTACCAAGATAAGATCCAAATGGTTACAGGACATAGACATAAAAAACAATACTATAAGCAAATTAGAAGATCAAAGACTAGTTTACCTGTCAGATCTATGGAAAGGGGAGCAGTTTATAACTAAGGAAGAGATGAAGAACATCACCAAAAAACAATTAGATGATTTCAATTACATTAAATTAAAAAAGCTTTTGCACAGATAAAACCAATGTAACCAAGATCAAAAGAAATGTAGTAAATTAGGAAACAATCTTTACAACTAATGATTCTGACAAAGGACTCATTTCTAAAATATACAGAGAACTGAGTCATATTTTTAAAACAAAAAGCCATTCCCCAATTGAAAAATGGTCAAAGGATATGCAAAGGCAATTTACAGATGAGGAGATCAAAGCAATCCATAGCCATATGAAAAATTGCTCTAAATCATTGATTATTAGAGAAATGCAAATTAAAGCTTCTCTGAGGTACCATCTTACATCTCTCAGATTGGCCAATATGACCAGAAAGGATAATGATCATTCTTGGAAGGTTTGTGGGAAATCTGGGACACTATTACACTGTTGGTGGAGCTGTGAACTCATCCAACCTTTCTGGAGAGCTATTTGGAACTACACCCAAAGGGCAACAAAAATGTGCATACCCTTTGACCCAGCAATACCACTACTGGCTCTATATCCTGAAGAGATGAAGAAAAAGGGTAAAAACATTATTTGTACAAAAATATTTATAGCAGCCCTGTTTGTGGTGGCAAAGAATTGGAAATCAAGTAAATGTTCTTCAATTGGGGAATGGCTTAGCAAACTGTAGTATATGTATGTCATGGAATACTACTGTTCTATTAGAAACCAGGAGGGATGGGATTTCAGGGAAGCCTGGAGGGATTTGCATGAACTGATGCTGAGTGAGATGAGCAGAACCAGAAAAACACTGTACACCCTAACAGCAACATGGGAGTGATTAGCAACCTTGAAGGACTTGCTCATTCCATCAGTGCAACAATCGGGAGCAATTTTGGGCTGTCTGCAAAGGAGAGTGCCATCTGTATCTAGTTAAGGAGTTGTGGAGTTTGAACAAAGTTCAAGGACTATTCCCTTTAATTTAGAAAAAAACAAGGTATCTTATTGTCTGATCTTGTTACCTCTTAGAATTCTTGTCTCTTCTCTAAGGATATGATTTCTCTCTCATCACACCCAATTTGGATCAAGGTACAACATGGAAACAAAGTAAAGCCTGATAGATTGCTTTCTGTGGGGGGTGGGGGGTGGGGGGGGTGGGGGGAGGGAAGTAAGATTTGGGGTAAAATTGTAAAACTCAATATCTTTAATAAAAATTAATTAAAAATAATATTCTTCTTTTCCAACCTAGCCTTTTCTGCCTTTATATCCCCAGTAATGTTTTAAATATAGTAGATACTTTAAAAATGTTCTTGAATTGAATTGAACATCACAGGCAACCTGACATTTCTTCCTTCCTCAGTATCCACTTATTTGAAAAATCTTTTCCATTCTGCTTCCACAATATCTCTTGCTTTTTCTTTTCATTCACAAAGCCAATATAGTAGTAGAGGTTATCATCACTTCTTATTTGAATTATCCAGATAACCCCCCAATTGGCCTCCTTATTTCCTATATCATTTTCTATTCTTTGGTTTCTTTTCTTAAATTATTTTTTTTTCAATTGTCAAGGTTTTATTTTCTTCCCTCTTTGGGGGAAAAAGATAAAAAACTCCATATCACATATGAGCAAAATTAAACAAAACAGATTCTCATATTTTTCATGTCTAAGAAATGTATTTAATTATACATATTAGTCTATCACTTCTTTGTCAGAAGATAGTCATTAGTATTGATCAAAGTATTGATGAGAATTCTTTTAAATTTTCAAAATAATTTCAAAATCACTTCAATAATTTCCAAAAAATTTCATTTATGTATTATTGATGTTATAAATTGTTGTGCTGGATATGCTCACTTTTCTTTGCATAGTTTCATTTAAATCTTCCAGGTTTATCTGAAACCCTTTCATCATTTTTTTAGTCTCCCTTTTATTTAATATTTTATGTTTCTTAATTACATGTAAAACAATTTTAGCATTATTCTTTTTCAAATTTTGAGTTCTAAGTTCTCTGTCTTTCTCAACCCCCACCTCTCATTGAGAAACAAAGAAATTTAATATAGGTTAATCATGTGTGGTCATGAAAAACACATTTCCATGTAAGTCATACTGTGAAAGAAAACACAGGCAAAAAATTCTCAAGAAAATAAGAAAAGAACCTACATGTAGAATCCATCAGCTCTTTCTCTGGAGATGGATCGCATCTTTTATCATAAGTCCTTCTGAATTTTCTTGGATCATTGTATTGCTGAAAGAGGAAAGTAACAACATCAAAACTTTTTATCTCCCTCCATTCTATCTTCCCTGTATTTTTACTCTTCTTCCTCCTTTCCCCTTATCTGTCCTCACCATTGCTTTGCTGTCTGACTCACACTGTCATTTCCTCTTTTCCCTTCTACTTCCCTTTAGGGTAGGATAAATTTCTAAACCCAGTAAGGAATATATATCATTACTTCTTTGAGCCAAATTTGTTGAGAGCAAGATTTACTCAGTGCTGACACTCCCTTCTTTCCCTCTACAACCTAATAGTTCCTTTGAGCCTCTTCCACTAATGCCTTCACCTTCTTCTCCAAGCTTTTTTTGCATGTCTTAATTATTTTATACCTGCCTTATATCCCCATCTTCTTTTAAAGTATACTCCTTTCAAGTATCCTGATAGAAATACAATTCTCAAGAGCCAAAAGTATTATCACTTTTATGATCAATTTATACCCACACCCTCTGATCCAGGATATTCCCTTCAACTTTCCCACTAGAACTATAACCCTCATGAGAATTCTAAAATTTGACTACAATATTCCTCAGAGCTTTTATTTAGGGATATCTTTCTGGAAGTGATCGATGGATTCTTTCAAGTACTATTTTTGTACCTTCTTGAGCTAGGATATTAGGGAAGTTTTCCATGATAATTTCCTACATGATATTTTTCAGATTATTTTTTCTGATCATGGCTTTCAGATAGATCAATAATTGGTACATTATCTACCCTGGATTTGTTTTCCAGGTTGGTAATTTTCCCCAGAAGGTACTTTATATTTTCTTCTATTTTTTTCAGCCTTTTGGTTTTGTTTGATGGAATCTGGGAGTCTCATAGAGTCATTAGTTTCCATTTATCCAATTCTAAATTTTAGGGTTTTGTTTTCTTTCTTCAGTTGTCTTTTGTGTTTCCCTTTCCAATTAATGAATTTTACTTTTAGAGGAATTGATTTATTTTTCCATTTGATCTATTTTCCTTTTAAAGTTATTGTTTTCTTCATCAATTTTTCATAATTAACCCAACATGATTCTCATTTCTTTTCGACATTTTTTTCTTCTTTCTTGGTTTTTAAAAATCTTTTTTGAGTTCTTCCAAGAAGTCTTTTGGGATTTGAGACCAATTCAAGAATCCCATTTGAGGCTTCACATGTAGGCATTTTGTCACTGTTTTCCTTTTCTGAGATGGTTTTTGTTATTCCTATCAGTATAATAGCTTTTAGTGTTTAGCGCTTTTTTTTTTTTTGGTCATTTTGATATTTGAGTTCTTATGTTTGTCCTTTGTTCTTGAAGAAGACCATGATCTCAGGAAGATGATGCCATGACAAGCTCATGAACTGGATCTGAGTGAGAGGGTGCTGTGCTAAGTCTCCAGCCTCACTTTCTCCTCCAGAGCCATGTGGATCCAGTGCCCAGATATGAATCAGGACAACTCGAGATGGCCCTGGATGTGAGGCAATCAGGGTTAAGTGACTTGCCCAAGGTCACACAACTAGTGAATATCATTGTCTGAGACTGAATTTGAATTCCTGTCCTCCTGACTCGAAGGCTAGTTCTTTATCCACTGCACAAAGCAGGGCACAGTCCCAAGCATTTTGTTCTGGGGCCAGAGTCCAGTCTCTGGCTTACCACTTGTCCATGGCATTGTCTATGGTGTTTGAGGTACTAATAGATTGTTCTCTGAATTAGGGTAGTCCAATCCAGTCCCATCTGTTGTACCAGCATTCCTATATATATATATATATATACATATATATATATATCTCTATATATTTTAGAAATGAGACCTTTATCAGAGCCCTAGTTATGGAAATTGTTTCCCAGTTTTCTGTTTTCCTTCTAATCTTGCTGTATTTTTTAAAATTAATTAACAAACTTTATTTTTTCCAATTGTAGGCAATGGGGTTAAGTGACTTACCCAAAGTCACACAGCTAGGTGATTATTAATTGTCTCAGCTGGGATTTGAACTGAGGTCCAAAGTGAAGTCCTGACATCAATGGCTGGTGCTCTATCCACTGCACCACCTAGCTGCCCCTGCATTATTTTTTTTTTAATGCAAACATTTTGCCATTTAAAATGTACTTCATTTCTTGTTTGCTCATAGATTTCTCCCCTTGTCATGGATGATACATAAGAGTATTTCTTGATCTGTTAATTTGTTCTGTAGTATCGCCCTTTTTGTCTAAATCCTGAACCCATTTTGATCATATTTTGGTTTAGGACATGCATCTCATTATTTCTTTTTTTAAATATAAATATTTTATTTGCTTTCCAATTGTATACAATAGTAGTTTCTACTTATCATTTTTGTAAGGTTTTAAATTTTATAATATCCCCCACCCTCCCTGTCCTCCCCTCACCCCCCATAGAAGGCAGTCTGTTAATCTTTACATTGTTTCCATGCTATAAATTGATCAAAATTGAATGTGTTAAGAGAAAAATCATATCCTTGAGAAAAATATAAAATGATAGAGATAACAAAATTATGTAGTATATAAGACAACTTTTTGTTTAAAAATTGAAGGTTGGTCTTTATTTAAACTTCACAGTTCTTTCTCTGGATACAGATGGTATTTTTTGTCACAGATACCCTAAAATTGTTATTGATTGTCATACTGATGGAATGAGCAAGTCCATTAAGGTTGATTTATCACCCCATGTTGTTATTAAGGTGTATAATATTCTTCTGGTGCTTTTCATCTCACTCAGCATCAGTTCATGCAAGTCTTTCCAGGGTTCTCTGGAAATCCCATCTCTCCTGGTTTCTAATAGAACCATGGTGTACCATAACATGCATATACACAATTTGTTCAGCCATTCCCTAATTGATGGATAGTCACTCAATTTCCAAGTCTTTGTTACCACAGAGCTGCTATAAATAGTTTTGTATATGTGATAATTTTACCTTTTTTCATGTTCTCTTCAGGGTGTAGATCCAGAAGAGGTACTGCTGAAACAAAGGGTATGCACAATTTCATTGCCCTTTGGGCATAATTCCAAATTGCTGTCCAGAAAGATTGGAACAGTTCACAGCTCCACCGACAATGCATTAGTGTCCCAGATCTCCCACATCCCACATGTTGATCATTGTCCTTCCTGGTCATATTGGCTAATCTGAGACGTGTGAGATTGTACCTCAGAGATGCTTTAATTTGCATTTCTCTAGTCAGTAATGATTTAGAGAATTTTTTTTCATATGATTATAGATAGCTTTGATTTCCTCATTTGCAAATTGGCTTTGCATATCCTTTGACCATTTGTCATTTGGGAAATATCTTGTTTTTATAAATTTGACTCAGTTTTCTATATATTTTAGAAATGAGTCCTTTGTCAGAAACACTGGTTGTAAAAATTGTTTCCTAATTTACTACATTTCTTTTGATTTTGGTTACAGTGGTTTTGCTTCTGCAGAAGCTTTTTAATTTAATGTTACCCAGTCTGTTTTTTATCTATCTCTTCCTTAGTCATAAACTTCTCCCCTTTCCATTGATCTGACAGGTAACTATTCTTTATTCTCCTAGTTTGCTTATAATACTGTCTTTTATGTTTAAATTCCGCACCCACCCTTTGTGATCTTATCTTGCAAGGTATAGGGTGTGAAATGTTTGTCTAATCCAATTATCTTCCAATTTTCCCAATAGTTTTTTTTCAAAGAGTGAGTCCTTTCCCAGAAGTTGAACTTTGGGTTTATCAAACAGCAGATTACTATTATCATTTCCTGCTGTTTCTTTTGCACCTAGTCTATTCCACTGGTTCACCACTTTATTTTTAGCCAGTACTATACAGTTTTGATGAATGATGCTTTATAATATAATTTCCATCTCATTTATTTTTTTTCTCTTAAAGATTTTATTTATTTTGAGTTTTACAAATTTTCCCCTAAACTTATTTCCCTCCCCCACCCCCACAGAAAGCAATTTGCCAGTCTTTACATTGTTTCTATGGTATACATTGATCCAAATTGAATGTGATGAGAAATCATTTCCTTATGGATGAAACATAAAGTACAAGAGATAGCAAGATCAGACAATAAGATATCAGGTTTTTTTCCCCCTAAATTAAAGCTAATAGTCCTTGGTCTTTGTTCAAACTCCACAGTTCTTTCTCTGGATACAGATGGTATTCTCCATTGCAGATAGCCCAGAATTGTCCCTGATTGTTGCACTGATGGAATGAGTGAGTCCATCAAAGTTGATCATCACCCCCATGTTGCTGTTAGGGTGTATAGTGTTTTTCTGGTTCTGCTCATCTCACTCAGCATCAGTTCATGCAAATACCTCCAGGCTTCCCTGAAATCCCATCCCTCCTGGTTTCTAATAGAACAGTAGTGTTCCATGACATACATATACCACATTTTGCTAAGCCATTTCCCAACTGAAGGACATTTACTTGATTTCCAATTTTTTGCCACCACAAACAGGGCTGCTATGAATATTTTTGTACAAGTGATGTTTTTATCCTTTGGGTGTAGTTCTAAATTGCTCTCCAGAAAGGTTGGATGAGTTCACAGCTCCACCAAAGAGTGTAATAGTGTCCCAGGTTTCCCACAACCCTTCCAACAATGATCATTATGCTTTCTGATCATATTGGCCAGTCTGAGAGGTGTGAGAGGTGGTGGTACCTCAGAGATGCTTTAATTTGCATTTCTCTAATAAGTAATGATTCAGAGCAATTTTTCAAATGACTATGGATTGCTTTGATCTCTTTATCTGTAAATTGACTTTGCATATCCTTTGACCCTTTGTCAATTGGGGCATGGCTCTTTTTTTTTTTAAATTTGACTCAGTTCTCTGTATATTTTAGAAATGAGTCCTTTGTCATAAACATTAGTTGTAAAGATTGTTTCTCAGTTTACTACATTTCTTTTAATCTTGTTACAGTGGTTTTGTCTGTGCAAAAGCTTTTTAATTTAAGTAATCAAAATGATCTAGTTTGTTTTTAGTGATGTTCTCCATCCCTTTCTTAGTCATAAACTGCTTCCCTTTCCATAGATCTTACAGGTAAGCTAGTCTTTGGTCTTCTAGGTTGCTTATAGTATTGTTTTTTTATGTCTAAATCCTGTATCCATTTTGATCTTATCTTGGTATAGGGTGTGAGGTGTAGGTCTAATCTAAGTTTCTTCCATGCTAACTTCCAATTTTCCCAGCAATTTTTATTGAAGAGAGAGTTTTTATCCAAATAGCTGGACTCTTTGGGTTTATCAAACAGCAGATTACTATAATTGTTTCCTGCTATTGCACCTAGTCTATTCCACTGGTCTACCACTCTATTTCTTAGCCAATACCAGACAGTTTTGATGACTAATGCTTTACCATATAATTTTAGATCAGGTAGGGTTAAGCCCCCTTCTGCAGTTTTTTCATTAAATCTCTGGAAATTCTTTACTTTTTATTTCTCCATATGAATTTACTTACAACTTTTTCTAACTTATTAAAGTAATTTTTTGGAATTTTGATTAGTAGGGCACTAAACAGGTAGTTTAGTTTTGGTATAATTGTCATTTTTATTATATTAGTTCAACCTATCCATGAGCAGTTGATGTTTGCCCAGTTATTTAAACATCTCATTATTTCTTAAGGCACAATAGAATTTCAATGTATTGCAGTATCATAATTTGATCGGTATCCTATTAGCTTCCATTTCTTTAAAAAAGTTTTTTTATCAGTAAACTTTTTTTAGCTTTTATTTTTCACAATATCTTATTTCAGTACTGAAATCAGTCCCCAGATATTTTACTACATTAGCGTCATTCTAATGATCATTTAATAAATAAATTAACTATCTATCTATCTATCTATCTATCTATCTATCTATCTATCTTTGTAAAAAGAAGTTCGATATATTTAGTATTCCCAAAGACAGCAGTAGATCTCACTCCCCAAAGGTCACACATTGAGTCTTACATACACCTAGCAACAAATTTTTTTTTACAGAAAAGCCAAAACCAGAACCAAAACCCCATAAATTTTAGAAGCTTAAATACTTTCTAAATCTACAATCTGGTGTAAGAAACAAAATAAAATTGTAACCACTGATTTGTTTCTTGGGTTCAGTTCTCCCCTGCAAAGACTTGGGAATGCAGGTTTTGGAAAGAAAACAGAGATTTATTAAAGGAAGTTACAACATATTAAGAAAGGGATAGAAAAGTTAGAAAGAGTTTTAAGAGAAGACCACGTGAATTGCTGATTGAATTGGCCAGGTTAGCTGGGGAGGGTTCAGCAGGAGACTGGAAGGTCAAAGGGACCACCTCCCGCCTTGGATCTCCTTAAATTCCCTCCCAGAGTCCATGGGAGGGGGTGGTGACTTGGGTATGACCCAAGTCCTCATTGGAGATTTTGCCTTTTGGGTAGGGGTATCCTTTGGGTGGTCTTCCAGGACCCATGCTCCCTGGCTGTCCCACCAAAAAACAATGTAACCTAAATTAGGTGTTGCCTAAATTAGATGATAAAAGAAGGAAGATTTCCTTTACAATGCAAACAAAAGATTTACAAAGTTTGTCTCCAACTGATCTCATCACTCCCATGCCCAGTTTTCTCCACATTAAAATTACTGTAATCAATGCTGACATCTAATTAATGTTTGTTCTTAATTTTTGAAGAAGACCATGGCATCAGAGTGGTGATGTCATGACAAACACATGAATTGAATTTCAAATGAGGGGGATGCTGTGCTAAGTCACCAACCTCATTTTCTTCTCCAAAGCCATCTGGGTCCAGTGGTCAGCTATAAATCAGGATGCCTGGAGATGGCCCAGGATGCTAGACATCAGCATTAAGTGACTTGCCCAAGGTCACACAGCTAAAAGGAGTCAAGTTTCTGAGGCTGGATTCCAACTCAAGTCTTTCTGACTCCAAGACCAGCGCTTTTGTCCATTGTACCACCTAGCTGCTGAGAACTAATGTCATACTAAAAGATATAATTTACAGTTAGGAATAGCGTAAATGAGACTGATTGGATTGGATGTTGAAGGGTGCTAATTGACATTACTGTCACAACAATTCAATAAAACACTTGATTCAAGAGATTTAATGTATGTGGTTAATTAAATTGTCATTATATAATTTCCATTTATTTACCACTACAACAAGAGCTGCTTTAAATATTTTTGTATCTAATAAGATTTTTCCTTCTTTATTTGATCTCTTTTAGGTAATGGATAGTAACCCAATGGGATCCTTGGGTTAAAGGGTATAGATAATTTAGAAGTATTTGGGGCATAGTTCCACTTTGATTTCCAGAATGACTTTCCGAAAGCATAGAACCACCAGCAGTGTATCAGTGATCCCATTTTCCTCCAGTTTCTCCAACATTTGACATTTTCCCTTTTGGGGGGGATCAATTTTGCCAATCCGATGAGTGTAATGTAAATCTTCCTAGGTACTTCAATGTGTATTTTTCTAACTGTTAGTGATTTGGAGCATTTTTTTCCCATATCACTTTTGAAAACTTGGCTTTATTTCCTTGAAAACTATCTATTTTCTTTGATCATTGGTCAATTTGTGAACCAATTTATCAATTGTCAAATTAATTATTCTTATAAATTTGAATTTATTCCTTATAAATTTTAGATATGAAATCTTTGTAGGAGAAATTTGTTACAAATACTTTTTTCTAGTTGGTGGTTTATTTATAATTTTAGTTCTAATTTGTTCAAGAATTGTAAATTTTTATGTAATTAAAATTGAACATTTGATCTTTTGTGATCTTCTCTATCTTATTTGCATATTAACTATACATATATTAGCATATTTATTTCCCTTGTTCCTATTATTTGTTTATTCTATAACTATTTATAATTAGATCGTATTTCCACTTGGGATCTGTCTTGTTTTATAATGTTAAGTATTGGCCTTAACCTAATTTCTACCACATTGCTGTCCAGTTTTCTCAGTGGTTTTTGTTATATATATATAGTGAGTCATTGTTTCAGTTGTATGTTACTGTAGACAGTTGCTACTACATATTGTGTATCTAATCTATTCTGTTGAACAATCTATTGTATTAAATCTACTATTAAATTGCTTTGTTAAGTATGGCTGAAAGTATTTCTTAAGTATAGTTTAAAATCCAGCACTACTAAGCTGCTTCTCTTTGTATTTTTATTATTTTCTTTAACTGTTGACCTTTGATTCCTTCAAGATATGTATTCTACTATTTTTTCTAGTTCTTTCAAATAATCCTCTGGCAAATTTATTAATATGGCATTGAATAGTTAGTTTCATTTAGATAGTATTTTCATTGCTATGACTTGGTTTATAGAAGAAATGTGCATTTCCACAATCATATCTATATAAATATGCATATATATTATATATGTATGTGTATTTTTTATTTGTATTAATTCTTGTGTATATTAGTAGAAATGATGTTGGCCATACTTCCTTTCCTTTTAATTTTATTGGAAAGGATTCTAGTTTGTCCTCATTACATATAGTACTGGTTCTTGGTTTTAGATATATACTATTATGCCAAATAATTAACCATTTGTTTCCATTTTAAGCATCTTTTTAATGGATATGGATATTGTACTTTCTCAAAATATTTTTCTGTAATTGGTAAAGTTTTTGTTTTCCTTATTATTAACATTGACAATTATTTTTTATAGTTTTCCAACATTAATTTTTAATATCAAATCAGAATTTTAAATATAAGTCAAACAAGGTTATATTGTAAAGTTTTGTGATATGTTCCATAATTTCTTTACTAATATTTGGCTTAAAATTTTTGCATCAATGTTGTTCAGTGATAGTCACTGTCAGTTTTCCTTTTCTACTTTGACTTTCACTGCTGTAGGTATTATAGAAGGTATTTGGTTTTCTACTTTTGCAAAAATAATTTTTATACTACTGAGATGAATTATTCTTTGAATTTTTGTTGGAATTTGCCTGTAAATATAAATTATACATATATATATACATATATAAAACATATGCACATGCATAAATATGAATATTTCCTATGGAATTCATTTATGGATTGGTTAATTTCTTTTTGTGATACTGAGTTGTGTTAGTTCTTTAATTTTGTTCTATAGATCAAGATATTTTATATTTTTGTAAATATATATTTCTTTTATTTATATTGTCAAATAATTATGTGATAAATGCAAAATGATTTCTAATTATATCCTTTATTTTATCTTTATTTGTTATTATTTTAAAATTTTGTTATTAGTAATTTGTTTTCCTCTTTTTTTTTCCATCCCTTTGGCTAATGGTTTATCTATTTTATTAATTTCTTTTTTTAAAGAAGAACCTAGGGCAGCTAGGTGGCACAGTGGATAGAGCACTGGCCCTGGAATCAGGAGTACCTGAGTTCAAATTTGGTCTCAGACAATTAATAATTACCTAGCTGTGTGGCCTTGGGCAAGCCACTTAACCCCATTGCCTTGAAAAGAAAAAAAAGCACCTAGTCTTATTTACTAGCCCTACTTTTTTGTTTTTGCTTTTAATTTTGTTAATCTCTTCTTTGGTTTATAAAATTTTATTCTGATACCCATCTTGTTGATTATTTCACTTTCATTGATGAAAGAATTTAAAAATATGTTTGTCCTTAAGGAATGTTTTTGCTACATTCTCAGAATTATGGTAAGACATTTTATTATTTGAATGGTATTTAATGAAATAAATTTTCCTTTCAATGATTTATTCTGTGACTCCCAATTCTTTAGGATTGTTTTTTAGCCCCTAATTAAATTTTAATCCATTCTTTAATGGTTCTTCATTGAATATAATTTTAATGCATTTTGGTTAGTATAGTATATGTTCAATATTATTATTTTCTTGCCTTTATGAGGTTTTTATGCCCTAAGATATGACCAGTTTTTATAAAGTCACTGTTCTAAGCTGGGAAACATTATTATTTTTTATTCTCATTCAGTTATCACCAGACACCTATTATACTTTTAAAAAATATCCATTCAGATTTTTAAATTTTTCTTGTTTATTTTTGGTTAGACATTTTTAGTACTGAAATGGGTAAGTTGAAGTTCTATGTTATTAAACTTTTACTATGTTTAAACTATTGTAATTAATTTATTGTTTATGGTACTTACAAGTAAAATATAGTTTCCCTGTTTATTTATTTTAATTAACTCTTTGTTATTCTTTATTGTGATAGCTAAACCTGTTTTTTTTTAGTTCAGCTGAGGTATGATAGATTTTTTTCCTCAAATATGTTATTTTACTTCTGTTTGAATCTTTATATTTCAAGTGTCTTTCTTGTAAATAGCATGTTATTGAAATTTTATTTCTAAATCATTCTACTATCCTTTTATATTTTATATAAAGTTCATCTAATTCACATTTTTTTAGGTTTTTGCAAGGCAATCAGGTTAAGTGGCTTGCCCAAGGCCACACAGTTAGGTAATTATTAAGTGTCTGAGGCCGGATTTGAACTCAGGTACTCCTGATTCTAGGGCTGATGCTCTATCCATTGCGCCACCTAGCCATCCCTTATTCACATTTGCAGTGATAATAGTTATTATACATTTTTCTTCTTTAATGAAAGTTCTTATACTTTATTTCCTCTTAACTCCCTCTTTTCCACCCTCCAATTTAGTATATATTTAAATCTACCCTTCCTCTTATTGACTCCTTTCCTTTCTTCCTATTCACTTGTTTCTTTGTTGGATTTGAATGCATTTGTGTGTATATGTGTGTGTATCTGTATGTCTTTGTGTGTGTGTGTGTGTGTGTGTGTGTGTGTGTGTTTATACATATGTATGTGTGTGTGTATGTCTGTTGGGGTTGGGGTGAGAGGCAGGGAAATATTATATCTATATCCTTCTCTCCTTTGATAAGTTTGTGTCTATCTTGTGTCAAGCATTTTGCTAAATACTGAGCATTCCCCATATTCAAGGAGTTCAAAATCAAATATGGGAGACAACATTTGAATAAATATGTACAAAAAATAGGAAATAAAAGAGGATAGTCTCTCAAATTAAAAGAAGTTGGGAGAGATTTTTAATAGAAGATTTGATTTTTAGTTGGAACTTGAAGGAAGTCAAGGAAGCTAAAAAGTGGAGAGGAGGAAGGAGAGCACTCCAGTCATGGGCATCATTTAGAGAAAATGCCAGAATATGAAAGATGAAATTCTTGTTCAAGGAACAACAAAGAGGTCAGGGGTATATGATTAAAGAGTAAGGTATGGGAAGAAAAGAAGAGGGGAGTGCTAAGTTAAGTGCTTCGAATATCAAACAGAGATTTTTTTGTATTTGGTTCTGGAGTTGATATGGAGGTAGTGGAGCTTGTTGAGTTTGGAGGTACAATGGCTCAACCTGATTAGGAAAATCACTGAGGGCTTTATGGAGGATGGATTAGAATAGGGAAGCACATGAAACAGGTACCTGTACATCCAGATTTTTTGTTCCCTCCCTCTTTCCCCCCTACTTTTCCTCTTTTCCCCACCCTTTCTTCTTTAAAAGAAGTCAAAACTGGACAAACCCATTCCCAGGCTTTCCATGTTGCTTAACTCCCTTGATGATCCCAGACAACACTGATGTTCTAAAAGGACACATATTAACCTTTACCTCTGACCCATTATAACATAAACAGATTGCCTTTATGAAGACTCCTCAGACTGTTGTTCATTTGTATTTATCTTTTTTATATTTCTCTTTAACTCCTTTATTTGTATTTCAAAATTTTTACTCAGCTCTGGCATTTTCATCAGAAATAATGTAAAGTTCTCATTTCATTGAAGGTAATTTTCCCCTCTAGGATTATATATAGACACTTAGTTATTCTGAGTATGTTATTCATGGCATAGGACTACATATTTTGCTTTTTTAAAATATTTCATCCTATTCCTTAGAGTGGTTGCTGTGAACTATAGAATCTGGCACTCAAACTTTTTTTTTGACCTATCATGATATATATTTTATTTTTCCAAATACATGCTTTGGTAGTTTTTCAACATTCATCCATTTGCAAATTTATAAGTTACACATTTTTCTATCACCCCCCCTTTCCCTCCCTCTTCCCTATGGCAGAGAACAGTCTGGTAAAAATTGCACATGTATTTTTGTGTTTAATATGTATATATATATATATATATATATATATATATATATATATATATATATATTTGTAATCTTGTGGAGGGGAATTGGAACTAAAAGGAAAGAAATAAAACCATGAGATAGGAAGGAAAAATAAAAGAAATGTTTTAAAAAAGTGAAGATAGTATGTATTCAGATTCTTTTTATTTTATTTCTCTTTATGTGGATTGAGTTTTTCATAACAAGTCTCTCCGGGTTGTCCAGATCTCTGAACTACTGAGAGGAGTTGCATTCATTGTGATAGATCATCTCACAATGTGGTTATTAATGTATACAGTATTCTTTTGGTTCTGCTACCTTCACTCAGCATCTGTTCATATATTATTCTCCAAGCTTCTCCAAAGTCTGACCAGTTTTGATTTCTTATAGTACAATAGCACTCCATGACATTCATATCATAACATGTTCAGCCAATCCTTCATTGATGGACATCCCCTCAATTTCCAATTCTTTGTTACTGCAAAAAAGAGCTGCTATAAATATTTTTGAGCATGTGAGACTTTTCTCATCTTTTTATGATTTCCCTTCATAATATTTTTTCTTTGTTCAGAAGAATCTGGATTTGAACTATGATGTTCCTAGTGGTTTTTGTTTTGGAATTTCTTTTTGGAAGATGAGTTCTTTCTATTTTCACTTTGTTCTTTTGTTCTTGTACATCTGGGCAGTATTTCTTTATTGATTTCAGTTAGTCTAAGGATTATTAAGTTTTGCTTCTTGATTTGTTTTCCAGGTCAATTATTTACATATAAAATACTTTTTATTTTTTCAGTATTTTGACTTTTTAAAAATGTTCTTATCTTTTATAAGATAGAAGAGTTGACTTTATAGTCAACTTCTATTTGGTTTGTTTTAATTTTCATGAAATCTTTTACTTGCATTAGATTTTATATCTTATTCATCAAAATTTTCCTGTCTCTGTTTTGTAGTTTTCACTTATTTTCTATTTCTTTTGCCTGGCCTCATTTAATTTATAATATTATTTTTAACTCTTTAGAAAAAACCTTAAACAATTTCTTCCAGGATTTCTAATTAATCTTGTGGTCAAGTTATGTTCTTTAAAGATTTGCTTATAGATGGATTCATTTTTCTTCTGGGGTTTATGTTGTAAACAACCCTGGAAACTTTATCTTTTTAAAATTTGTTCATTTTCTCATTCTTTTAGCCTTATTTTCTATATTGGGACTTTGTGTTAGTGATAGACTGTGGAACCTTGTAGCACTGTATGATCCTGGTTTGTCTTATCTGGTGTCTTGTTAGTGGTGCCAGAGTAATAATCCCCTCATCTGCTCCTAGGGGATTAGCTTTGAGATCATTTTGGTTAGATTGAAAGATTCTGTGACCCTATTGCATATACTCTCCTGTTTTAAAATAATCAAATCAAGACCCACTTTTGTAGGGCTGAATTTGAGATCTCTTCTGGTTTAGAGGACTATATCATGGCCTTCCTTCAATCCTGAGGGAATAGTTTTCCAATTATGTTCTACAGGTTCTGTACTGGTTGTTTGCCTGTAGGCTGAATATGTGATTTGAGGCTGAAAAAAATGACCCATTGTGATTTTTTTTTAGGTTTTTGCAAGGAAAATGGGGTTAAGTAGTTTGCCCAAGGCCACACAGCTAGGTAATTATCAAGTGTCTGAGACCGGATTTGAACCCAGGTACTCCTGACTCCAGGGCCAGTGCTTTATCCACTGAGCCACCTAGCCACCCCATCCATGGTACCACCTAGTTGCCCTACCCATTGTGATTTCTTCTTTGAATTTTTGACTGACATTTGGGATAGGCCTTAGAGTTGTTATTGTGTGGAGCTAGGTTGGACTACTCTGTCATCTTGTCACTTTTGAAAAATTATCTCATTTCACAATCATTTTCTCACTATATATAAAATTAATATTTCTATATCTCAGATCCAAGCATATCATTATTGTATTCATAAACTTTCAAAGACTTCAAATTTTCAATAATTTCTTTCTTATCATGTAAAAATATGAATTCTTCAGCTGAAAATTTAGTCACCTACAACATGCTCCCATTTACTTTTCAGATATTTCATATTACTTATATTCAATACATTTCACACAAATTGACCGACTATTTTCTGAACTTGACATGCCATCTCTCATCACTGTTCCTTTTCAAATGCTATTGCCTATAATAATAACTAATATTTATCTAGCACTTACTATGACCATTTGATCTTCACAACAGCCCTAGGAGGTAGATGGCATTATTATCCCCATTTTATAGCTGAAGAAACTGAAGTTAAGTTACTTTCCCAGGGTAATAAAATTATTATGTGTCTAATGCCAGATTTAAATTCATGAAGATGAATATTCCTGATTGTAGACCCAGAATTCTGTCCACTGCATCAGTAGTTGCTTCTTGTACTTTTTTTGGGGCAATTTCTGAACACATCCATATTAACAAAGATATTTAAGGTATTTATTGGCAATGCCATCCCAAAACGCATCACCAAGCATTTATTGTCTATTTAACATTAAGGATGGTTCCAGTTGCTGAAGATAAAGATAGAAGTGAAACAGTATCTACCCTCAAAGATTTCATAATTCTTATGTATGGTCTGACTATAGAACAAAGTAAAGCAAGAGTCATTCTCACTTCTTTTCTCTTGGCCATTATCTATCTTAATGCAATCAGAGAGTATATTAGTTTTCTTGTCTGCCCAATACTTGACACAACATTTTGAAAGTTGTAATTCAGGGAGAATTGTACATTTTACTAGGATAGACTCTGGAGGTATTCTCTACAGTACTGTGAAGATCAATTCCTTATCCTGGCTATTGGGATCTGAGGAGGAGCCATGATTGGGGATTACTGCCTTTTGGGAGCCATGGCAAATAACATTATTTGAAGCCATTTTCAGGGGAACAATCTAGACCTGCAGCTAACTTAGGATCATAGCAGAGATGCTCCCAGATATAGCTTGCTGGGAGCTCCTCAGAACTGGAAAGCACTATCTGACCTTTATTATACATGACTGGAAATCTTTGGAAACTTGCTGTTCCCTGGAGGTGTCTTTTATTTAAAAGATTACAGAATCATAGATTTAGAGCTAGAGACTATCAAATATAAGCACCCATATTTTGCAGAGAAGGAAACTGAGACCAAAAGAGATTAAATGGTTTTTTGAAGGTCACTTAAGTAATGAACAATAGAGCGGAGATTTGAATCTAAGTTCTCTGAGTCATTGTCATTTGTCTTTTTTACTTTTACCATGTGTTTAGTCTAATTTTGTTTTAAAATTCTCTTTTTTGGGTCTAATCATTAACAAATATCCTTTAATAGATGAAGGACAAAAGGGGTGATTTTATATACATATATGTGTGTGTTTGTGTGTGTGTGTGTGTGTGTGTGTGTGTGTGTGTGTATAAAGACATGGACAGTTATCAAATTTGTTTTTCTAATTTGTTTTCCAGGATTTTTCAATAAAACTTTATAGGAAATGTGTGCTTTTAAGTGAAGAGTTGCTGAATATACTCAATATGGAGGAATATCATGCATACCTCCTATCAATTATGCATTAAAATAAATTTTATTCATGTCTTAGGTTATTATCTTAGTCCTTTCTTGAAATACACTCTATTCCAAATTGAACCATTCCTTAAGTAGCACTCTTTCCAGACTCCAGAGAGAATGTTAGAGGTTCAGGAGTTAGACAAATGAGGATGTTTAGTCTGGGCTGCCTTCCAACTCAGATTGACTTTGGGACACTGACAAAATTCCTCACTAGGAGGGAGGGAGGATGAAAGCTTTGACCTTGAGAAGGGTGGAAGGATGGAAAATGACAAAGGCTGACACCAAGACATCATCTTAGCCTGGATCAATATGCTAACCTTTTTCCAACATGGTTTAAGCTATGACCCAAATGAATCGTATTTCTCTGTTAGTGTAAAGCAAGGAAAAGATTGTCCAAGATATAGATCATGCAGAATCTATACATGTAGGAAGAGACACTTTTTATGTATGAATCTGACCAAAGAATTCCCTTCTGTGCTTTTTGGTAACAGCTTCCCGTCTCTTACCTATCTTCTCTCATTTATTCTCATCTCTCAGTCCCAATAGGGAGCAGTATGAAGGGGAAGAGATCTAAATTGTTTGTTCTTCCCCACTGGTTGTTATGGGAGCAGTCAGCCCCTTGAATATTATTATTTCTTTATGCATATTTCTTGGGGCTCTTTAGTTTGTTTTTTTTAAACTACATTTAAAAAAACCATAGTAGTCTGATCTATTCCAATTCTAATTATTTGAACACATGTGGAAACATTGTAAATTAATGAAGAAAACCCAGAGGAGGGGTAATCCAAATTACTAAGATTTTGAAGATAAACTTTTAATATGCTTGTACATCTTGTGGAGGGTTCAACAGTCACCCATTTAATAGAGAAAATTGTTTATTAAATTTATCTGTTAACTTGACCCTTGGTAAAAATGGTATAAGTTACTGGGGTTGAGTATTCTATAGACAGTCATACTAGTTCACTGGGTCTGAAAGGGAAACCACATTCATGAAGAGGAGAGAAGGGAAGCTGAACCAACCTATACAAGGGGAGTTCTTTAGGACTGCTCAGTGGACAATTTGACCTCTGATGTTCTGCAGAGATACCTGGTGGTTAAATTTGTAACAAAGAAAAGCAATTAAGCAGAATCACTTAATACAATGACCTTCTTGACAATATATTTATATATACTATCTAACCATTATAGTAATGATACTCCACTTTGCAACTTGTGGGACAAGATGTCTTTGCTAGGATAACTCATCCATCACCATGCCCCAGATCAATTATCTACCCTCCTTGTGTCTTTACCTTTAGACTGTAAACTCCTGATGATAGGGACTGTTTTTTTTTTTTATTAATTATATCCTCAGCATTTAGCATAGTGTCTGACACTTAGTAGACTCTTAATAAAGGTTGTTTGGATTGGATTGGAAAGCATAATAATTATTTTATTTAAATTTTTATTTTATATAGCTCTATGATTTGCAAAGTATTATCTTAGTTGATCCTAATAATAACCCTCTGAGGTAGTCTATTCTTTTTTTTACAGTTGAAGAAATTGAGGGAAACTAAGGTCAACTGATATGCCTAGGGTCATATAGTTCAAAAGTGACTGAGGCTGAATTTGAACTCAGTTCTTCCTGTCTTCATGCCCAGAACACTATATGCTGCACCACACACTTGTCTCTACCTGCAAAATCATGGAGTTTTCCATTCGCAATAACCTCACCATAGAAGAAGAGGCCTAAAGAGCAATCAATAAGGGGATTATAAAATGGAATGATAGAAAAGCAGTTAAGTAGCATCAAATGTAAATTTTCCAAATAACCCAGTATGTTTTATGACCTCAGATAACTTTGTCTTTTTCCTATCATCCTAGAGCCTTACTTCTGTCTAGAGGCAGCAGGTAGTGAAGCCACTTGTTCTAATTCTAAATTACATTAATAGATAATTATTCTACAGAGTAAATACTCTGGCTTCTTGATTGCTATCTCAGAGTAGTGTACTGTGGAAAGCAATGGTTCTTCATCTGTTAGAATTCAGATAATTAGTAAATCTTCTGGTTAATTAGAATTAGAAATTTCAGTTTTTATCATGCATCAAAATAATCTTCCTAAAATGAAGTTTCCAGGGTCTCAGAAGACCCAATCAGACCCTTGTTATTTATAACCTCAAACATTGTGTAAATATGTGCGTGTGTGTCTTCCAGGGAAGAGTGTGTTGTCAATAATGCTGCATCAAATCCTAGATCTAGGAATGCAGAGCAAACTGCCAGAGATTGTCTTTGTGAGGTGAAGGGTTAATCTATAATCATTATAAAACTCAACAGAGGTAGTATCTGATAAGAGACTCTGGTACAACTTGCTGGGGGAGATGGCGAAGATAGATGGGATGGTGTCCTGAGACAACCATAATGACTGCAGTCAGTCAACAATAATTTATTAAATATATATTATTTTCCAGGTAATATAATGAGTTCTGATGAGACAAAGAAAGGCAAAATATAGTCCCTGCTGCCAAGGAACTTAAAATCTAATGAGAAAGACATGAAAGCAGAAAATAACATGCAATTTAATGAAAAAGAAAACATAAAAACAACAAAGAACCATGAAAGCTAATGATATCAATTATATCAGGTGATTTTGGTCCAGTTCAAGTAACATGGAAGGAACCGAGCTGTAAGATCCAAGAGGGCAGACCAAGGTATTAGTCAAATAGCAGTCTCTAAAAGGGCACCATATTTGGAAAGGGAGAAGATTGGATTCTTGTCCTCTTGTAGCCACTGGCTTGTGTACAATGTTCAGCAATTCAAATCATCTTTCTTGGTCTTGGTTTTTTCATCAGTAATGCAATTGTGTTGTACTAGATAATGAGTTCCCAGAATTGAAAGAAGTCTTGGAGAACATTTAACCCTACATTATCCTTGAAGTGCATCCCCTCTATAATGTGAAATTATAAGAACAAAGAGTTATAAGGGATTTCATAGACAATCTAGACTAACATATCTGAACAGGAATCCTTTTTTGTATCATCTTTTGCATAATGAATTTATTATCCAGTTCATGAATATCCCTTTATGAAAACAGGCAAATTTTTGAAGTATATACATATATAAAAACATATACATATATTATCAAGTATATGGACTCAATCCTACATTTAATGTGTCCCTCAAATATTTTTCTTTCATTTCTCTCTTTTTATAGCACTTCATTTGTGTAGACTCTTTATACATATACATACATATGCATATGTATATTTTTATTTATAGTATATGTACATTTTAGCATGATGCAGATATCATTTTATTCTAGGCATTCAATCAATTCCCATCCACTGAATTGTGTGGTCATTTAATTCTCATTCTTTATCTGGTCCCCAGATTATCATGAAAAACTTTGTCAATGAATTTTCTGAAATCTAGATATAATATGACTTTGATATATCTTTCTTCATCTTAATGTCTTTATTTGCCAAATGGCCTCTGTTGGTCATAAAGTTTATTAAATCTCTGGAAGTTGGAGTTATTTTTGGAATGGTGCTAGGTCAGTAGGGAAGAGAATTCATGTTGTAGAAATCTAATAGAACATATTCTACAAATAGTTACTCTATAGATTTTTTTTTAGCTGGCTTCCACCATAGGTACATCAGATCTCTGTTATTGTAGTTTTTGACATACTGAATATTTGTGCTGTTCTTTTATGGGTTGGGGTGGGGAAAATAACAGATCATTCTTATTTATTTTATTTTACTTTTTGGGGGGCTTTTGTAAGGCAACAGGTTTAAGGGATTTGCCCAAGATCACGTAGCTAGGTAATTAAGTGTCTGAGGCTATATTTGAATGCAGATTGTCCTGACTCCAGGGCTGTTGCTCCATCCACTGTGCCGCCTACTTGCCATCCTATTTTTTGAAATGTTTAAAGAAGTTCTATTAAATTACCATGAAATCAAAGCATTATAAGAGGCATACTTGAAATACTTGAAGCAATTTAAAGAGATAAATTGTATTTTATTTTTGCAAGGTTTTGAGTTTTATAATTTTTTTCATTCTCTCCCTTCCCTCCCCCCGCCTCTGACAGAAAGCAATCTGATATAAGTTCTTTATTTATAAACACGCTAAACATAGATTGATATTGAACATGTTATGTGAGAAGAATCAGATCCAAATTGAAGAAAGAAAACAGAGGAAAAAATGACATAATACATAAAACAACTTCTAAAGACTGAAGATATTAAGCTTTAGTCTTCATTCAAATTTCACAGCTTCTTCTCTGGATTTGGATGGAATTTTCTATCAGAGGTCTTTTAAAATTATCTTTCATTATGGTACTGCTGAAATGAACAAGTCCATCATGGTTAATTATCACCCCATGTTGTTTTTAAGATCTATAGTATCAATTCATTTAAGTCTTTCCAAGCTTTTCTGAAATCCCTGGCCTCATGATTTCTTTGAGAATAATAGTTTTTGGGGTAGCTAGGTGGCACAGTGGATAAAGCACCAGCCCTGGAGTCAGGAGTACCTGGGTTCAAATCCGGTCTCAGACACTTAATAATTACCTAGCTGTGTGGCCTTGGGCAAGACACTTAACCCCATTTGCCTTGCAAAAACCGAAAAAAAAAGAATAATACTTTTCCACCTCATACATATACCACAATTTGTTTAACTACTCCCCAATTGGTGGGCATTCCCTCAATTTCCCATTTTTTTGCCACTACACAAAAGAGTTTTTTGTACATATGGGATTTTTATCCTTTTTTCATGATCTAAGGGAAATTCTTATCAATTGAAGCTACATAAGAATGGAATTAAATATCTTGATAGACAATGAGTCCTTTATGATTAGGTGTATTTTAGCAGAAGCTGGATAACTACCGGCCAGGAATACTGCAGAGGTGGTAGTTTGGATTAGTCATTCTCAGGGACATCTTTCATCTTAAAGACTGTAATTTTATGAATTGAATATCTTATTTGAATAGTCAGGGTCATGTCTGAGCATATTAGGGTGGATATGCCACTAAAATACCTATACCAGCTGACCTTCATGGCCTGAAATTCCTAGTATTAGACTTGTTTCTTGATTTTCAGAAATTCCCTTTTAGAATTTTTGTTTCCTGAGAGGCATATTAAACTCACTTATGCTTAGCCTATGTTAATCCTAGAACCTGTGGTTAGAACTTGCTACATCCTTGGCAGAATTATTCCAATTCTGAAGAATCCCTTTTCCTGAGACTCTGCTCTCTTAATTGATGAGTCTAAAGGCTAGACTGCCTTTTCAATAGGGGTCCCAAGCTCCCTTACTTTACTTGGGATTCAGCTAACTCTCTAGGCTTTGTTTCCATTTTCTTGCCTGTCACCTTATTCCAATTTCAAATTATATGTTGTCTTTCCATTACAGCATAAGTCTCTTGTGGCTAAGGACTATTTCACTTATGTATTCTTAATGTTTTATAGTTCCTGGAATATAGTAGGTGCTAAATAAATGCTCTGAATTTATTGATGATAGCTAATATAACTAATATTTATGGTGTACAAAGTACAAATTTCATTTCATATCCTACTTATAGGTGCTATTGTATGTTATTGTACATCCTTTCAGAGAAGATCAGTGACATCACCAGTGATGACTCACTTGTGAACCTGATTTAAGTAAGGTAGAGTTGCACAAAAATGTCAGCCTTAATCTCTCTTCCTGAGTTATCACAGTCCAGTGTCAGGACAAAAACTAGAGATGCAGCTGATGACTTTGGAATCTTTGATGCCTGACCAAATTCTAAACCTTTCACAGGATCTGCTTCAAACACTTTCATGACCATTGGAATAAATTGTTCATGGCCATTGGAAGAAAATTATTCTACTGGGAAGAGTCTTTACATGCTTGGGGTGAATATCTCTCTAACTCACCTATAGGTTTGAAGCCCATCAGTTGACCTCAACTTGGTTTAGCCCATCTGACCAGATAAGTTTATTGGTATATGACTGCTGAGCATGTTATAGCTTCTTGGAGGTATAGATTAAAGTTACATGAATGTGAATACCAAACAAAGAAGGATGAACAACCTTGAAAAAAGCAAGCTATCAAAATAGAGATGCTTGTCCTCCCTGAACATGCTATATATCCCTTTGTTTCCATTAAAGTTCATCTGATTAGACTTGGTTCATGGATCTTCATTGTTTTTGGAGCCTGTCTGATTCTGTCCTTCAGCCTATCAGGTTTGTGTCAACTACACATTTGAGAAATGTGTCATCTATTCTATTCTAGCAGTTTGACTAAATATACACCTATCAAATGTCTATAACAGGTACTGTGCAAAGGGATTGTATTATGCCCTGGGAATAGAAAAATGAAAATGAGGTAGTCTATGACTTCAAGACTATTCTTTTACTAGGGATGGGAGACAACAATAGATGCATAGATAAGTAAATACAAAATATGTACAAATGAAATAAAAAGAAATAAAAAATGGTGGGAAAGAACATTATGTCTTCATTGAAGTTATTGGTAAAAATTTTAAATAGTTCAAGGCCTAAGAAAGATGCCTAGAGCATTCTAGCAGAGATCTCTCTCCAAGTTTGCTTTGCTTCATGAATTACTTCTTTAGGGATCTAATCTTTCAATCAGTTTTGAATCTACCTAATATCCAACTTATATGTCTCCACCTTTTCTACAAGGATAGTATGACAAACTCTACTATTTGCTAAGATTTGATTATTTTATAACTATAGTCTTCCCTGGATTTACTTGTCTAATGATACTATTAAAAAGCATTTGGGGGGGGGGGGAAGCTAACAGGGACAGTGGATACAGCACCAGTCTTAGAATTGAGGACCCCAGTTCAAAGCTAGCCTCAGACAATTGACATTTACTAGCTGTATAACCTGGGGCAATTCACTTAACTCTGATTGTCTTATTTAAAAAAAAACAAATGAAGTTAGTTTGGTATGAACTTAGGTATCATTTAGTCTACTCTTAATAAAACCATGCTGATCTAATTATTATAGCTTCCCTTTTGAAATATTCACATTTAGAATATACTTTTATTTGTGTCTTCTTTAGTTTTTTGGGAATAAAATTCAAGCTCGTTAGCCCATAGTCCCAAGACTCTACTCTTTCTGTAAAAACAACAAACCAAAACAACAGCAACCAACACAATAATAGCAACAACAAAAGACTGCCTCTGTCCAACTCCAAATTCTGCAGCTCCTTTCCTATTTTCCATAGTTTTTTTCAGATATAAGGTCTAGTTTGAGTCCAGGCTTGGGGAGTAAACAGATTGAGGGTAACTACATGCTCTCTTACTATCTTCTTCCTTAACTTGACCTTCAATACAATTCGTGTGTCGATTCCCAGTTTACCATTTTTATTTTATATTTTCGAATTCAAACATCAACAAAGAAAAAAGAAAGTAAATTTGGAGTTCTTCTTTTTCTCTATCATCCATTATCTCTCTATTCATCCTAAGCAGTAGTCCTATTCCTCTTTTGATTTTCCATTTTACTCAACATAACTAAACCGACTCATTTTTGTGCTTAACATTCATTACTAATCTCAACTAATTTGACCCTTTAGCTCTTCTGACACTATCCTTACTAGATCATATCATCCCTTCTGTCATACATCCTTGCTCCCAGCTTCTGTACCTGACTTAAAAAATCTAGGTTAGTTGATGCATCCAGTTTCTTTAAATTGATTTCCATTTTTCTCTTCATTGGAATTGTTCCTTTTTGTGTCTTCAGAATTCCATTACTGAGGATATCTCATCCCTCTTTAATTGACTTTTATCTGATTGTAGCATTTTAGGCCATGGGATCTTATACATTCTATTTCTGTTTTCTCTAAGTTTATGGTGTGTTCCAGAGGATTCCTGACCTCCTTTATCACAAATTTATCCTTATCTTTATAATAGGGGAGATAAGAAAACTCCTTATTGATTTGGTGAATCTCCTATTCATTAAATAGATGAGATGCTCCATCCCTTTGATGATATTACAGGATGTAGACCTTTATTATACTGCAATACCTTCTACAGAGTTGGATATGCATGATTAATCCCTTAAGAAATCCCTTACTATAGAATATGTGCCTTGTTAAGATGACACATAAGACCTTCTAATTTAGTCCAGTGAGTGGAGCTAGCTTCTCTTGGTTGATTGAATGAGGTCCAGGACAAAGGAAACTATTTAGAGTTACCTTTTCTTTTGATGCCTAGAAGAATTCTTAGGAGAAATGGTCACACTCAGTCATTTTTAGATGTTTCTCAAGAAGCTTTTCTCCCTTCTATTTCAAGACAAAGTGACTTAGAGAAGAGCATGTAGCTATGAAAGAAATGTTTTCATGTAGCCTAAGACCAGAAATTCTTAGCTGCTGGTAACTATTTGCCTATTATCTTTCTCTGAACACAGGTTCTGCAGAAGATAATAGTAAAAATGGATATCTATAGTTTTTGTGTTTTCCTCCCTGATAACCCTGAATTTAAGAGTTTCTGAGTTATAGAAGAAGATGCCATAAGATGGCTGCCTCAATGGCATATCCCTTAGAGAAGATCAGTGTAGCAGGAGGGTCACACAACTGGAAGACTAAGGAAGTCATGACCAGATGAACTAAATTTTGTAAGTTGCTCAAATAAAGCTATTTGAATGCATTGTGTCTTCCTATTTGTGATTGAATATTTTCTATCTTATGTAGTTTCTGTGGTGAAAGAAATAAAAATGTAGTCCCAAACCTAATATTCTTATTGTTTATGGAGTAGTTTTGTGGGAGAGGACCCTAGTGCCTTCTTTTGGAAAAAACCTAGATGTGAATCATATTTAAATATTGTTTTAGGAATTTATTTAGAGTTTGATTCCAGAATGGGGGCCAGAGCTAGATAGAAAAAAATGTGACTTTCTTTGGCAGCAATCCACCCCCCCCCAATGGACCATGGTTTTCTTTGAGCCCAGAGTCTCTTTATGAGGGACCCTAGGGTATATGCCTCCTTTTCTATTCCTTTCCCCCAATGCTATCTCACAGACTGCAAGTTTCTTAAAGGCAGTTAAAGTCAGTTTCTTAAATGTCTTTTGTTATCAATGTCAGGAAAATTCAGGCAAAATTCATTAAAAACCCACTAGGAGGCAGCTAGGTGGTGCAGTGGATAGAGCACTGACCCTGGAGTCAGGAGGACCTGAGTTCAAATTTCAACTCAAGACACTTGATACTTACTGTGTGACATTGGGTAAATTACTTAATCTCATAAATTCCCCCCCCGCAAAGTCACTAAATGTTTTTGTGGAGCAGGTAGGTAGTAGAATGGATTGAATATTGGACCTGGAATGATGAAGACTCATCTTTGTTAGTTCAAATCTGACCTCAGATACTAGCTGTGAGAACCAGGGTAAGTCACTTAACCCTGTTTGCATGATTTTCCTCATCTGCAAAGTGAAATGGTAGATTATTCCAATATCTTTGCTAATACCTAAAGGGATCAGAAAGAGGACATTATAGAAAAACAACTAAACAATAAACAACAAAAACAAAGCATTGCACTGAGGATACAAAGAAGAAATAAAATAGCCTATCTACCCTAGAGAAGTTCTCAACAGAAGAGATTTACACCCAAGACTTGTAATTCAAAAAATACATGGCAAGTCCTAGAAAAGGCATACCACCAATATTATAGGGAGGTTCACAGGTGAGGTGGACTACTTCTGAGAGCATCAGCAAAGACTTTCCCCCAGGATATTATTTGAACTGGGTCTTCCTTTAAGAATGACTAGGATGTCAAAAGGACATTCCTTATGGAATATCATTTGTAAAGGTGCAGGGGGTAGGGAAACTTGAGATGTATTCAAAAGGATAGATTAATGTATTTAATTTTCTGAAATATAGAGTGGGGGAGGGTAGCAGTGAGAAAATAGGAAGTTATATATAGCACTTTATTGTGGAGGATCTTGAAAAACACAAAAGGATTTAGACTACTTTTGGTAAGCATTGAGGAGTCATATCTCCTATTGAAATAACTATTACAGAATAAGTCCTCAAAAATGGTTACTGAATGGGTGCTGGTTGCTAGGAAAGACTTCCCATTCAGGAAGTAGAAGAAAAGCATATTTAAAAATGATAAAATTGTTACAAACACTAGGCACTTGTAGGTAACCTACTTTAATTGTTCATGGATACAAAATTTCAAGTTACTTGAAATCAATATATATATATATATAATTATATATAATATATAGTATATATATATATATTATTCTGATTACAAAGTAATTGGGTTACAGATTCCCTCACTATTCCAGATCCTTCTCTTCAGCACAATTTTATTATACTTTCCTTTTTTCTTTTTTAGGTTTTTTTTTTGCAAGGCAAATGGGGTTAAGAGGCTTGCTCAAGGCCACACAGCTAGGTAATTATTAAGTGTCTGAAACTGGATTTGAACCCAGGTTCTCCTGACTCCAGGGCAGGTGCTTTATCCACTATGCCACCTAGCTGCCCCATGAACTCAGATACTCTTGACTCCAGGGCTGGTGCTCTATCCACTGCGCCACCCAGCCACCCCTATTATACTTTTCTTAAGCAAATCCTCTATTTTAATGTTTAGGGGCTGTATTTGTAATTCCCCTCACTCTGGTTTTGCTCTAGATGCTGGTTACACTGAGGGAAATATTCTGGGCAGCTCAAGTAATCAATTCAGAGTACCTGACTCCATTCAAGTCAGGATCCTTACAGTCACCTTCCTCTCTCTATGCCTGGGAAACAGGTCTTGGCATAAGCAAGGAGGAATGAATGACCATTTTTCAATCCTTCTACTCTGCGTGTTTTACAACTTGTAGAGAAAATATAACATGACCGTAGACCCTGATCAGTGCGTCACTATACACTCATTACAACGAATTCACAAGAGGCTTTCCAAATTGCAACTGGCTCCATCACACAACCTCTTCTCCAGCAGTAGTTCAGTCCTCCTTAAGAAATTCTAATTTTAAGGATTCCTTCCTCTCCCATTACCTATCCAGCTGAAATATGACTCTATAGTTTCTACTTTTAGTAACAATGAGTGGAAATTGCAAAGAAGCAAACTATATTTGACCTTGCCTTAAATACCTTAACTGTGTGACCCTGAGCAAATCACTTAACCATTTTCTATCTGTTTCCTCATCTCTAAGATGGGAATGATAACAGTACCTCTCAATGTGTTGAACTTCAAATGAGATATTATATAGAATGCTTTGCAAATCTTAAAGTGCTATATAAATACTAGTTGTCATCATCATCATCATCATCATCATCATCATCATCATCATCATCATCATCATTATTTAAACCCAATAAAATTACAATGGACTGCTGTAGGAGATAGTAAAGTTTTCCTCACTAGGGATTTTCAAACAAAAGTTGGGATAACCACTTGTTGAGGATGTAGTCAAAAGAAATTTCAGTATGTTTCTCTCTCCAGATGATTTTTGACTTCCTTTCCATTCAGACTCTGTGATTTCATCTCTGTTCTTTTACGAGGCATAGGCCATTATGATCAAAGATATAGAGAATCTATTTCCTCATCTATCAATTGGGAATAAAAAAAAAAACTTCCTTACCTACCCTTCAAAGGCATTGTGAAGGAAGTATTTTGAAAGTTGTAAAGTACTTAGGAGCCTAAGAAAGATAGAGGTTAAGTGACTTGTCAAGGGTCACATATCAGTAAATGTCTGAGGTAGAATTTGAACTTAGGTCTTTCTGATTCCAAGTCTTATGCACTCTAATCTCTCCTCTCTGTCTCAATCTTTCTCTCTCTCTCTCCCTATCTCAATCTCATCTCTCTCTCTCTCTCTCTCTCTCTCTCTCTCTCTCTCTCTCTCTCTCTTTCACACACACACACACATACAACACGGGAGGTCTCTATTACTTTTAATAGACATTTGGGAGTACAGGTAAAGTAAATACTGAAACTTTCAATGACACATTCAAGAAGAATTATTGTCCTTTGTGACTTGGTTATGAGAGAAAGGAAAGCTGAACAAAGTCCAACTTAATTCCCCAGAGGCTATGCAGGAGCTATTATACCTTCTAGAGGTATGATGCATAGCAGCATAATACCATCTAATACTTCTTTGCATCAGACTTCCTTCGTTCCCCTCCAAATTATGAACTTGAAGATTCCTGACATGCTGTAGGGACAATGCCCTCCATCCCATTACTACATGTATCAAGCTTTAAAGTGACTACATTTTGAAGTCAGTACTGTCTCCCTCTGAATTCCATTTTCTTTATCTTTTAGCAGCAGCTATAAGTCTTCATTATTTCCGTCTTCTTCTCATCACCAGTCTATTCCAGTCTCTCTACAATTGGTAATAATTCTTAAGGATGTTTCTATAACTCTTACAAGGTTAGAGTTGGGGAGGGAATGGACAAACAGTTCTCAAGGCTCCTTTCAAACCTCTAGATGCATTATTAGGATTTGTGTTCTCAAATCTGAGTCTTTTTGTATTCCTGTCATTTTATTCTTCTCAACCCTTAGATAATTTAACCCTTCAGTCACCCTAAGTGCCTGAAATAATTTATTATATTTATTAGTTTATTAAATTTGTTAGCCTCTAAGACAATATTCCTTATCCCCCTTGTATCTTTAGTATTTAATTTGTTATCTGGAATATATTGTGGGTGCTTAAATATATTGTCTGACTGCAAGGAATAGGACACAGGAAAAACAAATTTTTGAAAATTTTGTTGAGAGGGGCAAGGAGATAGATATGTAGTGAATCTTTGGTTCACTCTCCTAGATGTTCTATATTAACTTATTTTATCTCTAAGACATCCTGAGAGGCCTGTGGAGTTTATTCCTTTACTGTTACTATGAAGCTTGAGCCTCACACCAAATGTATTCTTTGCAGCAGTATGGCCTGTGGCTAGCATTGCAATTTCATTTAACTGTTATTCATAGCAATGACACCTGCAGGAAGTAAAGCCAACAAACAACTAGTCTAAGGGTATATGGGTTGTGGGTTGTTATTTTCCTCCTGTAGGTAACAAGGATCCTCATGAGTCTGACCAGATGTGGTCAACAGGGTCCTGAAGATAGATGTCTCTAGAGTTGCCTCCTCCTACCCTGCTCCTAGGGAGACGTTTTATATCTGCTGGGAAGCAAAGCAGTTTGAGACCAGAGACTAACAACTCTGGAGAGAGAAATGATATTAAGCTAGAATTACATCTATCTGTCTTTTAAAACATTGTTCATATAGAAAGAAATTTTATGTCCGAGCTATACTCTAGATCATTATCCCTTAATAGGAAAGGATGCCTTTCCACCAAATACCAGTTCCACAATGAACACACATAACAAAATAAATCCAATTATTTAATAATGGCATAACAGAAATTAATTACACAGAAGCTTTATCCATATTATTATGGATAATAAGCAGAGTGAAGGAGCTCTTCCATTGGGAATGAGGTAGTTCAACACAACCAAGAAATAGTCTCAGATCTTACATAAACTGGACAAGTTGGGAATAGGAACAAGATGGCGACTGCCTGTTCTCATGCCAGTTTCTTCCTGATTTTAGGGATGTGAAGAGAGTGTGGAAAGTTGTTCTCACTTGAAGTTAGAATCCAGAAAATCAGGATCTGTTCTTTCTCTAGCTCTCACTAACTCTGTCCCTTATACAGGCTTAGGAATTGAGCCATTGAACCTCATTAATAGGCTTTTTGACACTATTATTTATACAGATCTACATATATAACATAGGTAGATGGTACAGGATAGAGCATTATTCATTGAGAAGAATGGAATTTAAATCTGTCCTTAAATAATCTATAAACTATGCCTACCTCAGTTTCCTCATTCATAGAATGGGAATAACAATAAAACCTCTCATGTTTATCCTGAGGATTAAATAAGATAATATTTATATAGCACTTGGTAAATTTTAAAGTACCATAAGAGGATTATTATTATTGTTATTGTTATCATTATTAGTTATGAATCCCTTTGACTGTCTGGTGAATTCTATGGACATAGCATAATTATTTTAAAAAAGACAATCTAAATATTTAAGATTACAAAGAAAATCAATAATAAGTAAAAAGAATACCTGTACAGAAATATATAAATACATATTAAAATGTAAATATAAAACTTATAAACTAATATATATATATAGCATAATACATATTTAAGTATATACATGTATACTATATATATACTTACAGACTCTAGATTAAGACCTCTTGGTCTATCCTTCCTACAATTTGATTTTCCTCTAAAAACAATCTGAGCTTAGAATAGTGGTACTATCATGTCTCTTGCTCTAGAATATACACACTATACATTTACTTATATGTATATATATATACACACAATACATTTTTATATGCATATAATTTATATTTATAAATGTATAATGTATATAATATGTGTACATTTATAGATGTATGCATACACATATGTGAATAGACATATATGGATATTTCTCTATCTTTGAAATGAACTTTGCCTAGTGTCATTCATAAATCTGTGCTTATAATTTGATATTCTGAACTCTTATGAAGGCAGAATCCATAAAACTATTCTGCTTTATCAGAATAACCTCTGATCTGTTCTTGTCATTCTTTTTTTTTTTTTGGCAAGGCAATGGGGTTAAGTGGCTTGCCCAAGGCCACACACCTAGGTAATTATTATTATGTGTCTGAGGCCGGATTTGAACTCAGGTACTACTGACTCCAGGGCCGGTGCTCTGTCCACTGCGCCACCTAGCCTCCCCACTGTGACACCTAGCCCACTCCATGTTCTCATCATTCTAACAGCAGACATCTTATATTTCTGTGTTCAGGACTGAAATTCAGAGAAGTCATAGTGTTATGCACTCAATTTCACACAAACTGAGAATCAGGTATGACTTAGATGTGATGGAAAAGAGGCATCTTTGAAAGGTATCTAGCCCCTGTGCTGTCATTTGTTTGGATGACTCCTAATGTTCAAGAAACACAGAGACTATGAGACATTTTTGATACCAAGGTACAAGGGTATCACATCAAAGATGAGGACTTTGGGCAAAGCACAGCAGAGTGTCTCTATCCCAGGGCAGTCATTTCAGTCTGAGAAGAGAGAACCTATTTTCTGAGCAGAAGATAAACCTGAATGAGCTAAATGAGAATGTGTGTGTCCCTGTAACTAGATGCCAAAAAAATATGATTCAGAAAAAAGAAAAAACAAAGGCAGAGCTGTAGAACATTTCAAGTATAAAAGCAAAAATAATCTCTGATCCACTAGATTGACTAATGTGAGGACATAAAAGCAAATTCTTCAGATAGGCAGGGGAACAATAGAGAGAAAGCTCAAGGAGGAAGGAGAAGAAAGCATTGGGTACTATTTTCTTTTATTATTCCTTCATTAGTCTATGCATTCTCAAAGAGGCTCCCATTCCTTCCTTTCCCATCAAATTTTATGTACTTAACAATTATAAGTGGTTATGAATAAATCTATTTTTTCTTTAGTTATGAGAATGAGACTATTTTAGCAATGGAAAAGTAGTTCTCTCCCAATCCAGACTTGATAATTGACTTAGGAAATAGTTTTGCCTAATTAACAAAGTTCCTATTCCTCTTACTAGTTTTATATTCTCATAAAAGTGATTCATTATGGTAAGAAGATGCTAGAAGAGCATAAATTGCTACCAAGCTGGAAAGTCCTTGAGGATGACCAGGTAGCAAGTTTTGTGTCTTTCATCAGGGGACCAGTTAAGTGTAATGTGGAGAAAGTACATTAGATCATTCTATCTTCAGTTGTATGAAACTGATTTCCCCTATTAAATATACAAAATGGAATATGTTATATTTAAATTTGCTATCTCAAAAAATGTGGAAAACTGAGTTCAAATATTCCCCTTTTGCCCTTAGAAGCTATGTGATTACAAATCACCTAAACTCTCTGTGCTTTACTGGACTCTCCAAAGTTTTAACCTGGAGTTGGTACTTACTAACTGGTGGCTAATTAATCGTTAAGATGGGTGGAAGATGAGCAGGGTTTGGAGTTATTTAGGAAGATGAGTTCAAATCTGTCTCAGACACTTATTAGTTGTGTCATCTTGGACATGTCTTTAACCCTGTTTGACTCAATTTCCTCATCCATAAAATGAGCTGTAGAAGGCAATGGCAAACCATTCCACTATCTTTGCCAATAAAACTCCAAATGGGGTCACAAAGAGTTGAATGTGACCATAAGGAATGATCAACAAACATTGATTGTAATCTTCTTCAAAGAAAGGAGTTCTTTCACTGAAGAAATTTCAGATCTTTGACATATTGACTAATTACAACATAGGGTTGTAAGGAAAGTGCTTTATAAAACTCAAATTATAGAAATATGAATTATTACTCTTTATTTTTAGTTTTTTTTGCAAGGCAGTTGGATTAAGTGGCTTGCCCAAGGTCACACAGCTAGGTAATAAGTGTCTGAGGCTGAATTTGAACTCAGTTACTCCTGACTCCAGGACCTGTGCTCTATCCACTGCACCATCTAGCTGCCCTGAGGAGCCTTTTTAAAGGACACTTTTCTTACTTCCTGACATGAGAAAAAATCTAGAAAAGGTGCACTAAAATGACCTGCTTCAACCAACCCTGGCCTACTTTCTGTGTGAGGTGGCAATTTCACTCTGAGGTTGGAACATACAAAATAAAATGTACAAAATCTTTTGTGAAGAAGATTCTACTCACCATCAGTAAATAGGATTTGTGCACACTTGTGGACAACACAAAATGCAATAGATCTGCAGATAGAACAGCTCTTGTGAGAGACTGCAGCAGGATCATATCCAAATAGTAGCTCTGAGTGAAAGAAGGCTGACAAATGAAGGTCAGCTTATCAAAATTGAAGCTAGGTACACATTTTTCTAAAGTGTCCTTGGTGATGGAGAAGTCTGTGAAGCAAGAATAGATTTTACAATCAAAACTAATCTGGTCAAAAAGTTAGGATATCTCTCAAAATGATTGAATGGCAGGCTTATGACAATGCAATTTCCCCTTGCAGAAAAATGTGATTCTTCCATCATCACTGCATGTGTTCTCACCATGATGATCACTGATGTGATAAAAAAATTTTTGAAGACCTAGGTAGCATCCATTTTAATGGGGATAAGCTTATGATTCTGGGTGAAATATCAGAATACACACAGACTATCAAACATGGGAGAGAGTGATGGGAAGAATGGAGTTGGAAATAGCAATAACCATTGTCAGTTATTACTGAAGACTTGTGTGTGTCATGATCCTCTCATCACCAACATGGTCTTCTGTTTACTTAAATGCAATAAATCTTTGTGAGTGTAACCTTACAGTAAGTATTTGTATTTAATGGGCTATGTCATTGTAAGGAGAGAGATAAACAGGTTGTGAGTGACAAAACTGATGAACTGTACAAAGTGTTGGACCAAACATAGACATATCCTCTTTAAGTTAAACATTCACATTCTTTTTTTTAGTTTTTATTTATTTTCATCCATATGAACATGTATATTTTTAAGGTACAAAATTTCCTTCCACCCTCCCTTCCCATCTTCCTCCCCTCAGTTACTTTATCATTGCACATACATATTTTGATAAACGTATTTACAGATTAATTATTTTCAGTATGAGGAATTAGGATTAATGGAGATACATAAGAGATATTTTTAAAAGAGTTAATGAGATTCTAAAGAGTTAGTTTTTTGTGTGTTTTGTTTTGTTTTGTTTTTCTTTCTTTGGATGGGAATAATATAATCCATAGTCAGTCTAATACAGTTGTCCTAACTCTCTGAACTGCTGAGAGGAGCTACTTCCAACAAGGTTATTCATCTCACAATGTTGTTGCTGATGTGTACATTGGTCTCTTGGTTCTACTCCCTTAAACATTCACATGCAACAAAAGTGGTAATCCCAAGGTAAGATAGTTACCAGAAGAATTAATGTTAATAGATTAGAGTGCTTCTCCAAGCATGAGCAGTTTATTGCTTACTTGGAGGGAAAGCTGAGCCAACATATGGTTGGGAACAGTGGAATAGAAAAGAAATGGGCAGCTTTTAGAGATTTACAGCAATGTGTTTACTCATCTGGACAAGAATATTCAGAAATATCAAGACTGGTTTGATGAAAATGATGAGAAAATTCAAAAGCTGCTAAACAAAAAAAATGCGAATTACACAGAGTTTACCAGCAATATATAGTTTATTCATTTCTAAGAAGGCAAAGTTTGTCTCCATCAAAAGTAAAAAGTACAAACTCAGCTTAGAAAAATATGGGATTTTCGGCTCAATAAGAAGGCAGATGCAATTCAGTTTTTATATTGATAGCAACAATCCAAAGCACTATGTCCTGAAGGCTATCTATGAACTAAAGATTCATGATGCATTTCAGCTACTCATAGTTGATGGGACTACAATGATTAGTGATAAAGACACAATCCTGGAGACATGAGAGAAACATTTCCATAGTGTTTATGATATTCTCATCATCCAATCAATGATGAAACCATTGACTGTATACCTCTGGTTGAAATAAATCTCTTTCTAGCTGAACTTCCAACTGAAGAAGGAACTTTGAATGCCATTAGGTTCCTCTCCTGTGACAAAGAACTTGATGCTAATTCTATTCCCTCTGAGTTTTACAAGATAGAGAATCTATTGCTCCTACTAAGCTGTCTGAAATTTTCCATATTAAATAACAAGAAGAGGTTATTCCTCAGGAGTTCTAGGATGATTCCATTGTCTATTTCTACAAAGGAAAGGGAAATAAATTGATCTGTGACAATCATGGGAGTGAGGGAGGGTCTCTCTTAATCAATGCTGGCAAGATTCTTTCCAGAGTCCTCCTTAATAGGATTTTCCTTCTCCTGAAATATATTTATCTGAGAGTCAATGTGTCTTCAGAAAAGGTTGAAGAATGGTTAACATATTTGCTACTTGATAACTCCAGAAGAAATGCCAGGAGCATAACAGAGGTTTGTATACAGCATTCATTGATCTGACCATGCCCCATGATACTGCTAGTCATGAAAAATTGTGGAAAATTATGTCAATTAGTTTCATGATGTCATGCTTGCCCAGGTTTTGAATGATGGACAATGCTTTCACACTTTCCTAGGTAGCAATGGAGTGAGGCAGAACTGTATACTTGCTCCCATTCTTTTTAGCATGATTTTTTCTGTGAGGATAAAAAGGCAACAAGGTTAACTACCACATGATAGTAAATTATTTAACTTGAAAAGCCCACAAACCAAGATTAAAATAAAGGGAGAGTTTGTGTATGATAATTGTCCACTAAATGCAACCTCTGGAGGTTTCTTCGTTGTTGAGATGCAACAAAGATACCTACTTTCTTTGTTGTTTATGCTAATTTTTTCCCAATACCACCAAGAAAACAAAGGTTTTCTACCAACAATGTACCATCCAAATATGGAATCATCAATTGCAGCAAATAGAGAAATTTTGAATGCTATGGATAAGTTCACTTGCCTTGGCAATAAACTTTCCAGGGATATCTGAATAGACCCATGTATTGCCAAAGTTAGTTCAGCATTTGGGAGGCTCCAAAGGAATGTGTGGAAGAAAAGAGGTTTTAGACTATATTTCAGATTGAAGGTTAACCTAACACTGTACTAACACTTATTGTTGTATGTCTGTGAAAGCTGGAAAGTATATCTGTGCCATTCCAGGAAATTGAATTATTTCCATTTGAATTGTCTTAGGAAAATTCTTAAGATCGATCACCTGACAAGGTAAGATACTGGTCACTAAGGTCTTTTTTGAGTTGACCTACCAAGAGATCAGACTGTGCTGCAGAGAACACAAGCTTACTAGGCAGGCTAAGTTGTTCAAATGCAAAATGTATATTTACCTCAAAAGATTATTCAACAGAAAACTCACACAAGGTAAACACTCACAGAGATGTTGGAAGAAGTGATAAAAGAGCACTCTAAAAGTCTCTATGGAATTGATTGTGACCCATGATCAGTCTTCTAAACTTTTGTCCTGTCACTAGACTTCTGACTGTGGAAGAGAGAATGACAATGGCAATTTTGTGTATCTCTGCCTCACTTAATTTCAATTCACAGTCAAATCAAGATATCTTCCCATGAAATTATTCTTACTCTTTGAAAACAAACAACAGTTGAAATCTCTGCATAAGCTTAACTTTGATTTTAGAGATGTATCCAAGTAACAGAGAACCTCTCCTTGACATGTATGTATTATGACAAAATCTGGTTGTTTGGAAAAGTTCATCAATATTTTACATCAGTTTCATGATGTCATGCTTGCCCAGGTTTTAAATAATGGACAATGTAACCTTTCTTACCTCAAAAAAATACTTAATTGCATTAACACTGGACTTACTCCCATTCACAGAGTCATTTGAACCTGATTCTCTGACTAACAATGAGAATAATGGAAACCAATGCAGGGATCTGGGTCTGATTCTGATTCCCAGAAAGACCTTTTTTTCTGTAATGACTGAAATGATATTGCTGATACTGTAGGTGTCACTCTTGCCTCTAAAACTTTCAAGTATGGAATCTTTTTCTGATCTTAGCTTCTTTCTCATTCTGGTAGCCCTGATTCCTAAAATAATGTTGTTGGTAGGGCAGTTTGGGTCCTCAAAATACTTACAGTTCTATAACATAGGATCTAAGACTGATATCATCTACTGAGATTAAATGTCAATTTATACCCTGCTTTCAAATTAAATTTCTTATTCAGCGAAATAAATATATAACAATAATAATTCACCATAGATAACCCTAAAACTGGGGAAGTTGGGCAGTTTTTTATCCCTAATAATAATAATGGATCAAATTCACATTATTCTTTAAGGTTGACATTGAACGTTCATCACAAAAAAACCTTAAAATAGCTAAGATAGCCAATGGAGAGGTTATCACCTCCATTCTATAGATGAGAAAAATGGATCCCAGAAATATGAAATTATTTGTTCACTATTAAATGTCAGATTACATATTAAGAAATAACTAATAAAGATTATTTAAGATTAGAAATTAGATAAAAATAGATTAGATTATGATATCTAAATAATATCTAAAGCAAATTAAATATTAAATAATTTCCCAAATTTGTCACATGACTAGTGATGGAATTAAGGTTCAGCTTAGGACATCTGGATTTAAATTTAATTCTTTCTCTATGAAATTTCTCAGATACTTTTTATATATCCTATTGAAGTATCTACCACTCTAACTATCCAGTATATTCAAAGTTATTTTCATATGGTCATCCTTTTTGGATTGTGAGTTCACTGAGGGCAGGGACTGTTCTTATTTTCCTTTGTACATTGTGCCTGGAATGTATCCAGTTGTTTTTCAGTTGTATCTGACTATTGTGATCCCATATTAAGTTCTTTTTTGGCAAAGATACTGGAGTGGTTTGCCATTTCCTTCTCCAATCCATTTTACAGATGAGGAAATTGAGGTAGACAGTGTTAAGTGACTTGTCCAGGGCCACACAGTTGGTAAGAGTCTGAATTTGGATTTGAACTCAGGAAGATGGGTTTTCCTGATTCCAAGTCTAGTACTCTATCCATTGCACCACCTAGCTACCCTATCAGAATTTATGAGGCACTTAACAAAGGTATAGCAAAGGTATAAACTGAATTTCGATAATTAAATATGGATTTTTAAGCTCAAAACTTTGTTCTTTGCAAAACACCTTGACTCTCTCGTCCTGTGGATTCTTTGGAGATTAAGGAATATAGCAGTGGAGTAGGAAAATTTCCAGACAAAGGTATTAGAAGAGACTAGAAAGGAAAACTTGCAAGCACATATGAGACCTTTATATGTCAATAAGGCACTGTGCTAAGCACATTTCTCCTAAATATTAACTGTTCTTTGTCAAAGGTAACTTGTCCTTTCTTAGTCAACACTAAGGCTCTTTTTTGTGGCTTCTACTTTTGATCTTACCTTTGTCCTTGGTATTTCCTCTGATTTTTTTGCTATTTCCTGTTTTCTCTGATCTTTCTCATTTGTGATTAAGACATTGGTTAAATTGAACTGGATTTGGTGAGAGAAAATATGTTAAAATTCCATCTCTGCAAACTGGGCAGCCAAGGTCAAGTCTCTTACTATCTTTGCCATTTCATTTTTCTGGTAGGAAGCTGAGGTAAATGGGGTTAGGTAACTTGTGTAGGGCCACATAGCTAATAAGTATTTGAGATTTGAACTTAGGAATTTGTCTTCCTGATTTGAGATGCAGCACTCTATCCACTATCCTATCTGGCTCCCCAAAGTATATTTACCAAAGGAACTAACTTGAGCTAAGGCTCAGTCCTATCATCCCTCTTCTAAGATCTTTTAGTTCTACTCTAAGTTCAATGACCCATTATTTAGCATCCTACTAAACTTCTTGAACTCCAAATGGATTTGAATGTGTCCGTTATTATTTCCCCTGCTACCTAATCAAGGAAGAATTCAATAGGAACCATGTTCTAGGCTCATCTGAAGTGCCTACCACCCAGTGGCAAGGCCAGAAAGAACAGTGAGTGCCTTGGTAAATGAACCTATAAAATTTTCATACAAATAACCTTTCAACCTTTCTTGAGAAGAGAGGAAGACAAATTTGGGGAAAAGTAGGTGACTGAGAAGAATCTGGACTGACCCATATATCTGGAACTAATGAATCTCATAGGAGGAGGGATTCCTGAATGATGGTAGCAACTAGAAATATTACAGAGGAGCAAGATATGGCCTTTCTCCTTTCTCTACCCCAGTGTGCTGGAGAGCATGAAAAAAAAGACACATTCAGGACCTGAGACAGCATCCAAGGATAAGATATTTTCTGGGAAGGGTTTGGTTTTAGGGAATGCCAAGAAGATGGAAGAAACTCAAGAGGGAAAGGTTCAAGATGAAGACAAGTTGGCTGATGATACAATTCATGAAATTTAGAGGACAGAATGGAAAAGGAAAATAAAGTTGGCTTGGAAAGTGGAGTAGTAGAAGAAGGGATAGGGATGACAAAAAGTAAAATCAAAGTTGATGCTCAAACAATGCTATATTCAGTAGGACTAGACAATTGATACTGGATAATGATGACCTGGATTTGTGGGACAGAGGAATGATAACTGATTCTGGAGTCAAAATATTTGGGTTCAGATCCTGCCTTTGACACTGACTAAATGACCCTGGGTAAGTCATTTCTCCTTGATTTGCCTAATTGCAAAAAAGAGGGGGTTGGATTAACTGGCTTACAAGGTCTGTTCCAACTCCACATTTATGGTCCTATAATGATTCACATCCTCAGCACATTAGACATGGACTCTAGACTTGGCACTTTTTGGTTCCATGCCCTGTCATTTGCAGAGACCTCTAATTGCATCTGGATATAACTGTTCATCCCTCATAGAATAGAAGGAATGGATTCCATGGTAGGCACCAAAAAGAGTGGCTTGCTGTCACTATTCTGTCCAGGTTTCCATCCTTCTCTTCTAGTTTCTGGTGGCTGATACATAATACATGGCCAGATTTTGTACAAGATAACTTTCTCTGACTGTCATATCTCATCATTTCAGCTTGTCTAGTTGCCCTCTTGCTCCTCAAAAGACTGCCAAAAGCCAGACAGCAATTGTGTTTCAGAGAGAGGAAAAAAATAATGAGAGTAGAGGTATATAAAAACAGCAAAAATGACAACAATAATAATAGAAATTGGCTTCAAGAACTTGGGATTTCTTTGATGAGGTTATTTCCTCCACTGATGCAGATATGAAACCTTCATGTCTTAATGGAATATATGATGCAATTGTTCTGGGCCAGGTCTGACTCAGTCTAATTCAATAGTTCAGACTTGAGATGGAATGAAATAAAATATTTGTAGAAAATATAACTTTTAATAAAAGGAAACTTTAATTAATAATACCATAGAAAGGATATTCAGCAAAGATAGAGTGTAGCATTGACTTGTTTGTGGTTCTATATTTTCACTGTGACTTTACTACTTAGAAAGGCATCCTGACTCACAGTAGTGAGACATCCATCAAGTCTGAGGAATGCTGACTATTTGTCATTGACCTTTTATGCTTTACTTAGGTGATAGGGAAACTACATTTGTGGCTTGAACATTAGTCTCCTTTCCCAATTAAATCTTGGGGATATTTTCCTTATTTATTTAGAAACGTAGATCTCCCTATCTTGGACTAATTAGATATGCAGGGGTCACCCACAAGTCTATTCCACTTTGATCAGTACTGGGGTTTGTACCTGCTCAATTTTCAACCCTCCTTAGGTCACCTGATGGCCCCCACTATAAGGCAGGCATTTGCTTTGCATAGAATGCTACTGATCAGATCTCCCAAGAAATCCACCAGTTTCAGCCTCCCCAGTAACAAGGATCATAATCTTGTACCATCATACTCAGTTTTTCTTGCCTTTTAGTGAAAATTTGTCTGTCTGTGAAATAGCTTTCCTGCAGGGGGTCCCAATTAAATTAGGAGTAGATGGTGCAAAGGTTTGGGTTTGAATCCTAGTTCTTCTAACATATTATTTATCTGACTCTATATATGTTATATATTATAATAGACATATCTACAAATAATCATGTTTACATTATATTTAAAAATAATAGTTAATATTGATATCGTACTTACAGTGTGCTAGGTACTATACTAAGCCCTTTATAATTATTAATTCATTTGATCCTTATAGCAGCCACAGGAGACAAGTACTATGATTAACCCTATTTTACAGATGAGAAAACTGAGTTAAACAGGACTTAATTGACTTGACCAGAGTTACACAGCTAGTAGGTATATGAGGCTGGCTTTTGAGCTTGGTCTTTTTGACTTCAGTTGCTCTTATCTCATGTTTTATATGCTACAGAAATGATGCAGATGGGTGTGCATGTATACACACACACATGTGTGTGTGTGTTTGTGTGTGTTTGTGTGTGTATATAGTTCAGGAAAATATAGTTCAGCTCTGACCCAACTGTTTTGGGGACTGGTTCCAGTTGCAACAAAGACTTTTTAAATAAAATCTCAGTGTATTTCATCTTTGACACATTGGTGTGTTTGTATGTGTGTGTGTGTGTGTGTGTGTGTGTGTGTGTGTGTGTATGTAGTGTCTATATATGTGTTTGTGTGCATACAGACATGAAATTCTGCCAAATAGGGCAACATTTTTGTTCTTTTTAAAATTCTAGCATTAGATAAAAAAGCAGCCTACACTCAAGGGATTTAATAACAATATAGCTTCTCCCTTTTTATCCCTTTACTCAAACTTCTCTGATAATTCAAAGAATGAGGGATTTGATCATAGCTTTCTGAGTAGGAAACAACCTTGTTGTAGTTTAGTCATTTCAGCTGTCTGGCTTTCCCTGACTCCATTTGAGATTTTTTTTTTTTAGCAAGATACTAGAGTGGTTGGTCATTTCCTTTTCCAAATGAAGAAGCTGAAGCAAACAGGGATGAAGTAACTTATTCTGGGTCACACAGTTAGTAAATATCTGGGGTCATATTTGAACTCACAAAGATGATTTTTCCTGATTTCGGGACAAACATTCTATACCCTGAACCATGTAACTGCTCTACAGCACTCACCTAAGGCACTGGATAAAGAGCCACAGAGCTAGACCTCTCCCCTAATTATGATTGTCCCTTCTGGTTGATCACTCCAATTTCCCATTATTTCCATGGAGTTAGGATTATAATTTTCCTTAATGGAGAGAGAAGTCACACAATTTTTATAATCCAGTAAAGCTTTACAAAGTACTTCAACAAACATTAACTAATAAGATTCACAACAACCCTATGAAGTGATTTATACATTACTAGAATTGTTTATCTTCATTTTATAGATAGGGAAGTTGACATTTGGAAATGTTAAGTGACTTGTCCATGGTCCCTCAATCAATTGTCTGGGTTTGGATATCTGGATGGATTTCCTTTACACATTTCAAACTTTGTGATCAAAACAGAACTATTATTTTTTTTCTCCTCAAATCTATCATTTATTCTCAACTCCACGGGCAGCTAGGTGGTGCAGTGGATAGAGCACAGGACCCAAGTTCAAATCCAGCCTCAGATACTTCATAATAACCTAGCTGTGTGGCCTTGGGTAAACCACTTAACCCCATTGCCTTGCAAAAAAAAAGACTTCTCAACTCCACAATTTCTGTAGAAGGTACTTCCATTTTTTCAGTTCCTCATGGTTGTCACTTTAGTGTCATCCTTGATTTCTTCTCCCTCATTCCACTTAAACAATTAGTTTCCAAGTCTTGTCACTTTTTTTACTTCCCTTGAATATGTCCACTTCTTTATACTTACAATCACCATTTTAGCTCAAGGCCTCATTTCCTTTTGCCTCAAGTTTGCAATAGTTTCTTAACTGCCTTTTCTATCTCAAATCTCTCCCTACTTCAATCCATCCTCCAAATGATTTTCCTAAGGAAGGCATCTAATAATTTTATCTCTGCAGCAAGCAGGCACTGTCCTAAGCAATGGGAACACAAAGAAATGCAGAAGCCAGTCCTTGCTCTCAAGGAACTCACAGTCAAATAATAGGATCAAGCATAAACTCCTCTGACACTGAATACTCTTCATAATCTGATACCAGTCTACCTTTCCTCAAATATATTCTATATTACTTCCCTTCATGAACATTATGATTCAATGAAACTGACTTTTCTATTGTTTCAATAAACATTGCTCTATGGGATATATATGTTAGGAGCAAGATCTACCATATTGGTCAGGCTAGCTTTTCCTTAAAAATTATTAAAACTTATTTATTTATTTATTTAAAAAGTTATTAAAAGTCTCGACTGACTTTCAGGACTAAGGTCCAGGCAGTTGGGGGTAATTTCCTGTCTAAGTACAAATAGCCCAGAGAGAAGGAGTCAGCCTTCATCTTCAGGTTTCTTACAGGAAGACACATATGGCCAATATAGAGAAACTGAAGTCATGCCCATCAGAATCAATGTTTTATCCTTGGTGAATATTTCTTTCTCTTTGCTACAGCTAAGTAAATTTCCTTAGTTGACTGTTAAATGGAGAACAAGTACCTCATTTTGTTCCAATCTTAACTAAACTTCTAGACTATCCTAAGTCTTATCATATTATAGTGGCAGGTTTAATTTCCTCTTGTCCTTTTGTGAGCTGTGTAGCTCCTTCTTAAGTTATTTCATTTCAGAGAATTAGGATCTCAGGGGATCAGACTTGACCTCAGAAAAATTGTATCTAGCATTAATATAGTATTTTTATGATTTACAAAGCAATATACAAATATTATCTAATTTTATCTTTACAACAACCCTGGGAGGTAGGTGCAACTACTATCTTCCTATTTCAGATGAGAAAAATGAGGCAGGTAGAGGACAAGTGACTTGACCAGATGCACACAACCCATATATCTCTGAGTCAGGATTTGACTTCAATTCTTCTTGACTCTTAATTGATTAAGAATATGGGTTCCCTGAGGAACCCATACTGGTCTTGACCAATTTAATTCAGGCAGTAGAGATTATTTCTGGTATTCTTGCATAGTAGTCTTGTAGATGGATGTGAATAGATTGGCAAGAGATTGGAAAAAAGATTTAACTCATAGCTTTTGATTTTCAGCTGTCACTCAGAGATCCAGTTATGATGAGAGCTTGACCCCAGGCTCGCTGATGTAGTACATGCTTGATAAGTCTCTACTGAGATGTTTTCCTCCATATCATGGATAGAATGTGACAGCTAAAATCTTCCATATTTTAAAAGAATTTTAATTTGTTTATGTGTGAATACCCTCTTTATTAAAGCACATTTTAAACTTTTCTTTAGAGCATTGTCTTCAAGAATGGCTGTGAACTCCCCCCCCCCAATATTTTCCCATTATCTAAGCCACCTTATCATAAGACTGTAAAGTATATGGTTATCAGAGAGGCTACAAGACACAGAAAATTGGGCTTGTGGTAAAAAAAGATGTGGATACAAATCCTGTCTCAGACAAAGAAGTTAAAAGTCTCAATTACTCTGAGCCCCAATTTCCTCATCTATAGGGGAATTAGAACTAGAACTGTGATTTTATTATTTTAGGCAACTACTTCCTCCCCTCCTGAATGGACTTACTGTAGTTAATGATTGACCTTATAGCAGATAATGCCAATCATGTCCAGGATTCTAGCTCTGTAGAAGGTCTATACTGAAAATAATAATTCATTATAGGGCATGATGCCATGTAAGTGTGTTCTCAACAGTAGCTATGAAATTATGATAGCGACATTGACCTTCTTCATATTTTTTTTTTTTGGCAAAGCAATGGAGTTAAGTGGCTTGCCCAAGGCCACACAGCTAGGTAATTATTAAATGTCTGAGGCCGGATTTGAACTCAGGTACTCCTGATTCCAGGGCCAGTGCTCTATCCACTGCACCACCTAGCTGCCCCCCTTCCTATTTCTTACATAAGATATGCCATCTTTCAATTCCCTCACTGCTTGTCCTCCATGTTTTTAATTCTCTCCCTCTTTACCAATGCCTCCTGGCTTTCTGTAAGATTCAGTACAAATTCTATCTTCTGCTATAGATTTTTCCTGGATCCCCACAATGATTTTTTTCTTCCCTATGAAATTATCTCTCATTTTTTACATCTTATGTATAAAGCTGATTGGTAAACAGGATCGAAGACTGGATCTCTTATATAAACAGAAGCCTATAACTTTCTCAGAGTTGGATTTTTCAAACTTAAAATTGTCCACACTTTCTCTATATGGAAAATGAGAAAGCTGTCTTATAGTTATGACATCTTCCCCTCCTGATAGTCAGTTATCACTGCTTGTCTTTTATTTCCAGAGAAGACCAATGACATTATGAGGTTGGGGTAAAGTAGTTTATAATGGATGGTATTTGACTTGATTATGAATTGAAGTTTTTTGTCAGAATTTCACAAAGTTGTCAGCCTTACTCTCTCATCCAGAGTCATAAAAGACCAATGGCAAAAATTAATGACAATGAATGACTTTGGGGTCTTCAATACCTGACCAGGCTCTAAGCACTCCACAACTTGAAGCACTTTCATGAACATTGGAACAAATTATTATGAGTCACCCATTCCACCAGGGGAAATTTTCACTTGCTTAGCCATCCCTCTCACTCACTGACAGGTTTGAGGTCTCAACTTAATCTAGCCCACCTGCAGATACAGTTTTACCAGGATGTGGCTGATGAGTATGCCACAGTTCCTCAACAAATAAGTTGAATGAAAATGAGCACCAAATGTAGGTGAATAGCCCTGAAAAGAATTTGGCTAACGCTGAAAAGGGCTTGGCAAGCCCTTCCAAAAGAGTTACTAATTCTTTCTAGACATGCCATATACCTCTGTACTCAGTTTCTACTTTTTGTATCTTGCTAAGTTTAAGGATTAAATTCAGGTCATAATTGGATAATAACAATAAAAATCCTTCTGTGGATTTGAGGAAGTGAGATAGAAAATGGATAACACTAAGAGGGCTGAATTTGACTCTTGCTTCGAAAAAAGGTAATCTTATTCTTCATTAAATGGTCTATTCAGCCTATGGAAAATGTTTTGGTCACTAGAGGGCACTCATATTGTGACAGAAGCATGATTCATAATGCAATCTCTCAAATTGATCTGAAACTTTCTGCCAAGACATTATAGGCAGACAGCACCATAGCTTCTAGAGAAGCAGAGAATCTTGTTAATGTTTTGGGTGTGGGTAGGCCTGAGACATAGTTCTATTGAATCAATCTCTATTAACATAGAGATATTATTCATGGTATTCCTAAAAGGGTTTCAGTTCTACAAATTTTATTGACTAATCACTTGAAATGTTAAACATTAGGGAGATGTTCAGAAGCAAAAGCAAAGATGAAAAAAATATCCCAAGTGGTTAAGAATATGTCATAGAGTGTTAGATCTGGAAGGGCCCTTATGGATCTGTTCAGCAGAGGAGCAAATGAGAACCAGGGTGAGTGTCTGAGGTGGGATTTGAACTCATGAAGATATTTTTTCCTGACTTCAGGACTAACATACTATCCACAGTATCACCTAGCAGCTCCTCTTTTACATTTATCCTGTGAATACTCTGTCAAAACATACAGGAATGTATATTCTCCATAGAATATAAACAAATTTATTTTGTATTCATTCATGTATGTACTTTTGTGCCAAAGTAAGTTCCTTTTAAGCAGATTGTCTAATATTTTATCTTTTTATTTCCAGCACAGAACTTGGAACATAGAAAATAAAAGGGAATAGGAACCAAAACTTTGACAGAAAGATGAGCCAGCTGATCTGTGTCATCTCTCTCTCTCTCTCTCTCTCTCTCTCTCTCTCTCTCTCTCTCTCTTTTTTTCTCTGGGACCTTATGATAACTGAGTCAGGAATCAGGATAGGGTGATGATATAAAGTTTCCGTAATGGACATGCCAAACATTGAGAATCTAAGATTGTAGTCTATGGCATAAAGTGTACTAGATTTATATGATGAGAAGAACTAGACTTTAATTATAATAATACTTTCTACATATATGTCACTTAATATCTCTGAATATCACTTGTAAAATGGGAAGGGTGAAAAGAGTGGACCTGAGATCTCTTGAAGGGCTTCTAACCCCAATACCCAGGGACTCTATTCTCTGAGTGTTCTCTCTGTTTTTTGAACATCATCCTCATACTTTCTTACTTCCAGAACTGTGTTTAATGTAATGTAAGCTCACCATTTATGTTACCTTGGATAAGACACATATTTGCCTCATTTATTGATTTGTAAAATTAACTGGAGAAGGAAATGGCAAACCACTCCAGCTACTTTACCAAGAAAACCCCCAAAGACATCACAGAATCAGACAGGATTGCAATGATTCAACAGTAGCAACAACAAAAAAGCAAAAATAAATATGACAATTAATTATATAGTAGATTAGGAAAGAATTTATTTGAAGAATGGTGGTGTCCAAGTTGCATCTTATAGGAAGAGAGGGATTTTATGAGATTGCAGGTAGGGAAAGAATGGATTCTGAACATGGAGGATGGCCAACACAAAGGTGTGGAGACCAAAGAGAAAATGCTATGCATAAGGAATAGAGAAAACTATAATTTTCCTGGATAATGGAAATTTGGAAGGAAACTAATACTTAATGAGATCAAAATTGAAGTCAAATTTTAAGAGGTTTTGAAAGCAAAACAGATGAGTTTATATTTGATCTAAAAGGTCAGAGATCATAGACCTAAGAGGATTTTTTCTAAGGAAGTAAGAGAGGTAAGCTTTGAACTCAGGGCCTTTGACTTGGTAAGTACTACCCTTTCCATTTCCCTATTCTAAAAGAGAAATAAAAAGGAAAGTGTTTTGTAGTTAAAGCTTTGTTTTGTTTTAATGAGGGGATGATTGGATTAGACTCTTAAGATAATCAATTTGACTGCTAGATGGTCACTTGAAATGAGACTCTGAATTAAGATGGTGGCTATGCATGTAGAAAGATGAGATCAAATGACAGAGATTTTGTGGAGACAGAAACAGAAAAGTTTGGTGTCTTAAAAGATATGTGGAATAGGAAAGAGTGGGGAACTGAGGTTGAATATCATCCTCTGAAACTGAATGTTTGTGTCTGACAGAAATAGGTAAGTTGTGGCACAGTGGATAGAGCACCAGCCCTGGAGTCAGGAGTACTTGAGTTCAAATCCAACCTCAGACACTTAATGATTACCTAGCTGTGTGGCCTTGGGCAAGCCACTTAACCCCATTTGCCTTGCAAAAACCTAAAAAAAAAGAAAGAAAGAAATAGGCAATTTATGTAGAGGTTTTTCAGGGAAGAGTGAAGAATTCCAATTCTGATATGTTAAATTTAAGATGTACCCAAGAAATCTGGCAGTTGGTGATGTGGGATTTGAATTAAAGGGAGAAACTAGGATTAAATATGTAGATCTGGGAATCAGTTGCATTTATTAGCTTTTTGAGTTATGTCCATCCCTTTATGACCACATTTGATTTTCTTGACAAAGGTACTGGAGCAATTTGTCATTTTACTGATGAGTAACTGAGGCAAACAAGGTAAGCTGACTTGGATAAGGTCACACAACTATAAAGTGTCTGGGGCAGTATTCGAACACAGAAAGATGAGTCTTCATTATTCCAAGCCCAGTGCTCTATTCACTTCACCATTTAGCTGTCTTAATCTCAGTGTAGAGATGATAATTAAACACTCGTGAAGTGATGATACCATCAAGAAAGTAAAGACAAAAGAAAAGATGGTAAGACTCTTGGGGAGTATTCACAGTTTGGGGGTATAGTATGGATGATGAGTTAGCAGAGGGGACTAAAAATAAGTGTCAGGTAGAAAGAGAACTAACTAGATTAGAAATATGATAAAGAGAAGAGATTATTCAGGATAGGAGGGTGCTTAATGGTGTCAGTGTAGAAGTAGTAAAGTCTAGAAGAATGAAAGGAAAAACAAGGAAGCACACATTTATTAAGTGACTCCCATGTACCAGACCCTGTGGCAAAAATTTTAAAAAATATTCTCATTTGAATAAGTAAGGAGATAAATACAACTATTATTCTCATTTTATACATGAGGAAACTGAGGCAGAGAGAAGGTGACATGACACAGCTAGTAAAGTGTCTAAAGCGGGTTATGAATACTTGTCTTTTGGCCTTAAGGCTTGATGCACCACTGTTGCATCATCTAATTGCCTAAAAGGAGATAATATGAATAATCATCTGTGTTTTCATTTCTCTAGCCTCATCCTTCCAAAACCTATTTCTTCAATCTTACCTCAAAGTCCAGGAAATTTTCCATTCCCTATTTTCCCAGGTAATTATTTTTCCAAAACCAAGTCTCTATCACAGTCCCTAGAGTGACTGTTGCAATCCTCTCAGTCCACCTACACTACTACCCCTTGTGCATCTCCTCTCAGAAGAAGACTGTGTCTCCTTTCTGAGAAAACAGAGACCATACTTCATGAACTCCATTCTTTCTACATCACTGACTACTTTTTTTTTTTTTTTGCTCTAGTATCTAAGAGGTACAAGTTCTTTCACTCAAGCCTGGATTATCAACTTTTAATCCCATCCTTTCCTATTTTTTTCTGAGAACTTTCCTCCTCAGTCATTTCCTCTGTTATTCTCTCATCTTCAGTATTTCCTTGTATACCAGCCCCTTCTCTGCTCCTAACAAATGTGCTCACATCTCTCCCCTCTTTAAAAAAATGTCTTGACTTGGCCTTGCTGTGCCCTCTTTCTATCATACCATATCTCTTTCCCTTTCACAGCCAAAATTTAAAAGGACCATCCTTACACACTGACTTCATTTCTTACTTTTCAAATCTTTTCAGTCTGTCTTCTGTTCCCACTACTTAGCTAAAACTGTTCTCTCTATGGTTAACAACAATTTCCTAGGTTCTAAATCCAATTACTTTTTCCCATTCATTATTTTGCTTGTTGTTTATTCAGTTGTTTTCAGTTTTGTCTGGATGCTTAATGACCCCAATTTGGGGTTTTCTTGGCAAAGATACTGGAGTGGTTTGCAAATTTCTTCTTCAGCTTATCATACAGATGAGGAAACTTAGCAAAAAGGTGAAGTGATTTGGCCAGGGTTACACAACTAGTAAGTGTCTCTCTAGACTTACCAAATTCTGACCACGTAACTCTGCTCCATAGTCTTTTGTGACTCCATATTTCTTCTAGATTGAAATATAAACTATGCAACCTGACTTTTCATTCATCTATAAACCTACTTACCTTTCCTGACATTTCTTATCACTCCCTTTAAACTTGTATTTTCTAGTCAAACTGAGCTACATAACTGTTGTTCAAACTCAACATTTCACCTCCTTTCACCTTGTTTTCATACGTGTCCATTAATTTTAGAATAATACTTATTTGAATTTATGTAAAAATTTAAAGTCTGCAAAACCCTTATAAATATTATCTCATTATATTCCCACAACACCTCCTGGGAAGTAGGTGTTATTATAATTGGTTATAGGTCAGGAAACTGAGACAAAGATGATGTAACATAGGATCACAAAGCTAACAATCTGAAATAGGATTTGAACTCAAATATTCCTGACTCATGGGCCAGGAAGTATTCTGTTCTTTTTCTCTTAGACTTTCTCATTCCTTTTAAGACTCAGCTCAGATATCTAAGTGTGAAACTTTTCTTATTTCTCATAAATGAAAGCATGTATTTCCTTTGAAATGACTTTGTATTATCTTCAATTTGTAAAAGTTGTCATACGTATTACATAATTTTACTTTGTCTAATGTTTTCTTTCTTCCTTTTGGATCTGTTTCTTTACTCAACACATTCAATTTGGACCTATGCATATCATGGAAGCAAATGTAAAGATTATAACTGATTGCCTTCCATTGGGGGGAGTGGAAGGGGGGGAAAGGGAGGAAGGGAGAAAAAATGCAAAATTCAAAACCTTACCAAAAATGATTAGTAGAAACTGCCATTGTTTGTAATAGGAAAACAAATATATTATGTGATTTTTAAAGAGAAATTACTTTGTATTTATTTGTATAAAATCTTTATCGCCCAAATCAAATGTAAGTTTTTGATGGCTGAGACAATTTAAGATTTGTTTTCGTCTTACATTGCTTTGCACCTAAAAGGTGTTTAATTCGTGTTTGCTAAATCAAATCAAATTATAACTTGTTATTAGCTGAGTTAGGAAAGGAGAAGTGACGCCAGATTATGGAAGGTCTTGAATATCAAATAGAAGAAAATGAAACTTGCTTAAAAGTCAATAAGGTAGGGGTGGCTAGGTGACGTAGTGGATAAAGCACCAGCCCTGGAGTCAGGAGTACCTGGGTTCAAATCCGGCCTCAGACACTTAAAAATTACCTAGCTGTATGGCCTTGGGCAAGCCTGTTTGCAAACCCTGTTTGCCTTGCAAAAAAAAAAGTCAATAGGGAACAACTGAAGATTTTTGAAAAAAAGATGTGATGTGACTGTACTCATTTATAAGAAGTATTAATACATTGAAGCTTATCTAAGGTCTAAAGCAAATTTCTACTTTTCCACTTAGTTGTGATTTTCAGAATGACCCATGGTTGGTGAGAAAGATTCAGTAGTCATTATCTGTCTAATTATTTGCAATGGAAGTTGAAAACTGTTAGAAAGCTATAAAGCCATTACCTCCATGAGTCTGGATGAAACATGGGTGTGGGAACAGGAGCTTTCTTCCAGTATAAAAAGATAATATATAAATGTGTTTTGTTATTGTTATTTAGTCATTCACTTGTTTCTGACTCTTTATGATCCCAAGGACCATAGGCCTTTCCTAGGCCTTTCTGTCCTTCACTGTCTCCTGAGGTCTGTCCAAAATCACATTTGCTGCTTCCATTATGGTATGTATGTTGTTGGAATTTAAAAATAAAGACCAGGGATTAGTCTATACTTTAAAGCTATTTTTATAAAACCTATATGACAGTGATCTTGATCTAATTTTGGTTATGTTAGGGGATTTTTTAAGCATTTCAAAGGAGAAATGATGATTGTGAAATATCACTAAAGCTTCATCAAACACATTGGTGTGTTAGACTGATGTATTTACTTTCTTAGGGATACTGCAGTTGTAGTCAGTCAAAAACATTTATGAAGTACCTAAGGCTCTGTCCTAAGGACTGAGAATTCAAAGAAAGGCAGCAACAATGGCAATGACGACAGCAACAATAACGCCATGTCTAATCTTTAACAGCTCACAGTCTAATGGTGCAAAACCATCCAAAGACCTCCTCAGGTTATCTTTTTGTGGGAGACAGAGAGACAGGCAAGATGATCATACATAAGGTATATCATTGACTTGAATGAAAGAAAATAAACTTGGCAAGTTTATAGCTGAAACCAACCTACTAAGAAAAGTCAACAAGTTGTAAGACAGTCAGAATTAAAAATAATTACTTTATCAGGCCAGAATGATGAACTGAACACAGAATATGATGAAATTTAATAAGAATATTTATCTTGCCTACTTGACATTTCTCTATCTTTTCTGCAAGATTAATGTCACATATTCTATCAAACATTGTATTAAGATGTAGATAAACTACATCTTCAACATTCCTCTGCTCCACTTCTTTAGCATTGTGTCAAAAGGGGGAAATGAAGATAGTCTGGCACCACTTGTTCCTGCTAAAGCCATGGGATCTTTGTGATTATTGCTTCCCTTTATATATATATTCCCCAATTATCTCTTTAATAATCATTTTTTAAGTTTTGCCAGATATTGAAATCTAACCTCTTCTTTTTTAAATCAAGGATTTGCACTTTCCAGTTTTGTATTTCTCCCATTTTCTATAATTTTCAAACATCATTAATAGTAGTTCAGCAAAACATCTGCTAGTGCTTTCAGTAGCTAAGGATATAGTTAGTTTAATCAGTTGATTTAAATGAATCAAGAGCAGATAATTACTTGCTATTTTTTTCTTTCTTTAGGTATCAACTATCTATTCACCATTTTTGTTCTGAACTGTGTATTCTAAAAGTCATTCAACTTTGCAGAAAAAAAGAACAATAAAAATTGAATTGCTTAGTTTTCTCTTTGTCATCAGTCATCACTGTATCATTTTCCCTGTGCAATGCTATTCCTACTTTGCTTCTCCCTCTTTCTCTACTATAGTTCAGTGCCTCTCTGTTGTTATGAGCATTTCTTACCAGTTTTAGTTCATTCTAGGATTAACTCTCCTGGCATTTTTCTCTTTACACTTGGTCACAATTTTGTATTCATGCTTCTTTTGGGGGATTTTAGGTGGATTGGGTGATTTCTGAAAACAACTCCAACTATTTAGTTCTGTGATTGTTATCTTCCCTATTTCTACTTTCTGAGCATATTTTTTTAAAAAAATCTTCATTTGTTGTTTAGTTTTCTGTGTATCAATATTGATCTCTTCAGGCAACTTATTTTTCTTCCTCATCAACATTATTTCCTTTTGTGGATTCTGAATTTCATTCTTTGTTTTTTAGAAAGATTTTATTTATTTTGAGTTTTACAATTTTTTCCCCATTCTTGCTTCCCTCCCAAACCTCCCACAGAAGGCATTCTGGTAGTCTTTTCATGGTTTCCATGGTATACATTGATCTCAGTTGAATGTGATGAAAAGTATAAGAGGTAGCAAAATTACATAATAAGACAATGGATCCTCTCCCCACCCCACACATTGAAGGTAATAGTTTTTCTCTGGATACAGATGGTATTCTCCATCTCAGATAGCCCAGAATTGTGCCTGATTGTTGCACTGATGGAATGAGCAAGTCCATCAAGGTTGGTCATCACTCTCATGTTGCTGTTAGGGTGTACAGTGTTTTTCTGGTTCACCTCATCTCACTCAGCATCAGTTTATGCAGATCCTTACAGATCCTGAATTCCCATCCCTCTTGGTTTCTAATAGAACCATAGTGTTCCATGACATACATATACCACAGTTTGTTAAGCCATTCCCCAATTGAAGGACCTTTAGTTGATTTCCAATTCTTTGCCACCACAAACAGTGCTGTTAGGCATATTTTTGTACAAGTGATGTTTTTACCCTTTATCATCATCTCTTCAGGGTATAGACCCAGTAGTGGTAATGCTGGATCAAAGAGTATGCACATTTCACAATAATTCCAAATTGTTCTCCAGAAAGGTTGGATGAATTCACAGCTCCACCAACAATGCATCAGTGTCCCAGATTTTCCACATCCCTTCCAACATTGATCATTGTCCTTTCTGGTAATCTTGGCCAGTCTGAGTGGTGTGAAGTGCTATCTCGGAGATGGTTTAATTTGCATTTCTCTAATAAGTTATGATTTACAGCAATTTTTAATATGACTATGGATCACTTTGATTCCCTCAACTGTAAATTGCCTTTGCATATCCTTTGACCATTTGTCAATTGGGGAATTTTTTTTGTAAAATTTGACTCAGTTCTCTGCATGTTTTTAGAAATGAGACCTTTGTCATAAATACTAGTTGTAAAAATTGTTTCTCAGTTTACTACATTTTTTTTATCTTGGTTACAGTGGTTTTGTCTATGCAAAAGCTTTGTAATTTAATATAATAAAAAGTATCTAGTTTGTTTTTAGCAATGTTCTCCATCTCTTCCTTGGATATACACTGCTTTCCTTTAAAAATCTGACAGGTTAAACTACTCCTTGATCTTCTAGTTTGCTTATAAATATTGTTTTTTATATCTAAATCCTGTATCCATTTTGGTCTTATTTTGCTATAGGGCTATAGGTCTAATCTAAGTTTCTTCCATACTAACTTCCAATTTTCCCAACAGTTTTTATTGAAGAGAGAGTTTTTATCCCAATAGTTGGACTCTTTGAGTTTATCAAATGGCAGATTACTATAGTCTTTTCCTGCTATTGCTCCTAGTATATTCCATTGATCCATCACTCTGTATCTTATCCAATACCAGAGAGTTCTGATGACCTGATGCTTTAGATCTGGTAAGGCTAAGCCACCTTATTTTGTACTTTTTTTCATTGAATCCCTGGAAATTCTTGACTTTTTATTTCTCCTTATAAATTTCTGAATTTCATTCTTGAGAGCTTTTCATCTCTCCTGGGCTTTCTTTCCTTATAGAACATTATCCTTCCATTGAACTCTTTGAAACTGATTTTCCCCAGTTCTAGAGTGCATATAAGACTATTTCAAATTTTCTGCTCATTCTTTTATCACAAAATTTAGATGAAGAAGTCACCTTTCCCAATATTGTCTTCATTTTGAACCTTGGCAACATTGTTTTTCCATCTTTTCAATCAGATCAGACTCCATGGTCCTATTTGAGTTTTTCCTGGCAAAGATACTGCAGCATTTTCTTTTCTAGGTCATTTTACAGACAGAAACTAGGGTAAACAGGGAAAAGTGACATGTCCAGATTTACATAGCTGGTAAACATCCCAGGCCAGATTTGAACTCCAGTCTTCATAACTCCAGACCCATTGCTCTATCCACTGCACCATCTAGCTGTACCAACATTAATAACTACTTCTGTTTATTGATAAGAATCAAATCTGCAATAGATTTTCTTTTTTTTTTTTGTTCTTCTACCTTCTAAAGTGTTATTGGAGGTGAACTTGTGTCAACTGGGTTGGATCTAATCTTATCTATGCTCCCTTTCAGTTTTAAATTAATGATCCTATGTTATGTGTTTAATAACAAGTATTTACAGAGTTAAATTGAATTCTTTTGCATTTATATATACATATCTTATTCTATGGTTAGTTTTTCTCTTTGTCTCTCTCTTGTATGTATTATATTATGTTTATATATAATTCTATATGTAGTCTTCATTGTGTATGTATATATAGGCATAGCCTATTATTCAACTTAAGTAAAATCAATTACACAAATATATGCATATATTTGTTTTATATATTATTCAATTTGGCACATAATGCATGTATATATAGATGCATTTATGTATATATATGCATATATATATATATATATATATAAATACACATACACATAGGTAAGCAATGCACCTGTACAATACACACATATGTACATGTACTCCGTATATATATATATATATATATATATATATGTGTGTGTGTGTGTGTGTGTGTGTGTGTGTGTGTGTGTGTGTGTGTGTGCATGGAGTTAGGAGGACCTGAGTTCAAATTTGACTTGCCACTTGCCACTAACTGTGTGACCCTGGGCAAATCACTTAACTGTGACTGTTTCACAACCAGAGCCATCTCCAGTCATCCTGACTCATATCTGGCCACCGAACCCAGATGACTCTGGAGAAGAAAGTGAGGCTGGTGACTTAGCACATCCCACTTCACTCCAATACAATTTACATGCTTGTCCAATACAATTCACATACTTATCATTGCATCACCTCCCTGATGTCGTGATCTTTCAGAATGTAGGACAAACATGATCATATCTTCAGCATGAGTTTTGTTAATATCACTAAACCAAGGTTTGTTGCATATGCCAGAAACAGACCAAATATAGAATCATTCTGGGTATGTCTATCTTGGTATGGGGGAGTGGGCCTTGAGAATTGACAAATGATCATTTCAGCAAGCAATTAGGACCAGCTGTTGCTGTACTTGTAGATATTTCTTTCTCTAGTAATAGCATAAAAAAGCAGGCTACAAAGGATTGTAGATCATTCAACTTTGACATTTACCTCAATTAGTGAATCCTCTTATTTCAACAAACAGCACTTATCCCAACAGTAAACATCCTAAATCATAGGGGTGACTATGTATCTAATGAAGTTCCCAACTTTGTGTATCCTTTCATGATTTCTATTATCAAGTATCTGAAAATTGCAGTAAATCACCAGGTGATATCTTGCTTTACACTAAACTCTGAAAAGATGTGGTCAGCCGAACAGCTTCTGTCCAGGTATTTCTGTACTTAACTTTTAGGATCTTAGAATTCAAACCTGAATGAAACCCTTGAGATCAATCTCTGTCATTTTAAAGATAAGCTTGAAATTAAAATGGTAAAGGGATTTACCCAATGTCACATAGTAAGTACTTTAGGAGTATTTAAATGAGAACATTCTATTTCAATGATAGTAGTTTCCTCTCTACATCTTCTTACTTCACTTTTCTCTGACTTAAATAAGATCACAGAAGGGTTCAAAGAATTGATGAAGATGATGATAATGTTTGTCCTTTATTCTCAAAGAAGTCCATGATATTGGGGTGAGGCCATGACTTGCATATGAAACATTTGCATGGTGGTTAAGAATTCCCATTAAAACTTTTTGGAATGTTTCATCTTTTGGGAATTCTGGATAAACTTTATGGGAAGGGAAGAATTCCCTTGTAATTATTAAAATTTTACTCTACAACTTTTCAATCCTAGTTCCTCAGAAAATTATTGTGAGGAGATGGAAAAGTAAGACAGGATCAAAGAAAGTGGCATGTTTTATAAAACACCTTTTCCCTTAAGCAAAATAGCTTTGACAGCCACAAAATTAATGGTGCTTCTCCCCATATAGGAAATGCTTGAAATTTCCAAAGCAATTTGATTTTTCATTACTGGGATACTAGGTATCATTTTCGAATATTGTTCCATACAAAATTTAATTGGAAAATCATCAAACTGACAAATTGGATGACAAATAAGGGACACTTTTTTAATATAATATTTGTTTTACCTTTAACTGTGGCATAGTCTGCAGTTCACTTAGAAGGAGGCTGGCCCCCGCTCTCATCCCATCAGTCACTGTCACCTGGCAGCAACAACTCACATCTTCCTACATACTATATTTGTTTAAAGGTCACCTGTCAAAGAACCAAATAGCAATACCTTTTGGAAAAAGCACAGAAATAGAGATCCCTTGTGTTTTTCTCGCCCCCTGCAAGCTGTGCTCAAAGTCTCTGTCATAGAGATAGACCAGACAACTATTTCCAGTTATGGAAGAAGTCTGGGCATTGAACTGAGCACCCGCAACAATATTTATTCAATTCCAAAATTTAGAAAACATATTAAACATTTTCTGTGTATAAAGTTGCTGTTAGACAGGTAGGTGGTTCAGAGAATTAATACAAATAGCTAGCAAGTATATAATTTTGGTTTGTCAAATGCTTTACAACCATTATCTACTCTAACAAAAATTGTGGGAGCTAGGTGCTATTATTATCTTCATTTTGCAGGTGAGGAAACTGAGGCAGACAAAGGTTATGTGACATGCCTTGGGTCACTTAGCTGGTAAATGTCAGAGACAGGATTTGAACTCAAGTTTTCCTGATTCCAAATCCATAATGCTACCTACTATTGCCCTTGGTTGTGGGATAAGGTGCAGTCTCTGCCCTCATGGAGGTTATAATAAAAAAGTATTTGAGGTAATATGCAAATAAGCATAATATACAACATTATATAACACAAGGTCTTATGTGAGGTCTGTGGGGAAGGATATTCTAGACTGGGGAAATTAATGAGGGCTTCATGAAAGAGGCTGAATTAGACTTTTCCTTTAATAGATTGTTAGGAGGACAATAGATCAAGAGAAAACGTCATGTAATGGATAAGGAATTTTACAATCAAAAATGTGATGGCAGAAAACCATAGGGAATAGTTAGGGGCTGGAGTGTGATCCAGTTTGGTTGAAGCATAAAGTTTGAAAAGGGAAGATTTTGAGCTAAGCCTTAGAAAGATAGAGTGAAAACAGATTTGTAAGAGTCTTAAATACTTGACAAAGGAATGTGAACTGGGTCTGAGAAGCAATAGTCACTAGGGAATTTTGAGAAAAGGATTGACATTATATCTTATCCTACACTTATATCTAAGAAAGATTAAATTGACAACAGTATGAAGAATAAATTGTGTATGCAACAGAATTCAGAGAAGGTGAGAAGACCTTTTAGATGAGTCCTGAAATAGTCAAGGCAGATGGTGATGTATCTGTGTACTCAAACAATGACAGTGGGAATAAATAGTTGGGAATGAATATAAGAGGTATTATAGTGTTAGAATTGAAAGTATTTGAAGGGGTGGCTAGATGGCTTAGTGGAAAAAGCACCGGCCTTCGAGTCAGGAGTACCTGGGTTCAAATCCGGCCTCAGACACTTAATAATTATCTAGCTGTGTGGCCTTGGGCAAGCTGCTTTGCAAAAAAAAAACCAAGTATTTGGTAGTTGATTACATCTATACTAGGCCTATTGGCAGAAATTTGGTCAGCTAGAAGAGGTGATCACTCTGATCCCTCGTGCTTTAATTTCATCGAATGGAAGCTAGAGGAAGACATGTTTGTCAAGATAAAGGCCATTCAAGAATAGTATATATATATATATATATATATATATGTATATATATATATATATATATACATATATATATATATATACACACATAATGTGCATGCATACACATATACATACAAACAGGGAGGGAGGGGGAGAGAGAGAGAGAGAGAGAGAGAGAGAGAGAGAGAGAGAGAGAGAGAGAGAGATGTGAATTGAGAAGAGGTCTGGGTACACATTTGACCTTTAATTATTACAGTTCAGTGGATAGAATGTCAGGTCTAGCGTCAGGAAGGCATCTTCTGGTCTCAGATACTAGTTGTATAACCCTGGGCAAATCACTTCATTCTATTTGCCTCAGTTTCCTCATCTGAAAATAATTCTAATATCTTTGTCAAGAAAACCCCAAATGGGGTCATGAAGAGTAGGACAAGACTGAAAAACCACTTAAATCTCTGTAGATCTCAATTTCCTCTCCTAAAAAATAAGGAGAAATAATTAGTCAGGTTCTAAGATCCCTTCCAGAAATGTCTGTGATGCCATGACTTAGATTGGACATTTTATGGACTTAACAAATATCTTATCAAATGTTGTTGGCTAAATTAAAAACTCCTAAGCAATGAACAATGAGAACTTCATAAAATGTTTTCAAGTCATGTTTCATAAGCTTAGAGTTGCAAGGAACATTATAAATCATTATCTCCTTATTTTACTGGAAAATTTTCACTCTGGTTCTCTGTTTCTAAGAGTTGACATGCTTTCCACTGTATGAAATTACTTGGCTATGGATTAGATTAGATTAAGTAACCTTTTCAGTTTGATCAACTCTATGCTTTGTTCATACCTTACTTTCTCAGAGAAATTCAGACAACCTGTATTTCAGATTGAATTTAGATAATCCTTTCCTTACTTCACCCAGGACTTAATGCTTGCAGCATACATTTTACCACCCAATTATTTTCAGATTAGTACTTGAATAAATACTGGATCATTTTGTTCTCTAATTGTTCATCCAGCAAATGAAGAGGTTGAACTACTTGATTCTGAAAGTCCCTTCAACTCTGATTCTGTTTCAAGCTTATGTCTTATATTTCCAATTAAGTCATGCATTCTCTCAGAGGAGAGGAATTGTGTCTTATGTTTTTGCATCCCTCACATCACTTCAATAATATTAGATACATTAAACTTCTTTAGTTAAAGATTTATGATTTTAGGGTGGTTTTTTTTGCAAGGCAAATGGGGTGAAGTGGCTTGCCCAAGGCCACACAGCTAGGTAATTATTAAGGCTGGATTTGAACTCAGGTACCCCTGACTCCAGGGTTAGTGCTCTATCCACTGCACCACCTAGCCACCCCTAGATTTATGATTTTAGCAATGTTTATATGTTATCCATAAAATCATATTTTGATGCAGCCATCCTTTAAATTTCACAATGTATTCAGAATTTCAGAATTGGAAGGGACCTGGGTAGTTAACTAGGCCTAAGATAGGAAAAAACAATCCTGTCACTAATAATAGCAATAATTAGCATTTATATATCTCTTTTAGAGCTACAAAGCACCATATATATTATCTCATTTTATCCTCATAACAACCCTGGGAGCTAGGTGCTTTTATTACCTTTATTTTATAGATTGGGAGTGTTTTGTCCAAGATCATCTTTGAGGTTGAATTTTAACTCAGGTCTTTGTAGTCCAAGAACAGTTACTTTCTCTACTATGCTACCTAGTTGTCTTTACAACATATGCAATGAATAGTATGGGTCTAGTTTATTAAAAAAGTTTTTCTTAACATCAGGCTAATTTTTTCCCTTTATTGATTTCAACACATTGCTGCTTCTTCTGCCATATGGGGTCCACCAGAAAGAGGTTAGTTGTCCTTTCACTTAACAGTTGATTAAATTCTTGAAAATGAAGGATATGAACAGGAAGTTTTTCAATGAAGAAATCAAAACTATATATTGTCATGTGAAAAAAATTCTCTAATTCAGTAGTGATTAGAAAAATGCAAATTAAAGGAACTTTGCAATATCATTCAAAGTTGCCTAAAAAGATAGAAGGGGCAAATGACAAATGTTGGAGGGGATGTAGAAAAACTCAAACATTAATACAGTCTTGATAAAATTGTGAACTGATTCAATCATTTTAAGGAGTGATCAGAAATTATGCCCAAATTGTTAGAAAACTATATTATACCCTTTGACCCAGAAACCCAATATTAGGCATGAGTCCCAAGGTGGTTATGGAAAAAGGAAATGAATCTTTCTGTTCTAAATATTTATAGTAGCTTTCTTTGTAATGTCAAGGAACTGGAAATTTAGGGGATCCCCATCAATTGAGGAATGGTTAAACAAGTTATGGTACGTGATTATGATAGAATATTACTGTACTTTAAGAAATAATGTATTAGAATATTTTAGAAAAAATGTAAGACTTGCATGAAATAATGAAGTGTGAAATGAACAGAACCAAGAGAAAGTTTTATACAACAGTAATATTGTTTGAAAAATAATTGTGAAACCAAGTTATTCTGAGTTTTACAAATACTCAAATCAACTAGAAAGAACTTATTAAGGAAGATGCTATCCATTTCCAGAGAAAGAACTAATAGAGATTACACTAGTATGGTTTTATATGTATTTATAAATCTGTGTCAAATGGTGACCTTCTCTAGTTTGAGGTAGGGAAGTAGGGAGGGAAACAGTTAAAATTTTAAAATACAACAAAAATCATTGATACAAAAGAAGAAAGTATTCATTTTTGTGCTGTTAATCATTCCTAATTCCTTACATTGATCATCATGACAAGAACATAGAAGACTTTCAACATATCGGTTGTCTTCCTCTGGATGTAGTTTAGCTTAAAATGTCTCTATAAATGTGGTTCTAAGAATGCAATACAATTTTGCAGATGTGGCTGCACCAGGCAGAATACATTGTAACTACAATCTAAATATTTCTTGAAGTTATGCCTCTCTTTTTGTATGCCATCTATAATTGCTTACTTATTTTGAGCTTGTAGTCTATTAAATACTCTTGGTCTTTCTCCCCCCACCCAACACCTCCAGAAAACTACTTTCTAGGCATATTTTCCTCTATCACATCCTTGTAAAGTTGGTTTTATGGACTGCCTCATTTCTTATCCTGACCCACCAGATATTTCTTTTCCCTCCCAACTTTTTAAAAAAATTTTGTCTGCTTCAGTAGATTATAATCCCCTTGAGGATAAAAGAAATCTTTCTTTTTTCTTATTTATATCTCTAGTGTAGTGCCTGTAATATAGTAGGCACTAAATAAATGTTTATGGAATGACTAAAAGACAGGGTAATTTAGAAAGGTAATTTTGGGGATAACAGGAAAGGTCTCATATAGAAGTTAGCATTGGAATCAAGCTTTGAAGGAAGCTAGAGATTCCAAGAGGTAAAGGTAAAATTCACATGAGAGATCCTGGATAAAGCCAAGGAGATGTGACATGTTGTCTTTGAGGAAGAGTAAACTGGAACAGGGAATATGTGAAAGGAGGCACAGACATGCTTCAGTTCAATTTTTCCCATAGCATGTCCTCATATCAAGTCTCTGTCATATTTAACTAATTCTTGTAATATTTCAAACATTTTCATCATTATTTCATCTGACATGGTGATATATGATATTACTCTTGTAATTGGTTTGGAGCCCCATATATGACAGTGAACTTGACTGATTAATGTGTATTCTGATTGCTCCACCAAGAGACAATTCCTGCATCTCTCTTCCTTTCCTCAGGCCTTCCCATTCTCTGAGATACAACAATATTGAAATTAGGCCAATTAAAAACTTCATAAAGGTCTCAAACATTTTTGTTGTCTTATTTTAAGAAATTATCATAGCCTTCAGTAATTACCACTGATAATTTAGCAACCATCAACACTGAATTAAGACCTTCCACCAGCAAAAATATTACAACTTTACAAAGTTGATGATGGTTAGCATTTTTAGCAATAAAATATTTTAAAATTGATATGTACATTTTTGACAAGTTACTATTGCACCCTTAATAGACTATAGTTTAAATATAACTTTTATATGCATAGAGAAATTTTAAAAATTGTGTGACTTGCTTCATTGTGATATTCAGTTTATTGCCACGGTCTGGAATTGAACCAGCAATATCTCCAAGGTATACCTATCTAGGAAAGGTGTTGTTGTTGTTGTTGTTGTTGTTTGTCCAGTCTTTAAGAGGACCAATTGCATTATCAGAGTGATTTCTTGAATTGTGCATCAACTGAATGTGAGACCGAGCTGCTCAAAGTTGTCAGCCTCACTCTCTCCTCCAGAGTCATCGAAGTCCATTGCCAAGGCAAAATTTTGCATGACTGCAGATGGTCAGAGAGGCTAATGGGTAAATTGGGTTTTTTTAAATTAAGATCTTTCCAAGGCCTTCATCATTGAAAGGGTGGTGCTTAGAAAGTATATGAAAATTATGAAGGACTTTAAATATTAGACAAATGTTTTTGAATCTTGACAATGACTCCACTGTGTTAGCTATTTCTTCCAGATATGTATCATTTGAAAATGTAGTAAATATACCATCAGTACCTTAATCCAAGTCAACACAGATGCCCACAGCATTCCAAGGTACATCTCAAGTTGATATTGAACCAGAATGGCTGGTCATTCAACCTGATCTGAATACCTAAAGGTACTGCAATCTGGAGGCATCTAGGTGGCTCAGTGGATAGAACCCTAGGTCTGGAGTCAGGAAGACCTGAGTTCAAATTTGACCTCAGGCACTTTTAGTTGCTTAACTTGTTTGCCTTAATCCTCTGGAGAAGGAAATGGCAAGCTATGGCAGAATCTTTACCAAGAAACCTTCATGGATGCTATTAGTGTGTGGTGATGCATGAGTTATGAAGAGTCAGACATAACTGAATGCAACTGAACAACAACAAATGTAATCTAATCAGTATCTAATCTCTTCCATAAGAATATCATGAGATAGTTAAAATATCTTATGAAAACCTAAGTAAACCAAATCAAAAGGATCCCTTCTAATACAATAGGGTGATGATTCTTTTAAAAAAGGAACAGCTTGTTATGATAACCTTTCTTTTTATTAATTAATTAATTCTCACTTTGTACAAATAATGTTTTTTATACATTACTAAAATATTCTTGTTTAAGAATAAACATAATACCCCCTCCCCCAAGAAGATATAGACCCACATAAGCAATAAAGGAGAGAGAAAAAAATTAAAATTTGAATTTAATAATAATAATAATAATAATAATAATCATAAGTATGGCCAGGTGGCACAGTGGATGGAGCACCAGCCCTGGAGCCAGGAGCACTCAAGCCCAAATCCGGCCCCAGACCCAACAAAAACCCAGCTGTGTGACCCCATGCACCACCCCAACCCCATTGCCCTACAAAAACCAAAAAAAAAAAAAGAGATCCAAAATAAAATAAAATAGCAATAATAATAGTAGGGGTGGCTGGGTGGCAGACAGATCACTGGTCCTTGGGCCAGGAGCATCCAGGTCTAACTCTGTCCTCAGACACTCAACAATCACCCAGCTGTGCAGCCCCAGGCAGGCCACCCAGTCCCATTTGCCCTGCAACAACCCCCAGAAAATAATAATAATAAAAAATGTGCTTCAGTCTGTGTTCCAACACCACCAGCTCCATCATAGGTGGAGCACATTCTTTAGGATAAGTCCATCACAAAATTTACTTCCATATTTTTTCACCATTGCCATTGCTGACTGCATCTCCCTCTATTCATACTTCTCTACTACCATGAACTCTATTTTCTCTCTCCTTTCACTCTGTCTCTGCTGTAGGGTAGTTGAATGGTGCAGCAGACAGATCCCCAGCCCTGAGGCCAAGAGGCCCAGAACCCACATACCACCCCTTACCCAGCATCCACCCGACCCTATGGTACCAGACAGGCCATCCAATCCCAGCCCCTTGCAAGAAGTAAACAAGAAAATGTGTTATATCTGACCACTCTCCCACCATGGTCCACCCTCTTCTCCATCACTCACATCCCCCCCTCCCCTATCCTCCCCCTCCTCCTTACTCCAGATGCCTATACCCCATTGAGTATATATATGCTGTTTCCTCTCCTAGCCACCTCTGATGAGGTCAAAGATTCTCTCATTCCCCCTTGCCTTCCCCCCTTCCATATCATTGCAATAGCTCATTGTAACAAAGAAAAATATTATTATATGAAATATCTTAGCCTATCCCTCCTCTCCTTTTTCTTTCTCCCATTACATTTCCCTTTTATCTATTGACTCCATTTTTATACCACAATATATCTTCAAATTCAGTTTTCTCCTGTGCTTCATCTATAAAAGCTCCTTCTACCTGCTCTATTAAATGAGAAGGTTCATATGAGTATTAGCAGTATCATTTTTCTATACAGGAATACATGTAGTTCATCATCATTAAGTCCCTCATATTTTCCTCTTTTCCTCCACACTCTCTATGCTTCGACTGAGTCCTGTATTTTGAAGATCAAACCTTCTGTTCAGCTCTGGCCATTCCAACAGGAACATTTGAAATTTCCCTGGTTCATTGGAAGTCCATATTTTTCCCTGGAAGAGGACATTCAGCCTTGCTGGGTAGTTGATTCTTGCTTGCATTCTAAGCTCTTTTGCCTTCCAGAATATTATATTCCAAGCCCTACGAGCTTTTAATGTAGTTGATGCTAAGTCCTGTGTGATCCTGACTGCAGCTCCATGATATTTGAGTTGTGTCCTTCTGGCTGCTTGTAATATTTTCTCTTTGACTTGGGAGTTCTGGAATGTGGATATAATATTCCTGGGGGTTGTTTTTTTTTGGATCTCTTTCTCAGGGAGATTGGTGGATTCTCTCAATTCCTATTTTTCCCTCTGCTTCTAGGATATCAGGGAAATTTTCCTGTAATAATTCTTTGAAAATGATGTCAAGGCTCTTTTCCTGGTCATGACTTTCAGGTATTCCAATAATTTATAAAGTTCTCTTTCCTAATCTGTTTTCCACATCAGTAGTTTTTCCAATGAGATGTTTCACATTTTTTTCTAATTTTTCATTCTTTTGGTTTTGAGGTATCGAGTCCTGATTTCTTGTAAAATCAGCAATCTCCCTGAGTTCTATTCTTTGTCTGAAGGATTTGTTTTCCTCAGAGAGTTTTCTTATCTCCTTTTCCATCTGGCCAATTCTGCTTTTTAAAGCATTCTTCTCTTCAATAACTTTTTGAACTGTTTTATATTATAACCTTTCTTGATGAAATCAGACTGACTCCTTTCTAAATATTCATTTTGTTATTGTTGTTGTTCAATCATATTTAAGTTTTTGTGACTCCATTTTGAGATTTTCTTTGCAAAGAATCCCAAATTAATTGCCATTTCCTTTTCCAGTTCATTTAATAGATGAAAAAATGAGCAACTTGCCCAGGTCACACAGTTAGTAAGTGTCTAGGATTAGATTTGAATTAGGAAGACTCCATATCCAGAACTTTATCCACTGTGCCACCTAGCTGCCCAGATATTTGCTTAACTTTCCATTAATTATATGTTCTTTAATTTTGCTAGGAATTAAAGAAAAATTCATTGACCTTCAATTTGTAGTTGATATTTTCTCTTTTTTGAAAACTAAAACATTTCCTTTCCCCTTGACCTGTGGTACCTTTCCTGTTTTCCATATTCTTTCAGGGACCAAGGACAAATAATCATCACATAATTCTTTCATTACCCAAGATTATAATTTATCTGAACCAAATGACAGCTTCCTAAGAATAATTCATCATTTTCTTACTATCTTATTACTTATCTTGAGCATCTTCTTCCTATTAAGCATATTTGTTCTGTCATTTTCAGTCTAAATAGTTCTTGTAGCTTAAAAAATCATAACCTGGGGCCATTTACTTCAGAAGTTGCTGCCTCTGAATAGGAATCTCTGCAAGAACATATCTGGCAAATTTCCCTCCAGTATCTATTTGAAGACCTTCAGGTATACAACTCATTACGTTCTAAAGTAGCCTATTCCCATTTTTTTTTGGATAACTATAATTGTCAGGAAGATTTTTCCCCCTCTTCTCAGGTTTAAATCTATCTTTTTGTAATGTCTATGCATTACTTGTAGTTTAGCCCTCTAGGGTTAAACAGAACAATTCCGATTCCTCTTTCATTCAAAAGCTCTTGTCATACTTGAAGCTAACTTTTGAAAACCCTTAGCCCTTAAAGTCATCTCTTTTCCAGGATAATTATCCTTCAACTAACTCCCAACAGAATATACACTTCTTGAAGATAAGAACTTTATTTTTGTTTCCCTGGGGTGGGGATGTATATGATGGTGCACACAATTGCAATCCCTGCTGCAGGAGAGACTTGGGCTGCCAGATTTCTTCAACTGAGGAATTCTTAGCTGCAGGAGGTTAAACTCATCAGGTGTCACTAGTGGATTACTTAACATGGCTTGAAACAACCAAGGTCAAAAGGAGAGCAGGTTAAAACTCTGGGCTACTCAGTAGTGGTATCACTTTGATGAGTAATACCACTACATTCTTAGTCTGAGTAAGATAGGGAGATCTAGTTGTAAAACAAACAAATACAAATTGATTGTCTGGAGACCAACAAAACACACAGCATGACTATTTGGTAACTCTTGCTCATCACTTGTAATAGACCATAACCTTTTTACATCAGTCATATGGCTCTCCATTAACCTTTAATTTACTCATACATTTTTATTCTTCAAAGACTGTAGCATTTTTATGAATCACAAGGCAAATAGAATTAGAAGTATATTAATTTTTAAAATTGGTTTTTATTTCAGGGAGAAACTTAAGAACATCAAAAAGGTTCATGGTCGATTAATCTTTTCAACAAGAATAACATGAGGCATATAATCAAATGCATTGTTAAAAACTGGTAAATGCTATTTATAGCATTCTAATCTACAATATAAAAATAACGATCCAGTCTGTTCTCTTCCTCCTACTCAGGTTTTGGTCTAGCTCATTGTCCTTATTGAATGTCTGTTCAAGGTGTATACTACTTAGGGAACAGTTCTGTGATCTGACTATTCCACTGTAGATCATAGACTGGAGACATTCTTCATCGAATTACTTGTTTCCTTTGGTGGATCATTAGGTTGGACTTTTTAAAGTGACTATGAAGCTCATATGGATGTAATAATTACAATGCCTTTTGTAAAATTGAATATTGAGAAGAATCTTACTTCCCTCAGCTATAGGGAATTCCTCTTCCATTTAGAATCTTGATGGGCACATCTTCCCTGATGGAGGCAAAACCTTTGTCAAGCAGATGTTCTCTGTTTTATGTGTACTTTAATGGATACCACCAATCAGCAGATGATTGAACAGAATTATATTTATTGCTGCATTTATGAAAGAATCTGGTGTGATTTTAACACATTTATAGGAGAAAGTTTTGTGAAGACACTTCAAGATTGAATTTTGTCCTTTTGAATTATTTTTATTTTTTCAACAAGTAAATAAAGAAATTGTATAAATCTTTCAGTAAGTTGCATGTCTATTTTACTAGTTTACTGAATAATAAGCAGTTATAAAAGGAAATACACATTTACTATTTACCAGTCAGTGTGCTAAGTGCTTTTTATAAATATTATTGCATTTGATCAACATAACAACAACCTGAGAGTTGGGAACTTAAGTAGAGATTAAGTGACTTTCCTGAAATCATACAGCTAGTGTCTCAAGTCTTTTGTTACTTGAAGCCTAGTGACCTTTCTACTTTATCATAAACTGACTCAAGATCGGTGAAAACTTAACGATTCTCTTTTCCTTTTTTTGGTAAACATATTCTCCAAATTTGAAAGGCAGATAGATGACACAGACAACAGTGTTAGACCTGGAGTCAAGAAGAATTGATTTCAAATCTGACCTCAGATATTAGCTGTGTGACTGACTGTTGGCAAGCTACTCAATCTCTGGTTGCCTTAGTTTCCTCAAGTTTAAAATGGGCATAATGATAGCTCCTGCATCTCAGGGTTGTTGTGAGGATCAAATGTGATATTTATAAAGCACTTAGCACATTATGTTAGAGACTATATAAATACTTTCCCCCTTCTGTTCCCTTCTTTTTACTTCCTTTCCCTTTCCTTCCTCAAAGGTTTTTAGCTTATTCTCAAAAATATTTCATAGAGATGAAAAAGTAGGCATACAAATTGGTAGTTATTGGTGTTCTCTTGATGATATTTCTGCAGTAGTACTAGCATAATTAATTTTAATTTTTATTTTTAAGCATCACTAACTTTTAAATTTATCTTCTCTTTTAGAAATCTTGAGAATTGATTCTTCACTGCCTTCAAAATTGTATTGTTTGCAGTGAGGACCTACTCTCAATAGAATTCATTTGTTCTAGTTGCTCTTCTCATTTTAACCTTCTTAAACACTATTTCTACTTCCTTCTTCAGCTCAAGATCTGAGATGTTGAAGTCTAAATGTGGTACCTCCATACTTTATTGATGAAAGTAATTTTTAGAGAAATATTGACAGATCTTTTCCTTTTTTTGGTCTGTTTGTTGTCCTTATATTTTCACTTTGAGATGTTCTTAGGATGATCTAGCTTAAGTTTCATCTCCAATTTTCTGCAACTTTGTTTTCCTTCTGTTTTTTGAATTTTTTGAAATTATACTACTTATAATCAGTTGTAAGACTTGAAACATTCCCATTAGCTTCTTGTCTTCTACATCAATATACAAATAGTCATAGTAATAATTCACTTGGACTGAAAATAGCATAGCAGATTCTGATATTCTCTGGTAGAGGAAATTTTCTTGTCAGGATTTTTTTGAAGTAATGAAATCATAGATACAGGTATTTGCATATATAAATATATACACATACATGCATATATAAGTATATGTATGTATCTATTACATGCAACACACAAAAAGAACATATTTGCAGTCATATATGAAAGAGAAGAGTGAGAAATAGAGAAAGAGGGAACTTTTGTTTGTTTGTTTTTTAGATTTTTGCAAGGCAATGGGGTTAAGTGGCTTGCCTAAGACCCCGGCTAGGTAATTATTAAGTGTCTTAGACTGGATTTGAACCCAGGTACTTCTGACTCCAGGGCTGGTGCTTTATCCACTGCGCCACCTAGCCGCCCCGAAAGAGGGACCTTTTTACATTGGATCTTGCCCCCTTTTCTCATCTATTATGCTTCGTTTGAGTAATTTTGAGTGTTCCAGAAAGATACCCTATCGCTGTGACAAAAATATCGCCACCATTCTTTTATGGTCTTTAAATTGCACTAATAAATCTTCTATTCATTTATTTTAATTAAAGTCTTCTTATCTCTATCTGCTTTAAAAATTGCAAATGCCTTTGGGATATATACTGATTTACATTGGATCACTATTATCTTTTTTGGTGAGATGGAATCTAGGCAGCTAGGTGGCACAGTGGATGGAACTCTGGTCATGGAATAGACAGACTTGAGTTTGAATCTTGCTTCAGACATAGTTGTGTCACCCTGCTCAAGGCATTTTATTTCTCTCTGTTATTTCCTAATCTCCAAAATGAGTGTGCTTGATTCAATAAAGCCCTTTAAGGCCCTTTATATTTCCTAAATCTATTTGATTTATTTAGGTCAACTGAGAGAGAATGAAAACTTAGAGAGGCAAGTTTTGGTATTCCTGCTAAAGGAAATTTCAAAATTACAGAATCTGAAACTTAGAAGGGACTACTGTAAAGATTTAGTCCAACTCACACCCAAACTAAAAATGTGTTACATCAAACTTGATTATCTGATGTTGATCCTTCTGATTGAATACTTACAGTTGTATAATGGGAAATCCTTTAAAACCTCAGGTCTTCATTTGGCAGTTTTCTGGCCATTTCATCATCCTTATATCACTTTTATCTTCCACATTCTTTAGCCTGTAAATGCCATTCTTAAAATGTGACCAGGACTACCATTTTTCTCATTCTAGATAGAACACCCCTAATAATTCCCCTCTTGATTTAATTAACTAGATACTTTGAAAGGAGTTGTGAATTTTTGAACTTTTTATTAAAATATTTTGATAGTTCTATTTTAGTACAGTTTGATTTTCCTATAATACTATGTGTTTCATTTTAGGCATTTAAAATATGATTCTGTGATGGGGTCATTGGCTTTAACAAAAGGAGGGTCCAAAAAATAGAGAATGATAGAGAGGAAGAATGCTACAGGTGAGGGCAAATCAGATTTATGTGTCATAAGGATGACTCTGGTGTAGAAAGCCCTGAGCTCTTACAGGGAGGGAGTGAACTAGGGAGTTTGGGGGGAGAGAATTTCTATGGGGAAGATGATGGCCGGCAAACACCATCTCTGCCCACCTTCCAATTGGCAGAGTGTCCCTTAGAGAGGTGTTATTCTCTCCAAACCAATTTGAAAACAGCAGCATCCACACTTCATGGAAGTGTGTAGGAGTGCAATTCCTAAACACTGTTCCCTGCTGAACACCACACAGTTTTCTGAGCTATTCACAGTTTTCCCACCGCACTGTTTAAGCCTTCGCTTCTCACTCTGGTAAATGAGTCACACTGGGGGAGCTCCATGGTATAGTCAGCAGAGGAAGAAAAGGACTGGGAGAAGGAGGGTGAAGCCTTCATCATTTTCATTTTTAGGACAAAATTATAGTGGCTATCATCAGATAGAGACAGGGCAGATGCTTTCCCTCCTGTTGAAAATGTATCCAATTCATAGATTTGGATAAGTTTGAAGAGCTATTGACAGGAAGCATGTGGTTTTCTCAAAGAAAACTGCTAGGAATCCTAAAGAAAAGTAATTTCTATTTCCAGGGAAGGCTTCCACTTCTCCTTGGCTGTAATCTTGTTACATGTAGTCACTGGCTCTTCATAAGAACCTAAGATCACAGATATAATAGAATTAGCAGAAGTCTAAGGTCTTAGAGGTCATCTAGGCATCCCTCTCACTTTTCCAGGATCAGACATTTAAGATGTATGTAAGGCAGGATTGGAAGTAGGTCTATCCTGTTCCTAAATCCAGAGCTTCATCTATTATGTCTATTATATCTATTGTATCAAGACCCTGAATTTAGTTTGTCTTAACAAAAAAGAATTACAAATGACCTTTTCTCTGTGTTGTTGTTTAGTAGTATCTGATTCTTTTTGATCCCTTCTGAGGTGTTTTTTTGGCAAAGCTACTAGAATAGTTTTGCTATTTCCTCTCCATCTGATTTTACAGATGAGGAAATTGAGGCAAACAAGGTTAAGTTACTTGCTCAGGATCACACAACTAATAAGGGTCTGAGGCCAGATTTGAACACAGGAAGATGAGTTGTCTTCACTCTAGATCCAGCCCTGTATTCACTGTGCCAACTAGCTTCCCTCTCAGTGTAGGGTAATGAAAAGAGCATTGTTTTTCAGTCCATGAGGTCTAGGTTATAGCCACAATTCTTGCATTAAACTAACTGGGTAACCTTGGGATAACTCATTGAAATTTTCTGGGTCTCAGTTGCTTCACTTATACTTATATGTTGATACAAAAATCCATAATTGTACTAGTTGATCTATAAGGCCTCTCACATTAGACTATAAATTCCTTAGGGCAAGAACTACATTTTGTCTCTTTTTTGGTTTTCTCAGCCCTTAATATGTCACATGGCACAATGTAGGTATTTTTGAAGTGTTTATTGACCTTACATTTGTCTTTTTTTTAAACATCATTTTCTAAAGACCTTTCTAGATGTAAATATGAATTTTTCATGAAGCATGCAACTAAAAACTGAATTGTGCGGTTAAGTCTACAGGTATAGGAATCTATGATGGAAAGGCTAAAGCTAGAGGCAGAGTATTGTAGTGGAAAGATCTTTAGGTTTGGTTTAAATCCTAGTTCCACTGTGAATTAACCATGTGATCTGGGGAAAGACACTTAACATTGCTAATCTACAGTTTTCCCATCTATAAAATACTCTAATACTAATATTCTTCACCTCATTTGGTTATTGTTGTCCCCATATGACATTAGCTCAAATATCTCCACCATCTTGGCTATAAGTTTTAATTTATTAATATTTTCCCCAAAATATTGTACAATGCTAGACACATTGCTCTAGCTATCATCTGCCTATGGTAGACTACAATAGGACAATTGATTCCTTTATTTTGGACAGCTAAAGTATGTACTAGTTTTTTTTTGGGGGGGGCTATCTATCACATTAAAGTTGCAATTCACTAAAAGCTTTAGGTTTTCTCAGAAAAATGGCTCTCTAATCTTAACTTGCCCATCTCATACTTGGAAAGCTAATTTTTTGAGCCTAAGCATACAATTTTGTCTTCATTTCTATTAAACGTCTTATCCCAATGGTCTAGATTGTCACAATATTTTCAAATATCAAATGCCATCCAATGTATTTATTAACTATCTTTTCCAGATGTTTTTATCTGCTAATTCACTAAATATGTCATCTAAGCATTTATTGAAATCACTGATAAAAATGTTATATAGAAATGAATTTTATACATATTCTTTAGATACTTGGACAGAGATCTTCAACCAACTTGGCACTTGAACCAGTTGAACTTGAAAGACTACTTTTTGTGACAGTTATTCAATCAGTTAAAAATCTACTTAAATGAACTAGGATCTGGTATAGTGGTTCTTGAATAATTTTTGGCCTTTGGACCTCTTAGCATTCTTTAAAATTATTGAAGATCCACAAAGAATTTTTAACGTGGGTTATAGTTTTCAAAATTTTTCATATTAGAAATTGAAATATCTTAGTGTTATTATGCCTGGAATCCCCAAACCACACTTTAGACCTGCTAATCTAACACATATCTTGAATTTTTTTCACAAGAATTCAATGAAAGATTATTTGAATTTTTTACTAATATAGAGGTAAATTATGAGTCAGTTAGGTGGCTCAGTTGATGAAATGTTGGGCCTATTGAGACATGATTTCAAATCTTGCCTCACATAGTTATTGTGTGACCCAAAGCAAGTCACTTAACCTTTCTTTTCCTCTGGAGAAGGTAATGGCAAACCACCTCAGTATCCTTGACAAGAAAACCCCGAAATGGGGACACTAAAAGTTAGTCACTAATGAACAACTGTATAACAACAAAGTAAGCCAAATCATCAAGTACCTTGCTAAGAAGGAAAGGTTATTAGTTTTGGCAAGATGTTCTTGCTGAAATCAATCAATATTTCTCTTTTAGTTCTGTGGCACTTCTGTGGCATTGCCCTTAATTTTTTTCAAAGATCACTGACAGCATCTCAATTATCAGAGTTGCCAGTTCTTTCAGTATAGATTTAAAAATAAAATCTTAAAAGTAGTATAGAAATATATTATCATCATCACCATGGAAGACTTTCTGGAGGAATGTGACCTGAAGACTTCATAGGATTTTGATAATTGTGTTCTGACATTAAGGCAAAGAACAGATCTTGCCAATGCATAGTCTTCCAATGCATTTCGAAGGTGCTCTCTGGGTTCACATGCAGTTTGTTGACTAAGACTTTGGGTCTTTTTCAAATGAATTATGGCTGTCTACCTCTTTTATTTTGTATTTATGAATGTAACTTTTTGGAAAATCAAATGTAGAACTCTGCATTTATTCCCCATTATATTTTGTCTTTGTTTCATGAATGGACCTGGAACATGATGATGTTTATCCTTTGCTCTCAAAGAAGACCATGACATCATGACCATGAAAAGAAAGTGAATTGAATTTGACAGCAAGCAGATAAATCAACAGGTTAATATTAATATTAGAAGGGAAGATGGCATCTAAACAAACCCAGAAATCTCTGAGTAAGCATAATAAGACAAAACACATGATGAAGCAGCAAAATTTTGGATTTATAAGCATATGGAATCACAAGATGTTCCCAAATGGTATAAGAGAGAAATATTAAGAATCTTCAAAGAAGAATGTATGGCACTAAATTAGATCAAGTTTTTATAAGGGGATCCATACTAGGAGTTACATAATTATAAAGGTTTAGGGGAATGAACCACAAAGCAGATGGGGGAGGGGGAGATACAGGAAAAATAATTGACATAATTGAAAAACTTTGAATCTTCAAAAAAAAGCAAAAGAGAAAAAGCTTTAATTTTATGAGAAACACAGATTAAAGAAGAAATAAAGATGTATAAGTGTTATGATTGAAAGAATAAAACCTTAGAATAGACAGAAAAGAGAACTAATGAAAATAACAAAGTAAAGAAATCCTTTTTTTTAGGCAAAAGAGCAAAATATTTTAAAAACTAACAAAACAAGTTATAGGAAAGGAGAAAGAAAGACTTTAATCAAAACTCTAATTAATGGAGAAAGAAAAAGAGAGGGAGAATTAAATTATGTAAAAGGAAGAAGGAAAAAGGAATTAAACAACCCCAAATCTCAGAGAAAGGCTTAGGGAGGGATATGGGAAGAATATTTATTTATGTGTCTTTTTAAAAATTTATTCATAGCATTTTTTTAATTTTGAGTTTCAGGTTCTCTCCCATTGAGAAGGTAAGAAATATGATCCTCATTATTTCTGTGAAGTCATTCTGTATTTGCCCTGTTGGAGGATGGAGAAATAAAAATATTGAAAATGAAAAATGATATTCTTCCATCTGTACTAGTTCATCAGTCCTCTCTAGAGAGGTATATTGCACTTTTCATCATAAGTATTTTTCAATTGTCTTAGTTCAGTGTATTGATCAGAGTAAAGATTTTCGTAGGTGACTATCACTACCAAGTACTGCTGTTTCTGTGTACAGTATTTTGCTAGTACTGTCCACTTTAGATTGCATGTCTTTCCAGTTTTTCTAAAACCATCCTGCTCATCAATTCTTATAGCATAATAATAGTCTATCACAGTCATATGCTACAGTTTGTTCAGCCATTCTACAAATGATTGTCATCCTACAAATTTGTATTTCTTTGCCTCTACAAAAAACGAGCTGCTATAAATAAATATAAGTAATGGTTGGGTCCTATTTCCTTTTTTTTATTTCATCAGAATAGAGAACTAGTACTGGTATTATTGCTAGTTCATAGAGATGAAGGTGACTGCTAAAGCAGAAAAGGCATAATGAGTCTGAGATGGGAAGTGGTGGTAAGAATTAGGACCCAGTTAAAATAAGGCAAAAGCTAGAAAGGAGGGATCCTTTTCATTAAAGAGAATCAAGACAAGAAAACATTAAATTAGACCAAGTTTCCATAAAGGAGATTCATACTAGGAGTGACATAATTATAAAGATATTAGGGAATTGATTTACAAAGCAGATGAGGGAGGATAATAACAGAAACAAGAAAATTCCCCCCTCAAAAAAATCCCAAAACAAAATCTATAACCTTATTAATATCTCAAAAAGTATTGAAGAGATCACAATAAACAAATTATAATAATAATAATAACATACATATACAATGAAGGATGTAGTATCCTTGATGGATATGTATTAACAAGGATGGGTAATTTTTCATAAGACTTCATAATAGATCAAGATGCTGCCAATACACAATTGACTGAAAAAAGAAGAGAATACAAGATTCCATTGTGATCACTGGTGGCTGGCTATAAGAAAAAGTTTTTGATTTGGCAGAACAAAAGACCACTGTAAAGTTCCTTTCCAACAAGATCTCTTCCATATAAACATCTACAACCTGCTGGTTGTCTCCTGTTGTTTCTTCTAATTTCTCTTCCTATCCCTTTCTCCACTTTTGTGATTCCATCTTTGGGTATTTCACCTTAGGTCTTTGGTTTACTAATTGTGTTAAAATATAGGCAATTTTTTTCCATTTCGCTTTCATCTATTATTTGATTTTTTTTTGATATCTAGGTCACATATCCACTTGGAGTTGATATTTATATAAGGTTTGAGGTATTGGTCTAAATCTTATTTCTTCCATATCACTATTCAATTTTTCTATTAGTTTTTGTCAGATATTAGGTTTTTATCTGAGAAATTGGGATCTTGTGTATATCAAATAACTAGGATATGAAATATGTTTAGTTCTGTATAGTGTGTACGTAATCTGTTCCACTGATCTCTATTTCTTAACCAGTACAATATTGTTTTAATAATAACTGTTTTTTAATATAGTTTGAGATCCAACTCTTTTCTGTCCTTCATTTTCATTTTTTTCTCTTGAGATACTTGATCTCATTTTCCATATAAATTTGTTATTATTTTTAGCTTTAAAAATTAGTCTTTTAGTAGTTTGTTTGGCATTGCATTAAGAAAATTAATTTGAGTAGTATAACCATTTTTATTATATTGGGTCATCCTATCCACAAGCAATTAATATTTTAAAAATTATTTAGGTTTTGCTAACAGTTTGCAATTTTGTTTACATAGTTCTTTTATTTCTTGTAAGACAGATTTCTAAGTATCTCATGTATTCTATAGTAATTTAAAATGGGATTTCTTTATCTCTTCTTACTGGATTGTCATTGTATAGAAATACTAATGAATTTTTGGATTTATTTTGTATCCTTCAAATTTGCTAAAGTTGTTATTTTAATAATTTTTGTCGACTTATTCAGATTATACACTATCACATCCTCTGCAAAAAGTGCTAATTTGACTTTTTAAAAAAAATTTTGGCTATTCCCTCATTTTCTTTTTCTTATTATTGGTATAGCTAATATTTTCAGTACTATGTCAGCTAGAAGTAGTCACAGTGAATTTCATTATTTCACCCCTGAATTTTTTGGAAAAGGTTCTTACTTATTACTACTATAAATTATAGTAGTTTTTGGTTTTAAACTTATATGGGTACATATATATATAATATTATATATGTATACATGCACTATCTATACTACACTTAAATTTTTTTTTAGGTTTTTGCAAGGCAAATGTGGCTTGCCCAAGGTCACACAGCTAGGTAATTATTAAGTGTCTGAGGTCAGATTTGAACTCAGGGACTCCTGACTCCAGGGTGGGTGCTCTATGCTCTATCTACTGCCCAACCTAGCCACCACACCCATTTTTAAATGTTTTTAAACACAAATTGTATTTTACCTATTGGATTTTACCTAAATATTTTCCTGCATCTATTGACATAAACATAATATTTTTTGTTAATTTGGTTAATTATGCTTATAGTTTTCCTAATGTTAAACTAATCTTGCATTCCTTGTTTCTTGTCATAGAAATTTTGTGATAGCTATGATTAGGAGAAAAGTTCATTGCCACACTGTAAAGTATTATAATTTTTAAAGGGAATATGAAGACTTTGTTATATTATTGATCTCCTTGGGATTATATGCTTAACTATTTGTGCAATCTTTATAGCAAAGAGTATGGTTATTTTAGTTGCTTAATTAGCATAGTTCCAAATAGATTTCCAGAATTATTGGATCAATTTAGGTTTTTTTTTTTTATCTTTTAGGTTTTTGCAAGGCAATGGGGTTAAGTGGCTTGCCCAAGACCACATGGCTAGATAATTATTAAGTGTCTGAGACCAGATTTGAACCCAGGTACTCCTGACTCCAGGGCTGGTGCTTTATCCACTGTGCCACCTAGCCACCCCGGCCAATGTAGTTTTTGAATATAGTATTTTAGACCTCTCTATTTTTTTTAGTTTTTTTTTGCAAGGCAGTGGGGTTAAGTGACTTGCCCCAGGCCACACAGCTAGGTAATTATTAAGTGTCTGAGGCTGGATTTGAACTCAGGTACTCCTGACTCCAGGGTCAGTGCTCTATCCACTGTGCCACCTAGCCACCACAGACGTCTCTATTTTTAAAATTAAATTTTAACATTTTTTAGCTATCAAGAATTTATATTTTCTCTCTTTCTTCCCCTCCCCCTCCCTCTGCCTATCATGAAAGATAATGTGAAAAAAAATTCTTGCTTGGGGACCTTGACCTGGTCAATAAGGTAAACTAAGGAAAAAGAAAAGTAAAAGTATTTCATTAGTAGAGAAAGGTAGCAGGCAGGTGGGTATAAAGGGACAGATTTCAAACCTAATCTTTGGGGTATGTTTGCGTGTGTAGGGACTATATCAGAAGTAAACAACTTCCATAAAAGGACAAAAGTATATTGTTCAAAATATGTACAAAAGTACATATTAAATGAGAGGTTGGAATTTCTATTGCCTTTGCTTTATCTCTGTTGACTGTACCCTAAATTTAGTTTTTAAACATGGGGTCACTCATAACCACACTTCTATATTTAAGAAAGAATCTTGTATATGACTGATTCTTGTGCAACTTATGTAATGAATTGTCACCCACATTAATGAAAGTAGGATTTAGATAGACTTAGAAAATTTGGGGAGTCATTTTCATGAATGCTTTAGGGAGAGATTGCAGAAAAAAGAACTAGAAGAATTCATCATTTTCCTGAACAAAATAAGTCTCTAATTGTGGGAACAGATTGGAAGAATTGGGTCATGAATTACTAAAGTGACTTTTCCTATTATTTGAGAATGCTAGTTATGGTATATTTCTGTTGAGTGAAAGCAATGTAATTCCCCTTCCCCAGCTTTTTTTTTAAATTTTTTTTTAGTTTTTTGCAGGGCAAATGGAGTTAAGTGGCTTGCCCAAGGCCACACAACTAGGTAATTATTAAGTGTCTGAGACCGGATTTGAACCCAGGTACTCCTGACTCCAAGGCCGGTGCTTTATCCACTACCCTACCTAGCCACCCCTCCCCAGCTTTTCTTGATGCAATTTCACAAGAAGAGATTTTAATGTATTAACTTGGGTAGTACCTTGTGATCACTTAGAGAGCTGTAAACAAATATAAGAAAAAAATAATGAATTTAAGCAAACAAATTAGTCTATGGGTTTTAATTATCTAAATGCTAAATTAATTTCAGAAGTAGGAGAGTGGGAAAGATCAAAGTTTCCAGAGATGTATTTGTCAAGCTACTTGTTTTCTCCTTGACTCCACTTGGACCTCAAAAAGGGACATTGCATCTTATTAAGACATCAACATCTCAGTTTTTTAAAACTACATTTTATTACTCCATCAATTGAGGTGGGTTATGGTGGTACATCACACGGTCCCTCTCTTGAATTTCTAATACATCTTAGTATTAATATAGGATGGAACTTTAGAAGTTGAATAAAGAGGCAGATCATGCTTTAAGCATAAAATTGTTTTTGAAAAGTTACATCTAACATAGATAAAGAATTTCTATATCAAGTAATATTTCCCATAACCTCCCATTATTCTATTAGAGATATGTTCCCACAAGGCAAATAAAACCATGCCCAAAATTCTAATATTCACCCCACAAACTAGTCTTCCTTTGACAATATGAATTCTTTATGTACTATATTTAATTCTCCCACACAACACCTGTAAGCAGTTAGAAGATAAATCCTCAAGACCTATTTAAAAATGAGTATAACTTAAAATATCACAGTTATTTTCCATTTTATTGGGTAGTCTTATTGACTCAATAATAACAAAAAATAATTATTGTGTAATCTTGTAAGGAATATTAAGGAGAGGTATCCTTATCTTTCTCTATTTGACCAATTGTTATATTTATATTGGGAACTTTTATAAAAGACAAAGAAAAATAGAAGTCAAAATTAATTTCATTTGTGTTTCATTTACATGTGTGCCATTTATATAACAATTTAAGGTATATAAAACACTTTTCAAATATTATCTCATTTAATCTTCACAACAATCTTGTCTTCACCTTTATATAGATGAGAAAAGGGAGACTTAAGGTGACACATTATGTGCTATGTAACTTTCCCAGGGTCATACAGCTAATAAATGTTTGGAGCATAATTTGAACACAATTCTTCTTGACTCCAAGTATGATGTTCTAAAAATATACCACCTAACTAGAATAAAAGAAGGATAGCAACTAGTCTTGAGATTGTTATTCTTCCTTATTTCTTATTTTCAAAGAGAACCAAAGACATCACAAAGGTGTGTCTCTCCAGAGACTTTCTATCCAAATTCCAAGGAAAAAGTATGAGAACGAGCTATTAACAACAAAAATAAAAACTAAGAATTATTTTAATATAACACCTCATAGCAAATTCAGGACCAGAAACCTAGTATTTCTGACTTCAAATTCCTTACTCCTATTATACCCAAGAACCTATTCATTATGAACTTTAAACTTTTAAGAAATCATTGGGCATTCAAATAAAATGTGAATATGAATGTAAAAGTGCTTTTCATAATTGTTTATGCATTATTATGGAAAAAAGTAGTTTTCCGTTTCCATTGTGATGCTTTTGTAATGCCATTTGAAACACATAAATTGGATTTGAGTGAGGGGGGTGCCAGTAATAGGCCAGTTTCAAACTCTCCTTCTCCTGACTCCAAGGTCAGAGCTCTATCCATTGCTCCACCTAGCTGCCCTTCAGTTTTTCTACTATATTTCAGTTGCAATTTATTTTAATAAACTTTGTAGGTATTTAAAAAATCACAATTGCTACTTAATCACAAAACTTAGAGTTGGATGGGATTTTGGAATCATTTACAGGTTCTTTTTTAATTTTAGTTTTTTGCAAGGCAAATGGGGTGAAGTGGCTTGCCCAAGGCCACACAGCTAGGTAATTATTAAGTGTCTGAGGCCGGATTTGAACTCAGGTACTCCTGACTCCAGGGCGGGTGCTCTATCCACTGCACCACCTCGCTGTCCCCATTTACAGGTTCTTAATCCATTTTGAGTCATGTGTCTTCCCAGAACCCTTCCAAGAATGATATTTTTCAATACCTTGTATGAATTGAATCACAATGAAACCAATTATATTAATTGTAGTTATGAAAATATGAAAATACATTAAGCAAGAACAATAATGAACACCAAGTTCAGAAATCCAAACTTAAATATCCCAATAGTCCAACCTCTTATATTACAGATGAAAAAACTGAGACCCAAACAGTTTAAGTGACAGGGATCTGCCCAAATTCACTCAAAGAGCAAATCAACCAGAATTTGAACCCAGAACTTCTTTCTGTAGATTTAATGCTTTCTCTATCCCACTGTGTTGTACTTCAGGAGTGTTCAGAAATGAGGAATGACTTTTTCACACGAAACTCATAGGAAGTGAAGGCATTGTTTCTGAGACCTACAGGCAATGAAAAAAGGCAATTTTCTTGTGGGTCTGAAACACAAATCACAGTCTATTAGTAATTACTAATTAGTAATTAGTAAACTTATAAATTATGCAAAGTGAGTGTGTCCTCTGTGAGGGTGGCCTATATATTAATTACTGCTGTGTCAAAGGGTCTGAAGATTGCTAGGTTTAGTTACATAACTCCTTTCCCTCCACTCTTGCAGAATGATATTTTCCCAAAGAAGACAAAGCTAGAGCTTCTTCTCCCCCTAAAGTAGAAGAATCAACAGATGTCACAGATATTTTTAAACCAATTACTGAAGCATTCCAGCAGCAGCAGCAGGCACATAAAATATAGATGTTGTTTCCTGGACTAAACTTGATTTATTTCTGTGATCATCCCTTTATCACTTCTTGAGCTGCATTTCAAAGTATCCTGAACAAACCAACAGGCAATTGGTGCATTCCAAGTAGTCAGAAGCCCTGTAGAAAATTTACAAGACTGATTCTATATTCCATCTTTCAGGAAAAAAAAAAAACCTTTAAAAATGGTTTTTGTGCCAAAGGTTCAAAGGATCAATTTTGTTACTGATATATGACTTTTTAAACCCCTGAACCAAATATATCAAATTTATGTTTCTATTTGACCTTGGGCAAAATATTTTACCCATCTAACCCCATGTTTTTTTTTCATTGGTAAAACTAGGAGCATGGTTTGTCAATCAACAAGAAGCATTTATCATGGACTTAGAATGGCAAAATACCATTCTAAATGCTAGGGAATACAGAGATAAAATGAAATATACCCTGTTCCTAATTCTGATGGGGAAAGGGGAGAAACAGCATATTTATTGTTGCTGTTCATTCAGTTGTTTCAGTCATGTCCAACACTTCCTAACCCCATTTGTCATTCTCATGGCAAAGACACTGTAGTAGTTTGCCATTTCCTTCTCCAGTTCATTTTAGAGATGAAGAAACTGAGGCAAATTGGGTGAAGTGACTTGCTCAGGGTCATACAGTAAGTGAGTATCTGAGGATGGGTTTGAATTCAGTAAGATCAATCTTCTTGATATCAAACCAAGTGCTATATTTATTTTACCACCTAGCTATTCTGAGTATTGATAGAAAACCTATATAAAAGGGATTCAGTGCATAAAATTTCCTCAAGGAGGTTTATGGGGAACTTACCTCTGGGAGAATTATGTTAACATGTAAGGCAAATGCTTAGGAGAGCTTGTAGAGCATGTACCAACAGACATTCATTATCAGGTTCTGGTTGGGAAACCTGTAGTTGAGGGAAGAATTCATAAAGGTCTGTATCCTTAGCTACTTCTTCTTTGCCTCAGTTCGTTTGGGGGGAGTTCAGGGACTCATTTGATTCAGGTGAGAGATTAAGTGGTAAGGTGAAAGGATTCTGTAGGACCTTCTAACCTATGAGGCATTGTGGCTTATAAAAAGATAACCTTTATCACTGGGCTTTTTACTTGTTTTCTAAATTCTAGTGGAGAGGAATGTAGTCTACAAACCATAGGAGTTTATAAATGTCACAAAGGAGCTACTAAAATATAGGAGTAAGAATCTTGACTGGATTTTTGTAGCTCCAAAGGAAAAAAAGGAGTTAATTTTGGAAATGACTTTGGAATTGAACTTGGTAGGACTATTATAAGAAATGAGTTTTTGAGTTCACTCCCCTATAGACTGAGGTGTTGTACGGAGAGTAGCCTTCCAAGGTCTTGGGAGACTGGGAATTTTGTATCTTGTTCTTGCCGAATCTTGGAATTAAATACCACTTTATAAAAATTAATGGATATTAAATAGTTAAAAGAATATGGAGTGATAGTCATTGACACCTAATAATGGATAGAATGCCATTAATCTCTAGAGTCTAGAAGGGCAGTGGTATCAGCCTGTCTACAGGGAAATGGGACTAAAGTTACTTGTTAGATGTACAAAATAAATGCACAACTATTTTGGAAATAACCATGGCAAAAAAGTGCAGCTCAAACTAATACTTGAAGGAAATCAGGAGTCTTTGAGATAGAAGTGAGTTTCATGAGTTTGATGTGTTCAGAACTAATCTTTAGGAAGTGTAGGTCAATAACTTTGTTGGCTATGTAGAGGGAGAGTTTTGTAGAAGAAAAACTATATAGGATACTATTGAGGTAGTTCAGCAGAGTAGTAATGAAGATTTGAATTAGAATGGTGACTATGTGGATGTGTGAGTAGAGTGTGAGAGGCAATCTATAACCATATATATAACTATAAGCCTACTGAATGTGCTGAGTTTCTGGTAGCTGCTGGGGAGATATAAAATTGAGATAAAATGTATTCTCTGCCCTTCAGGTCTTTAAAATCTTCATAGAGTGACTGGATGATAATGGACTAGATAGATGGTCTCTAGCATCCTTTTCAGCTTATGATTCTGCTATGAAAGGCTATGAAAGTAGACTTGGAATACCATTGCAATGTATTCTTTTTTCAATTTTTTAAATTTTTGTTTCATTTAATTACACATTACTAAAATAGTCTTATTTAAGAGTAAACATAATACTTCCTCCATCACAAAAGTATAAAACCTCATGAGAAATGAAATAAAAGAAAAATATGTTTTAGTCTGTGTTCTGATACCATCAGCTCTGTCTCAGGTGGATCACATTCTTTATCATAAGTACATCAAAGAAGTTACTTCCATATTTTTCCACAGTTGCTGTTGCTGATTGTAATTATGTCCATCCATTCCTCCCCACTACCATCTATTATATTTTCTCTCTCCTTTCACTCTGTCCCTCTTCAAAAATATGCTGTGAGGCAGCAAACAGAGCACTGGCCATGGAAGCCCAAGCCCACATCCCACGCCAGAGACCCAGCAACCACTCAGGCCTGTGGTCCCGGACAGATCACCCAATCCCAGCACTTTGAAAAAAGTAAAAAAAATGTGTTATATCTTACTATTCTCTACTATGATCTACCCATTCCTCTATCACCTACATTCCCCCTCCTCCCCCCTGTCCCCCCCTTCTCTCCTTTTTCATGTTTACACCCTCTTGAGTGTGTATACTGTTTCCTTTCTGAGTCATTTCTGATGAGAATGAAGATTCCCTCATTCCCCCTCACCTTCCCCCCTTCCATACAATTGCAAAAGCTACATGAAATAACTTTTTATAAGAACTATCTTAACCTATCCTACCTCTCCTTTCTCTTACTCCCAGTACATTTCCCTTTCACCCATTGACTCCATTTTTACAATATATCATATCTTCAAATTCAGCTCTCTCTTGTGCTGTGCCTCATCTATAAAAGCTCATTTACCTGCTCTTTTAAATGGGAAGGTACATATGAGTGTTATCAATATCATCTTTTCATGCAGGAATATACACAGTTCATCATCATTAAGTCCCTTATAATTTACCCTTCTTGTCCACCCTCTCTATGCTTCATCTGCATCCTGTACTTGAAGGTCAAACTTTCTGTTCAGCTTTGGCCATTTCAACAGGAGCATTTGAAATTCCCCTGGTTCATTGAAAGTCCATCTTTTCCCCTGGAAGTGGATGTTCAATTTTGCTGGGTAGTTGATTCTTGGTTTCATTCCAAGCTCTTTTGCCTTCAGGAATATTATATTCCAAGCCCTACAAACCTTTAATATAGTTGCTGCTAAGTCCTGTGTGATCCTGATTGCAGCTCCATGATATTTGAATTGTGTCCTTCTGGCTGCTTGTAATATTTTCTCTTTGACTTGTTAGTTCTGGAACTTGGCTATAATATTACTGGGGGTGTTTTCTTTGGATCTCTTTCCAGCGGAGATTGGTGGATTCTCTTAATTTCTATTTTGCTCTCTGCTTTTAGGATATTAGGCTAATTTTCCTATAGAAATTCTTTAAAAATTAAGTCAAGGATCTTTTCCTGATCATGAACTTCAGGTAGCCCAATAATTTTTAAATTATCTATTCTTTTTTCCCAGATCTGTTGTTTTTTCAATGAAATATGTCATATTTTCTTCTAATTTTTCATTCTTTTGGTGTTGAAGTATTGTGTCTTGATTTCTCACAAAGTCATCAGCTTGCTTTAGCTCCATTCTACATCTGAAGGATTCGTTTTCCCCAGAGTTTTCTTATCTCCTTTTCCATCTGGCCAATTCTGCTTTTTAAAGCATTCAGCATTTAAAGCATTAAAGCATTTTAAAGCATAACTTTTTGAACTGTTTTATCCATTTGACCTAAGCTGGTTTTTAACATGTTATTTTCTTCAGCATTTTTTTGGATCTCTTTGATTAAACTGCTGACTTTGTTTTCATGTTTTTCCTGCATTTCTCTCATTTCTTCCCCCAATTTTTCTTCTATCTCCTTTACTTGCTTTTCAAAAATATTTTTTGAGCTCTGTCATAGCCTGAGCCCAGCTTCTATATTTCTTGGAGTCTTTAGATGCAGAATCTCGGACTTTCTCAACTTCTGATTGTGTGGTTTGGTTTTCTATGGGACCAAAGTAATTATCTATGATCAGTTTCCTTTCTTTCCGCTGTTTATTCATTTCCTCAGCCTGTGCCTGGTCTTGGGGTGCTTCTTGAGCTTCTGAGGATTATTGGGACACCCCCCAAGGATTTTTGTGTGTTAGGCTCTGACTGCTCTCCTGGTCTGTTGAAAGAACACAAGGGCATCCCTCTACCCCAGGGCTGTGAGGGTGGGTTCCTGCAATTTGGGCAGCCTAGATTGTGACCAGGGTCTGAATGTGGTCAAAGTCCCAGAGTCCCATTCCAGGGACAGAGGACAGACTTTGGCAGTCTCCCTCCACTCCCTTACCTTCTGTGGGCTGAGCACTCAGGGCTTAGTTGCCTGGGGGCTCCTGCTGGGCAGCTACTTGGGCCTACTTCACTTTCCTGAAATCTGTTCTGCTGAAGGCTATGGCTGCACTGAGGTCCTGGGCTTTATGCTTGCTCTGCAAGAGGTCTCCCTGCTGATCTTCCAAGTTGTGCTTGGTGCTCCATGGGGTGCAGGTCAGAAAACTGCTTCTGCTGCTAGGATCCTGCTCTCCCAGACACTCTGGGGCTGTTCCCGGGAGGCTGAGGTTCCTTCTTTCCAGCAAAGTGCCGCTCTTCCAACCCCAAGAAACAGAGTCTTCTCACTATTTTCTAGCTTACCTTGGGCTGCTGAATTGTCTCACTGGATCTTTCTGTGGGTTCTGTCTCTCGATAATTTAGTTAGAGTCATAATTTTAAGGTTTTTGAAATATTTTGGAGAGAGCACCTAAGAAAGGCTCTTCTCCTGCCACCATCTTGGCTCTGCCCTTCTCACTATCTTCAATGTGTTCTTTATCTGAAACTGGATTTCAAATAAAATATGAGTAAATAAAAAAGAGATAGGACAAAGGATGGTATGAGTTCATAGGAGAAGGATGAAACCCAGATGAGAGTATTAGGAATGGTGGAAAAGATTTGGAGTTTTGAGTTTTGAGGATGGATAGGATTTTAAGAAGTAAAGAGAGAAGGGAAAGTCTTTAGAGCATTGATGAGTATGATGGGAGAATACTTCATTTTAAGAGCATATATTTATATAGCAATGGAGAAGGCAGGAAGTCAGGTTGTGATTTGAATATAGTCATACAGCTGGATAATTTTCTGAATTATGTAAGTCTCCTAACTCCAAGGTCTATGCTATTTCCATGACTGATTTCTCTCTTACAGAATTAGAAGTGGTTTTAGAAATCATCTCATTCTTTCTTATTTTAAAGATGAGGAAATTGAGTCCTAGTGAATGAAAGTATGCTAAAATCAGGAGGTATCAGCAAATACTCCAAATCAGGCTTTGTTTTATTGGCTTTTTTTGATTGTCTAGACTTAAGGGGAAAAGAAAATGTTAATAAAACCAATTAAAAGTCTGCTGACATTTTCAGGGACCTAGTTCCTAAAAATTTATTAGTATAGGGGCAGCTAGGTGGCGTAGTGGATAAAGCACTGGCCTTGGAGTCAGGAGTACCTGGGCAGATCTGGTCTCAGACACTTAATAATTACCTAGCTGTGTGGCCTTGGGCAAGCCACTTAACCCCATTTGCCTTGGAAAAAACCTAAAAAAAATTTATTAGCATACCCTAGGAAGCACTCAAAGTCACTCAGCAAATATTGGTACTTCTCTTGTACTTTTCTCTCTATACCAGTGGAGGATATATTTGGATAATAAATTTGTTCTAGGGCATGCTTTTGGCATGTGTCCCTCTCTGTCCTTTTGACATTGAGAGAAGTGATTATTTTTCTATTATATTAATAACCTCAAAATCAGGACTGAACTTTTTCCCTTTCTATTTCTTTTTTTCAGGGACCAATCCCTGTAAGTCATTCAGTTAAGTTTCTAAAGACAAGAATATAGATGAGATTGACTAAGTCCTGTGGTTACATACTCTTCAATATGGGGTAGAATCCCACCTAACTAGAAGACCTTACTTTTATTTAGAGTGATCTATAGAATTTAATCTAAGTTCATTCCAACCCCAAAACATTGAACCCATGCTCTTGAGCTTCTCCAATGCAGTCTGGGGAATTCATCTCATAAAGGAGAAATCAATCTGAATGGTGTGAGTAGAGATGGATTCCTATGTCCTTGACTTCTGGAGGCAGCTGAATCTCATGGTGAAGTCATCAGGAGGAGTCAGACTTTTAGTCTACCTCCTCATTGATATGTGTACCCTCTTATTAATTGTTTGCCAATCAAGTTTGATTTTCACCAATCAGGGATACCTTCTTTTCCAAAGGTATTTAAGTATTCAGTTATTTCCATGGTTTTGTCTTTGATTGTCAAATCACTAATCATCAATTTGTCAGGTAGACAAATTAATAAATTGACTATTAATTATCCAGAAACTTTGTCTTTTGGAATTTTCATTTGTTTCAGCATCTTTTGTTATCCATTCATATGTCTGGGTGAGTTTTCTAAAGAAACTCTGACCATGTCACTTCTCTCTCCATCTCTCCCCCAACAATTTCCAGTGGCTCCCTATTTTATCCAGGATCAAATATAAATTAATTGACATTAAACCTCTGTACAACAGGACTCTTTCCTTCCTTTTTGGTATCTTTAAATTTACCCTCTGTATAAAAGTGAATAAATTATTTAACCTTATACTTCTCAAATAGAAATAGCAGCCGCTACTCTGTTCATAAGGATTGTTGGAGACCATACATTGACTTTATCTTTAAAATGCAGTAATATCTATGTGTTACTGTATGCTTATGCATTTTGTTAAATATTTCTCATACAATTTAATTAGTTAATGGGAACTCAAGAGTTTTGTGGGCTACTTGTGGCCCATATTTGATACCTTTGCTCTTTTTTTTAGGCTTTGTTTTTTGCAAGGCAAAGGGGTTAAGTGGCTTGCCCAAGACCACACAGCTAGGTAATTATTGAGTGTCTGAGGCCAGATTTAAACTCAGGTACTTCTGACTCCAGGGCCGGTGCTCTATCTACTGTGCCACCTAGCCGCCCCGATACCTTTGCTCTTGATAACTCTTTAAGACTATAGATTACAGGGAAGGACTTACTGCTAGAGGACCTACTAGGAATTCTCTCTACCAATGAAATCACAAGCCTAAGTTCCTTTCTTTCATGCCTTATTAAATTGATGACTTTGATGAGTATTGGTCAATCTTATTTGTAGTACATAGGAATAAGAATTTTATAAAGGAATAAGGAGGCAGTTGATGACTTCTATAGATCATTCCTTTTTTTCTGTCCTTGATGCCCAAGGAGATTACCATGATAAAAGAGAAAAGGACTATGTCTCCTAATGGCTGGTCAGCTCAACATAGGGGAACTCAGACCCTTTCAGAATTGCATTTTGGTAATCATAGAGACTTCAGACATCCAGTCTAAAAAGTTCCTCACCAGTAGCTCTCCATTCTCTTCCTGAGGTCCTCCAATAGCTGACTTATTTCCAGTTAAGGTAGCCCATTTCATCTTTATTTAGAAGTCTACCTTCTGTAAACTTCTATATTTTGGTCCTACTTCTGCTCTAAGGTCATACAGACTATATCTGAAACTTCTTCCCTCTACCAGTTCTTCAAATACCTGAATATAACAGTCATGTTCCCTTATATTTTCTCTATTCTAGACTAAACATTTCCAGTCCCTTTAATTGATTGTCTCAAGGAATAATCTAGTATTCTTATGATCCTAGTTTTTCCTTTGGATGCACTCCAGTTTGTTGATGTAATTTATAAGATGTGGTACCTGAAATGTGATTGCCAGGACTGAGTAGCACACTCCAAAGCCAATCAATCAGCTGGTCAATCAACTAGCATTTTCTAACTTGCTGCTAATATATTAGGCCCATAAGGGGTTATACTATGTGTACTGGAGATACAAAGAAAGGCAAAAAAATTCTGATCTCATGGAATTTAAAGTTTAATGGGGAGATGACCTGAAGACAACTGCATCTAAACAAAATAGAGACAGAATAACCGGGGGTGGGGTAGACTCAGAGCAAAGGAATTAAAATAAAAATGAGAAAGTCATCTTACAGAAGATGAAACTTTAGCTGAGATCTGTACAGGTTCAATGGGACTGTCATATCCCTTTTTTTGGACACTTTGCCTTAATTAATACAGCAATAAAGTGGTCTCTTCTAAATAGAAAAGGAGAATCACAGCTTTCCATGATGTTTGAAGCAAGTCTTGATGATATGCTAGGGAACCCTAGTATCTTGTTCTGTGTGACAGGTCCCACTTATAAGTAGCTGATGGTTCTGTGTTCCTACTTTCCACTACCCAGAATGTTTCTTCTTTAAAGAGCTTTGCAATGCTATTTCAGAGGATTCTCAAGTAGTTTCTTGAAACCTCTCCTAACCACTTATGTTTTCTAAATAGAAAGACAAAAAGATAGTGCAGAAATAGAGACTCTTTGGTGTCTGTAAAACTCAGGTAAGTGTCATCTACTCTGTCAAAGGAGTGGAATGCTTTTCCTTAGACTTTTTTCCTCCCAGAAAGTCATTTTATAAATTTCAAAGGATAACTCATGGTCACATGAATGGGCTTGAGTTTCTTCTGCCTGGGAAGAGAAAATTTTGGTAATAAGGCAGATCTTGCAGAGACCAGGCTGATATCTCAGGGTCCAAAATGAAATGAAATAAGATAGATACTCAGAAGTCTTAGAGCAATTGACAATAGTAGGAAACTAGAGGTACAGTGGTCAGAAGTCAAGAAGACCTGAGATCAAATCCAACAAGATACTGTGTGACAATGGGAGAGGCACAATGTCAATCAGTATTAGTTTCCTATAAAATGGGGAAAATCATTACACCTATTTCTCAGGGTGTTATTGTCAGAATCAAAAAAATTGTTTTGAAGCACTCAACATGGTGTCTGTTATATAAGAGGGGCTTAGTAAATACTTTTTTCCTAATTCCCATAACTTGTAAAAGACATTAAACAAGGATATAACACTATATCTTAGGTAGATAGCAAACTCCTCCTTGGCAGCTAGGCAATATATTGGATAGAGTTCTGGGCCTGGAGTCAGGAAGACTTTTCAAATCTGAGCTCAAATATTTACTGGCTGTGTGACCCTGGACATGTTTCTTCACCCTGTTTGCCTCAGTTTCCTTATCTATAAAAATGATAAGGAAATGGCAAGCCACTCCCAAATCTTTGTCAAGAAAACCTCCACTGGGGTTAAGGATAATTGTGCATGACTGCGAATGACTAAATAACAACAAACTTGTCCAAATGTCCAAGATGAAAGGGATACTGGACAAAGAATAATTTAAAAAACAAACAAATCATGAATTCTAGTCTTTGATGATCTAGCACTAATTATATCTGGATGGCCATGGATAGGTCACTTCCCCTCTATGGACTTCAATACTTTCCTTTGTGAAAAGAATTAGAAAAATATTATCTATTTTCTTCCAAGTATATTTGGCTATTCCACCTAGTAGACTAGGTATATGATGAATAATAAGAATGATAATTCAGATAAGTATAATATCCCCTAAATGTAATCCCTACTGCCCATGAGTCTAAAGGTGGTTGTCTTACTGGCAAAGGGAGTGTCCTCACCTGGGGAGGAAGTTCTGAAATGCAATGGGTTAAGCTAAGTATCTACTAAGTTCAGAATTATTATGAAGAATCAGGTTGTCCAAGGAAGGACAGAGTGGCCTTAGCCTGATATGGAGCAGGTTCCCATGACGATCAGGGTGGGACTTGGGTAACCTTTTACTCTCAACCTGGGGGTCATAGGGAAAAAATAAGGATAGTTCATTTCTTTATGATGCTTTGTAATTATAAAGTATATTCACATATTGTTTCATGTAAACTTCATACTTTCCTTGCAAGGTTGATAGTAAAAATGAAATCCATCATATTTTGTATGTGAGGAACTTAGGGTAAAGAGCTCAAGTATACTTTTTTTTTCAGTTTTGGATCTGGGATTCAAACTTATGTCTCCTGGTTTCAAAGCAAAATACTCTTTCTATAATATTTTAGTTTCCATTTAAATAAGCATCAATTCTCAAACCTTAAAATGCATGAAATATATTCCAATCATCATATATCTATCTATCTTGTCCAAGAGAGAAGAAACTAGGCCTTGGTATTCAGTGGTCTGCAATGAGAAGAACATTACCTCTAGAGGAGAGTTCTGGCTCTGCCAATTACTAGTCATGTGATCTTGGGAAAAATCACAACCTCTTTGAGACTCAGTTTCCACATCTGTAAAATTGGGATAATAATGTTTGTGCCATAGAGCTCTTCATAGAGTTGTTGTGAATAAAGCACTTTGCAAAGTCTGAAACTATACTATAAACAAGGATTGTTATTCTTTTCCCCTCCTTTCTCATCAGGGAACAATTGGCTTCCTCTCATTGGACATTTTCACAATGAAAGAATGGAAAGATGACCATGTGTTGAACATGTTATAAATGAGTATTTTCCTTTGAGTGTGTTTGGAATAATATAATTTCTGATGTCCTTTTCTATCATGACATTCTGTGATTTTTATTTTTTTGGAATGGACTGATGAATATTGCCATTGCCCTTTGTTAGACCCCAAACTCAGATCTTCAGATTTGAGTTCAGATTTCTTCTCTGTTACTTCCTACTTGTTTAAACTTCAGCAAATCACTTCCTCTTTCCAAAAACCTCCTTAGCCTCAATTTTCTCATCTTTAAAATGGGAACAATATCACCTTTCTCACAGGATTATGAGAATCAAATGACATAAAATGTGCAAAATGCTTTGCAAGTCCTATAGAAATTCTAATTCTTAATATTCCTGCAATATTCTTAAGCCTTATTATACATGAAATTGCTCTATAGAGTGATGTGAATTTTTGTTTTAATCAAATATACCAAGAATTCTTTATCAAAATAAATGTTATCTCTTCAGGTGGAATGGTAAATGAATGCTTGTATTATTTTTAAATCCATTAATTTTTTTTGGAATGTGTTTTTACAGTACAAACATTTACAGATTTCTTCCCCTTCATGAGATTTCTCTTGTAATAACATAAAATAGGCAAGTAAAACTCAGAGAGTGATTTCATCTGAGAGGGCATACAACATTTCATGCCTGTAGTATTCTAGTATATATATATATATATATATATATATATATATATATATATATATATATATGCAAAAATAATATATGCATGCACATTGCATATATATATGTATATATACATATATATGTATGTATGTATGTATGTATGGTAGAAATCTATTCCCTTTGTCTCCCAACCTTACAACACTGAAAACACAAAGAAAAAAATTCATATAAGAAATATTCATTGTCAAGACAAATATATTCCCTTGATGGCTGTTTGCAATAAATATGTCTTTTTCTGTACCCTATGTAATGGAAGGCATTTTCCATCATCAGTCCTCTGGAACCTTAAAATATCATTGTACTGATCATAGTTCTTATAGTTTTTAAAGTTGTTATTTTTATTCTGTTGTGTTTGTATAAATTGCTATCCTAGGTCTGTTCATTTCTTTTTTTCATCATTTTATATCCATTTATGCAGCTATTATAATGATATTACCATTGCTCAAAGAATTTCTAGAACTCCTCTTTGGAAATTACTTGCTGAACCAGTTTGTGTGCTGTACAACTAAGTCAGGATCCTGACTCGATAGTCAGACCTCATTAATGACTCCATACCAATTTCACTCCCACCAGAGTTTAGTTCTGTCCTGGATGGCCAATTTAGTAGCTTAGCTCTTAGAGTCCATGTAGTATGATTCATATTCAGTATCATTAACAGAGAAGAGAGAAATAGAAAAAAATAAATGCAATGTTTTCAGAGGAAGGCTAAGATGGAAAGTCAGTTGGGGGGGGGGGGTGCAAGTCTTTCACCAGGAGACCAAAGTAGAATTGCCAGTTAAGGAAAGCCTCACAAAGAATTGGTTCACAAGCTAAGCTTATACTTATACAAATCAAGAACAGATGAGATGTGCATGGAGTTTGTGATTTGCATAGCTTTTTCCCTGGGACACCAGGATTTACATTTTTTGATATTTTAAAAGGCCCATCATATCACTTTATTTTACATGAGACTGTTCATGCTCACCCAAATGCTAGTGCCATGCCCTCCAACGTAACCTTGCATTTGATTTATAGATTTTATTTGTAGTTATTTGTATTTTATATATATATATATAAAATATCATACTATGCATATATATCATACTATGCATATGATATTATATATATTTGCATGATCTAACATATGCTATACAAATTTAAACACATGTGTGTACATATAATACATATAGACAAATATGCATATATATATATATATATACATTCATTCATACTTATATATCAGGGGTTCTCAATATTGGATCCTCAGACCCCTTAAAAGTTCAGGAATAAATATCACAGAATTCATGAACTTGAATGAGAAAATATTCAAGATATTTATTTTCATTGACTTGTAACTGAAATTTAGCATTTCCTTTCATTTATGCATTTAAAAATATTCAGGCAAGAGGTACATAGGTTTCATCAGCTTGCCAAAGGGCACTATGATTCAATAAAAGCTAAGGATCTCTGCTTTATATGAACACTCTGCCTCCTTTAGAATGTAAGCTCCTTAAGGACATGGATCTTTTGATTCTCATTTTGTATCTCTAGTATGCAGCATAGTGCATGGTAACACTTAACAAGTGTTGTTCATTGACTGACTGATTGAGAATTAATTCCCCTGATGGACTAAAAAATCCTTTTCACAACTTTGGGAATTTATATGGCTTGATAAAAATTAATTTCTTGACAGTCTTCTGGTAATAGATCTTTCAGTCATTATGATATTTGGTCCTCAGAAGTCAGTATGTTGAAAGACCAACCTAAAGCTTGTTCAGCTTGTTAGAACCAATCAGAGACTGTGAAGTCCCCATCATTTCCACCCCAGAATGAGGTATCAAAGAGGATCAGAGTACCACTATAGAGAGCCATGGTGGGAGAACAAATCCCACACCAAAAGGTTAAGGGGCCAGGGAAGATGAGTTAAATGTCAGGGTTAGAAGGAATTTCAGAAATAATCTAGCCCAGTGGGACTCCATTATACCACCTCTCCCCATCCCCCCCCCAAAAGAAAACTTTTAAAAATATTAAAAACATCCAGCAAAAGCTGGATGATCTAGATGAAAGTGAACTCATTACTCTCCTTGAATTAATGGATATCTTTAATCATTTGGGAGCTTTTTCTTAGACCTTGTCTTGTTGTATTTCACTGTTTTTTCCTCTCATATTGCTCTCTTGGCCAGGCAGAACTCAATAGGTGAAGACAGCTATCATTTCTTCTCCAGATTAAAAAATTATGGGTCTTCCAACAATTATAGTATGACATTATTTGGAGTCCCTTCAACATTAACATGCATGGTCTCTGATGATAAAAGGACTGTCTTTGAATCAGACCCTTCACAATCAATAGATTAAATATATCATCTAATTTTTAGTAAACAAGGTCATGTCAGCATTTCAATGAATTATTCAGTCCCCTCCTCAATTTAATTTCTTACTTAGATATGTTAACAGACATTGCTATAGCCCTCATATATTTTAGTAGTCAATGTTTCATCGTTTACTTTTTGCAGCAAATGAATCATTAACCTGAGCTTTGCAACTTGTCTTCATTCTGTTTCCTACTTAAACAATTCATTAAAGCTCAGCATCTGTGCCAAGATGACTTGACTCTTTCCTCCTCCTCTCCTTCATTAAAATACAGTAATTATACCAATACTATTCCTCTGCCCAAAGCTCATTCTAAAATTGTTCTCCAAATGCTACTGCTGCTGGTGATTGGCACCCAGAGAAAACAGACCCTCTAAGCAAGTTATTCTGATTATAGAGAAACATCAAGGTTTTCCTAGGAGAATAGGGATATAGTGAATACCACTAGCATTTTAAAAATGAGATGAAATGAAAAAGAAATGGAGAATAAGAGAATATCAGATCTTTGAGGGACCTTAGGGACTAGTTAGTCCAGTGAGTTCTGGCACTGAACATTGTGCTTTGTATTAATAGGATAGTGATTGAATCTATGATTTTATCAGTATAGGAAACCCCCAGATGAGGAAATTCTTTACCAGTACAGGTTGGCACCTTCAATTTAAGTTTTAGTGAGTTGACTAGGGAACTGAGAATCTAAAATTATTTGTCCAGGACCTTATGGTCAACCTGTGGCAGTGGCACAGTTTGAATCCAAGTCCTCCAGGATCTGAGACAAACTCCCTACAGATCATTATTTGCAGCATCCCTTTATATCTATAACTAACCTTTATATGTATTACTTTGAGGTCTTCAAGGTATTTCACATACAGACTCTCATCAAAACCCCACATCAGTTCTGTGATTGTTGGGTACTATAGGTGTTATCACCTCCATTTTACTGATGAGGAAAGTAAGCCTTAGGGAGGTTAAGTGATTTTCCTATGATCATGAAACTGTTAGTGTTTAAAGTGCTGTATAAATTCATGTCTTCTTCCTCATTCCAAATGAATTACTCCATCCTCTACACCAAGGATTCTTAAGCTTTTGTGTATATTATGGAGACCTTGAAGGACTGATGAAGTCTATGGACACTTTTTCATAATGATATTTTTAGATATATAAAATAAATTATGGAAGATTACAAAGAGAATCAATTATCTTGAAATAGTTTATCCTCTCTCTCTCTCTCTCTCTCTCTCTCTCTCTCTCTCTCTCTCTCTCTCTCTCTCTCTCTCTCTCTCTCCCCTCCCTCCCTCTCCCTCTCTCTCTCTGTTTAGTTCATTTATTTCTATCCATTTTATGGAACCCAGGTCAAGAAATTTTGCTCTATTTAATGTTTTAAATTGAATCACTCAATTTGCAGATGAGACCCAAAAGAGGGGAAGGGTTTTGCCCACAGCTCTATATTCCCAAAGGAAGAATTGGCACTAGAATCATAGATTTCTGACTACAAGTCCATTTTATTTGCTACTATTCTTTACAGTCTTTTGGGTAAGTGGAAAGAAAAGAGGAAAAACGAGTCTTGAATCTATACGTCATATGAGTTGAGTATAAGAGAATTAATTCTCTCTTAGCTTTTCTGTAATCAGATAATGATCTGTCTACTACAAACAGGAGTTTATAGTAATTATACTTGAAAAAAAAGTAATAGGAGCTTAGATTGTAGAGTTAAAAGGACTTCAGAGATCAAAAGAAGAATGAAGTTTTTTAGTTAGATCAGGGTGATGTTTGTTCTTCATCCTTGACATCAGGGAGGGTGATGCCATGACAAGCAAATGAATTGAATTTGAATGAGGAGGTGCTATGCTAAGTCATTGCTTCACTTTCTCCTCCAGATTCATCTGGGTCCAGTGGTCAGATAGGAATCAGAATGACTGGAGATGAACTAAGTTGTAAGATAATCAGGGGTAAGTGACTCACCCAAGATCAAACAGGTAGTAAATGTCAAAGGCTAGATTTGAACTCAGGTCCTCCTAACTCCAAAGCTGGTACCTAACTGTTCTAATTAAAAAAAGATTTGAGTAGAAGAAGCTAGAGAAGTTTCTTAAAATGAAGCAAATCAAAGTGAAATTCTTCTAAAGCAAAAGACAATGGCTGATTACACTTGTAAGCTCTGAATTCACAGTGTTCCCAAAATGTTTAACTTTGGTCAGCACTATTTATTGGTTTAGAGTTTTACAAAGTATATATATATAATATATATTATATATGAGTTTGAAGGACTCTATTTCAATATTTATTTTTTCCAGGTAGGTAATCAACTTGTTTTGACTATTTTTTAAAGAAATGATTGCTCACATCTCTCTGATTTATTTAAATTTTAAATCATAAAATGAATTATCAGTGCCCATCACATTTCAGTGCATCATCATCATCATCATTTTTTGTCAGAAAAATCCATAGAATTCTTAGGATCTAGAGTTGAAAAGACCTCAGAGATAACTGAATTCAACCCCTTCGTTTTACAAAAAAGTGACAAATCCAAAGTGGAGAAGTGATTTGGTTAGGTCACACAGGAATGAACAAAGGCAAGACTGATCTCATTTTTGTGTCTTTAAAATCTGTCACTTCCCATCTCATCATGTGATGAAAGCTCTTTCCTTTGAGTTAATATTGTTTTAATTTGAATTTATTGATATCTTTCTATATATCTAGATTTACCCAAGTATTTTCTCCTATCTTTTTCCCAGAGAACTATCCCTTACAACAAGAAATTTGCTTTAAAGAAATAAAAAAGGAAGAAGAAAAGTAATTCAGTAAAACCAATTTAGTAAAACAGTTAAAAATTCTGATGCTATATGCAATATCTCACAGTTATGGATTGTCACCTCTTATCTCTCCTTTGAGGGTAAGCTTGTTTTTGTATAATTTCTCAATATTTTGTTTTGTTTCATTTACATTTGCAGTAAATGAATCCTTAACCTGAGTAATCATTGCATATATTACTTTCATGGGTTTGCTTTTTTTTAACTTTGCTTCAGTTATGTAAATCTTTCCATGTTTCTCTGCTTTTATCATGTTATTATTTTCTTATACTAGAAAGGAGAGCTAGGTGACACAAAAATCTCAAATTAGGTCACAAAGAATCAGATGACTGAACAACAATTTTCTTATATAACATTAATATTTAATTGCACTCATGTATCACAATTTGTTTAGCCATCGACATACAAATACTTTATTCTTTTTTTGACACCAGGAAAAGTGCTGCTATAAATACTTTGCTTTATAGGGAGGATTTTTTTTGTCAATGATTTCCTTAGGGTTTAAATGATCAGATTGATTCTGTGTCTTTTTTTTAATTGGTCCTATTTACAGTTAATTGATTTTGTCCTGTTACTGCCTAAGTAATGACTCTTTGGCTCTGAACCTTCTCCAGAAATTCAGCAGTCCTGTAATGAATTAAGCTTAGAAATCCATTTCTTCTGCAAATTAGTATTCTACTCTTGCCTCAAGAAAATGTGTTATCTTTGAGGGATGCAGGTGACCAGGGTTTCAAATCTAGTATCTTTACATTACTTTCAAACATGTCTGATTTATCTGTTTAGTTCACTCTCTCTAACTCTGCAGGTCAACTCAAACAATGGACATTTCTTAGAGTAGGGAAGAAGGGAATTGTGGTTAGTCCCTCATTCCCAATTGCCAACTGATCATATTATTCTAACTCCATGCATCAGTTCTGTGGCCAATCATAATGATTTAACCATTCATGATCCTGAACTTTTGTATCCAATTCCACTTGTTCCCTGTACATAACACCCTGTTTTTTGGTTCTATGCTTCCCAAAACTAAAAAAGGAGAGCCATCCCTTTTATTCAGGGTCTTAACTTTGCTGAGAAAGCTGAAATCCTATTTAAGGGTAAATTCATGCTTTACTAATAAACTGAACATTTTCAGAGCTTTACATCTCAGGCTACCTTAATTATAACTGTTATAGGATATATTTTCAGCAGAGGAAACTTTGGGATAAAAGGCATGAATATTTTTGTCAGTATATATGTGTATATTTATTTAGTTCAAAATGGCATTCCAGATTGACTTTACCAATTCATAGCTCTCTCAACAATGCATATTTCTACACAATTCTAACATTGGATATTCTGATCTTTGTCTATCTTTGCTATTTTGCTGGGTATGAGATGAAACCTTAGTTATTTTGATACAAATATCACATTATCTCTTTTTATTATTTAGAAATTCATTCATATGACTATTTAATAGTTGACAATTATTTTGAGAATTGGCTGTTCATATCTATTGACCATTCTTCTTATACTAGAGTTAAAATTCTAATGGGAGGGACTCAAAAGTTGCCCCACTGAGGCAACAGGTAAGGAACTCAAATCCCTTCAACTCTCTTCTCTTTTGTTCTAGACTCAGAGGGAGAGATGATCCTTCCTGGTCCTCTCTCTAAACATTAATTTTTACTAGTCCATTGGTTCATTCAATGCTACTTACAAATCTTCCCAGATCTCTCCACATCTTCCATTTTCATATTCCATGTTTGGAAGATACTCTCCTCTCATCCCTCTTAGATTCTCTAATTTCCTTAAAAGTTCAGTTCAAGAGACATTCCCACATGAAAACTTTCTTGATCCTCCAGCTGCTAAATTTACCTTCTTTTTACTAGGTACATATTTTATGTAAATTTGCACAGATATATGTTATTTTTTCCAATAGAATGTAAGGTACTTCAAGTCAGGAACCATTTCATTTTTATCTTTGTGTCTTCATCATCTAATCTAGATCTTGAAATTTTATAAGTATTGGTTTATCACTTGCCTTGATTATCTTCTTAATCTATTCTTTAGATCTTTATTCTGTTACTGCCAAACTGAAAAGAAATACCCTGTCTTTATTAATTGCTACTATTTCCTCAAATATCACTAGCTTCTCAAATCCTTGCAGTTTGCTTTCAAATACAACATACTATTCCTGTTTGCCTTTCCATCAGCCAGCACACTTGAGAAGACATATAGAGTTATGTCTATCTCAGGGAAACCTAAACAATGGAATAGCTGCCCAAGTTTATCTGGGTTTGAAACTTTCAGTGCAAAAAAATGAAATCCAGAAATTTTCTTTAAAACATCAAGGTTTAAATTGATTAAACTGATTAAACTGATGTTTCTCCTATCATGTCACTGTTTATTTGAATTTCAATTGTTCTTTCCCAATTATCTTGGTTATAGGCTTTGCCTCTTAGATTGGCCTAGTTTTTATTTCATAGCACTGACCAGACAGAAAGGAGCATGGTACAGTGGGACTTATTATGGATCTGGAATCAGAGATCTTGGGTTCAAATTCTATCTCTGTCACTAATACCACTGTAACAATGGGTAAGCTTCTTTATCTCTTAGGGTTCATCCATAAACTGGTTTTTGGTCCCTAATATTCTTTTCTTCTCTAAAATCTGTTATCTTTTCTGCTTACATTTATTTTTTTTTTAAGATTTTGCAAGGCAATGGAGTTAAGTGGCTTGTCCAGGGCCACACAGCTAGGTAATTATTAATTGCCTGAGGCTGGATTTGAATTTAGGTACTCCTGACTCCAGGGCTGGTGCTCTACCCACTGTGCCACCTAGCCGCCCCCTCTGCTTACATTTATGAAAGAAGGGGTGGAAACTGGAGCAGGATGGGAATGAAAATTTTCCCTACCTAAAGAAAGAACAGTAACATTAAATAGGTTTTTCAGGTTGAAACTGTGGTATTTTGCTATTTGAAGAGTCTCTGGATGACAGACCTGAAGTTACATAGTCATCACAGAAGGGCTAGAAAGGCATGAAAGACCTTCTTGGGGCTCCTCAGTAGTCCAACACTGGACTCCAGCTGCTATTATACCTACCCCATTCTGTGTCCACTGCTTGAGACAAGATTTTGACAGGTTGAACAATATTCAAACTTAAGCTAAGATATACTTTTAATAAGCAGTTATAACACAGACCTAGTACTTTTCTGGTTCTAGACAAACATTCATTCCAGGTTGATTTTTCAAGTTTGGCATTTGATTGCTTCTTTCTATTTTATTAGGAAGTGAGTAATAGCATCTTTCAGACTCTGAACCTCCATCATTGTCAGACCAGCAACTTAATGGTTTATTAGGAAGAAACTGAAGTGTTGTTTGGGGAATGAATCATTGTCCCAGAGCCCATCTTGGTTTACCCACCTTAGTAATCCCTCTCCTGCAGGATAGCCTTTGATTGCTTTTTTGATAGATCTCTATATTTTTACATCAACTACCTTGTCCACTGGGTACTGTGCAGTCTTGCTTCTATTTCTGAGTACTGTGTCCTCTTTGGGCTTTCTTTCCTTTAATTTTCACATGACTCTTCAGTCTTAGTATAGGCATAGTTTCCAACCCACAGAAGGCAAAAAAGTCCATCTCTTGTTAAATTGGGGATTTGAGGAAATAGTCAGGACTGAGACTGAAAGTTAAAAAAGAACTTTCTAAAGTTACTTTTTGTAAGAATTACAAACAGCTATAAAATTAATTATAAAATAAGAGACTTGGAATAGATGGTTCTCTTTTTCCATCTAGTTTAAGATTCTGTGATTGTAAGGTCCCTGAGTATGGTGATTTTTTCTAAACTGCAGTTCAGCCCTAAGCCCAGTCTACATAAAATTATGAAGTATAAGAGTTACCTTCCCCTCATCCCCTCCAGCACCTGGCTCTGACGATGAGGTGGAGGTGGAAGTACCCTAACATCCAAATAATGCAGAACAGGTTTGAGTCCAGATTTCCATTTGAGCATGGAAAGGAATCAAAAAAGGCGAAAAGAAAAATTAGAGGGAGAAAGTGAATTTTTTTCAAGAGGTATAGAAAGATGGAGTCATAGGTTCAACAATATCTAAGGTCATCAGATCCAATATTATTTACCCACAATAGGAGTTCCATCAATAACATCGCTGATATATGATTTCTTATACTTAAACCATTTCAAGGTTAACAAAATACTTTCCTAAGTATAGCTCTGTAAGGCAGGCATTGTTTTCATTTTATAGATTAAGAGATTGAGAATAAAAAATGTTAAGATATATAGTAAAAGTTATATCTCGGACTCTTGCTCAGATTTCCTGACTTCAAATCTAATGCAAATTTCCTTATGTAATGACTGCCTTGAAGAATTAAAATAGGAGTTCTGTGTGTACATTCATGCATATGTCTGTGTGTGTATATGTGTTTCACAGACTCCTCTGAAAGTCTAGTCAAGGCAATAAACTCAGAATGGTTTTGAATTCATAAAAACATATATAAGACTATAAAGTAAGTTAACTGTTTTGACATAGTCACCAAATATATATATATATATATATAATATGTATTTATACATGTATTTTAATATTTTATTTTTCCAGTTAGATGTAGTTGTTTTCAATAATCTTCTTTTGCAAGTTTTGAGTTTCACATCTTTCTCTCTCTCTCCCTTCCGTCCCTCTTACAGAAAGCAATCTAATACTAATATAGGCTATACTCATGTAGCCAGGCTAGACATAGCTCCATATTAATATGCTGTGAAAGAAGAATCAAATCAAAATGTTAAAAAGATATATTAGAGATTTAAAAAACATAATGTATAAGCCAGTTTTTAAAAATTGAACATAGAGGGTGGCTAGGTGGTGAGAGGGTGGTTAAGTGGTGCAGTGGATAGAACACTGGCCCTGGAGTCAGGAGTACCTGAGTTCAAATCTGGCCTTAATAATTACCTAGCTATGCGGCCTTGGGCAAGCCGCTTAACCCCGTTGCCTTGAAAAAAATAATCCTAAATAAAAATTGAAGATAGCAAGCTTTGGTCTACATTTAAATACCATAGTTCCTTCTATGGATTTGGAAAGATTTTTCCATCACAAAAGTCTTTTAGAATTTCCTTTGATTGTTGTACTGCTGAAATGATCATAGTTGATCATTACTTAATGTTGTTAGTGTGTATGATGTCCTGGCTTTGCTTACGTTACTCAGCATCAGTTCATACAAATCTTTCCAGGCTATTCTGAAGTTCCATCCCTTATGAATTTTTATAGAACAATAGTGTCCTATCACATTTGTATACTACAATTTATTCAACCATTCCCCTCAGTTTCCAACTCCTTGCCACTATGAAAAGAGCTGCTCTAGATATTTTTGTACATGTGGTATTTTTACTCTTTTTTGTGATCTCTTTTGGATCCAGACATAGTAGTGGTATACTGTATCAAAGGGTTGCTTAGTTTTATTGCCCTTTGGGTGTAATTCCAAATTGTTCTCCTTAAAGTTTAGATTAGTTCACAATCCACCAACAATGTATTAGTATCCCAATCATCTATCTATCTAGATATAGATAGATAGATAGATGGATAGATAGATAGATAGATAGATAGATAGATAGATAGATAGATAGATAGATAGATATTTTTTAAGAGTTCACAAACTCTAAATTAAAAATTCTGAACTTAGGGTGATAGGGAACTCAGAATCAAACACAACAGCTTCTTCCATTATTGGGCAGCTTGAATTGAACTGAAATTTATTTCTCTGTAATTTAGGATCATAGACTTAGAGTTGAAAGAAAAGCTTACTGATCATATGGTCTAACCCTCGATCCCCCATTTTACAAATGGAATTACATGATTTATCAAAGGTCATGAAGGCAGTAGTAGAATTAATCCTTTCACTCCTAACCAGTGTCCTTTCTATATGTGGATAGCTTGGAAGATCCCTGGGGTCTCTTCTAAATCTTTCTGTTCCTCTTGCCTTTAGACTTATCAAAGAATAAATCTGATCCTTCTTCCACATAATCTTTCAGATGTTTGAATAAGGAAGAAAATAGCTTTATTATGTGCCCACTATATGCCAGGCATGCTTAAGTATTTTACAAAGGTTATCTCATTTGATCCTCACAACAACCCTAGGCAGTAGGTGCTACTATTTATCCCTATTTTACAGTTAAGGAAACTGAGACAAATAGTAGTTATGAGATAATAAACATCTGAGCCTGAATTTGGATTTAGTTCTTACTGACCCCATGCCTAGAGTTCTACTCACTGTGCCACCCAGGTGCCTATCATTTCTTCCTCCCTTCTTAATTCTTTTAATTTCCAAGCTAACTCCACTTTGTTCTTCCAACTAACCAGTTGGTCATACTTTTCAGTTCTCTCAGTATAGTATTCTTTAATTCTCTCACCCTTTCCATTTTGTCTCCCTTAGGTCCTTCTGACTTAAAAATTCTCTCTGACCTTTTAGGGAATGTGATATAAAGACAGAGAACTCACTGCTGCACCACCATCATGGACATTTTATTGCTAGGAGGCCTTAATATTTTGAAATGGAAGATATTTCAGACTATTCAGTGCCTGGGAGGGATCCTTTGGAATTTTGTGATTGTGGCTAGAATAAAGAGAAAGGAGAGAACATTACCAAGGATTTGGGACTGGGAATGAAGGTCTTCATACTTCAGCTGGATTTGTTCATTTTGTCTTAGCTTTTAAATGAAGAACTATTCATAATAATAGTATATTTTAAATGGAGAATATGGATTTTATATATATATATACATATATCTATATACATCTAACTGTATCTGTATCTCTCTATCTCTTATCTCTCTATCTCTATCTCTACCTCTACCCCTACCCCTACCCCTACCCCTACCCCTACCCCTATCTCTATCCCTATCCCTATCCCTATCCCTACCCCTATCCCTACCCCTATCCCTATCCCTATCCCTATCCCTATCCCTATCTCTATCTCTATCTCTATCTCTATCTCTATCTCTATCTCTATCTCTATCTCTATCTCTATCTCTATCATCTCTCTCTCTCTCTCTCTCTCTCTCTCTCTCTCTCTCTCTCTCTCTCTCTCTCTCTATCTATCTATCTATCTATAGTTAGCTATATGGTACAATGGGTAAAACACCAGCCCTGATGTCAGGAGGACCCGACTTCAAATTCAACTTCAGAAACTTATTAACTGTGTGACTTTGGATAAGTCACTTATCCTTGATTGCCTCACCTCCAGGGCCAACTCTAGTCATCCTGATCCATATCTGGCCCCTGGACCAAGATGGATTTCAGAGGAGAAACTAAATGTGGTAACTTAGTACAGTCCTTCCCACAATCAAATCAAATTCACTTGCTTATTGTGGTATTACCTCCCTGATGTCAAGATCTTCTTTGAGAACAAAGGACAAACATAATCATCATCATGGAGTCTAAAAATTTCTGTTCTTGTCACCAAAGTCATTGGTATTGTCATATGGCATGTGACCTGAAACAGATATGCTTATCATGAAAATGACATTAAAAAAAGATGCAACCAAGGATCCAAGAAACCATGCAACCTTTCCATCTGATTTGAAGTATTCTTTCTCCCTCTCCCTCTCTCCCTCCCTCTATTTATGTCTCCCTCTTTCTCTTTTTCCTCCCTCATTCCCTGTCTCTCCCTCCCTCCCCCTTTCTCTGCCCTCTCTTTCTCTCTTCCTCCCTTGCTCCCTTTCTTCTCTTTCTATTTCTCTCTCCTTTCTTTCCCTTTTCTCCCTAGCTCCCTTTCTCTTTCTCCCCCTTTTCTCTTTTTTCCTCCCTCTCCCTTTCTCTTTTCCTTTTTTCTTCTTCTCCCCCTCTCTCTTTCTCTCTTTTATCTCTCCCTCCCTCCATTTCTGTCTCCCTTTCTCCCTCTATTTTCTTCTCTCTCTCTGTCTGTCATCTCTATTAATAGGATCTAAGCTTCTTGAGGACAAGCATCTTAGAATTTCTTGATTCTTTTTTTTTTTGCATCCTCAGTTCCTGGTACAGAGCAGGCACTTTATAAATTGTAATTGATTGAATGATTGATTGATTGCTTAGTTAATTGAAAGATGATTTTTGAGGTTCCTTACAATCTTTGTTTCTGTGATCCTGGTTCTAAAGTCTCTCTCTCTCTCTCTCTAGGATTGCCTTTGCAACCCTTGCTTAGTCCTCTCCAGGCAGGACATCTTGGGATTTTGCTTTAGATTTTTTTCTTATCACAAATCACAGAAACTTATGGTTCTAGAAGTAAGTTAGACTCCCTAAACCTTGTGGATTTTCAGTCGACTGCTTAGGTTTCATCATACTCTCCTGTAGCATGCGGTAAGACCTTTATACTCAACAGCACCATCTACAGAGCAATGTAACTTCCAACTCTGAGCTTGCTAGGAGCTTCTACTGCCCTACTCAAGAAGACTCAGACCCTTCTTGGCTGGGTATGTTATCAGAAAACTGCAATGGAAAAGTTGGCAATATCTGTCTCGTTTGGTCACATAAACATTGCAGACTTCTCACATGAGCATCTGAAAGTCCAACCTTTGAAGCTGTTTTCAGCACGAATGCGTACTTGCTAAATCTGGATTGCTGTAATTTTCCATCTGCTCACATTTATGAGCTACTAATAAGGAGAATGAAATAGAAAAGAAGGGAGGGAGCTGGCAAACATGTGCAAAACATTGGCTTACTAGAGCTTTTTTGGAAGGAGAAAATGAAAAAAATGATCACCACTTTCCTCCTTCCACACCTCACCTCCCACTACTCCAAAATAGACCAATTAATATCTTAGGTGGGAATAGACTTTATAGGTGATCTAGTTCAATTACTCACTCAGTACGGGAAGCTCATTGGTAACCTCTCTGATAGATGGCCAACAGTAATTTTGAACCCAAATCTGCCTCTCTGTAATTTCTATTCATTAACTTAGCTCTCCCCTCTTCCACAAAGTATATTATTCTTCCACAAAGTTTACTCCCTCTTCCTCATTTAAATCATATAAATATTAGCAGACAACACCTTCTCAATATAGAGCACATTCTATTTTCACCCACATTAATGCCCTCTACACCCACAATGAAAGTGCTTCACCTTGTACTGGAGGAAAGGGTGTCTAATTCTGTATACAACATCCAATGGAGCTGTCAGTTTACTATATATTTGCTAACAAGATCCAGTCCACTGTCTTGAGTTTTTTTTAAGGTAATCAAGATTAATTGACTTGCCCAGGATTATATAGCTAGGTAATTATTAAATAACTGAAGACATATTTGAACTGTGACTCTTCTGACTTCAGGGCCAGTTCTCTATCCACTGTATCACCTAATTACATATCACAGTCTTGAATTTTTGAGCATTCATGTGTATGTGAATCTATCATTCCTAGCACTGTGCTCTCCTAGATCCATATCTAATCTAAGGCTATGCATTAATTCTGTGAAAAATAATTCATTAACTGGCTAGCACCCACACGATTTTAATTCTTTGCTTTCTTTTTTCTTCTCAGAGTTGTTCCCCTAAACTACTTATAGATATAAATATAGAAGAGACCTCTGAAGTTAAGTAATGTAACTGTATTTTGCAGATGGGGAAAAAATGACAATCAAGGAGATTAAACTCTTTTTTCAGGAAACACAAGGAGTGACTAATATAATTGGAATTTGAATCCAGGTTTTTCTTGATCTATCTATACTTGATATTTAGGGTAAATTGAATTTCATAACAATTTAAATGAAGGAAGCAATGTTCTTTTTAAACTCATACATGGAGTGTGCTCTCCTTTGTAGGAATCTTTTCTTTCCAATAGAAACACTCCTCTTTGTGATCATTCCTAATACTATAAAGAGATTGGAGTTGAGATTAGACATATAATGGTTCTCCTCTCCCAACTTGACCTCAGCTCACCCTGGTCCTCACCCCAATAGAATTTTCTGTAACAGTAGAAAAAGGGACTAAATGAACAGAATCAGGAGACTAGGGAGACACTTTCAATATCCCATTTTCAAAATCCAGTGAAGGGGAGAATAGGAAAATATCACATACACCCCCTACATACATACATACATACATACACACACACACACACACACACACACATATATATATATATATACACATATGTATGTATTATTTATGTTACTATATGCCACTCCTCCTGTTCCCTCCAGTGGCCAGAATGGAAGTATCTGTAGCAAGCAAGTTGAAAAGCATAACCCGGAAAGTTTGGACCTTGGTAGAGTTGGAGATAGAATGAGACATAAAATTCCTGCAAGATTTTTCCAATTGCACCAGTTATTAATGCTTTCTCAACTCACCTAATGTGAATATTGTTTATTTACTTGTGTACATGTACAGAGCCTAATCCTTAGTAGATACTTAATAAATGCTTATTAACCCTTGACTGATTCCAGGTAGAACATAAATTCACTGAGGGCAGGGGGTACTTTGTTTTTCTGCATGAATCTCTAGTGTTTAGTGCAATGTCTAATGTTATAGTAGGCACATAAACAATTTTTTTGAATTTATTGTTTTGAATGAAATTAAATTACTAAGCTCATAGGCTAGATAAACCTTAAAGCATTGCAGGAAAAGCTATTCATATTCATATTATTATTATTATTATTATTATTATTAACTTACCTAGCGTAATATCAAGCATTGTTTGGTTTCTACAAGTTTTATAGGACATAGAAGGAAATAAAATCTTAAGACTATAGATGATTAAAACATGGGTTAGATCTTGATTTGAACTCATTTTCCTGATTCCAGGTCCAGTGTTCTACCCACTGTTTCATATAATTGCACAGACACAATGAAACTGATCCATGGTTAGGAAAATGAGGAGAAAGAGAGAGAGAGAGAGAGAGAGAGAGAGAGAGAGAGAGAGAGAGAGAGAGAGAGAGAGAGAGAGCGCAATGGCATAAAGAAGATACAGAGATGTAGCTCAAATTCCCACAAACTCCTTGGAGTTTGCCAGTTCTGTCATTTCTAGCTGTGAGATATTAGGTAGGTCACTTTATCTCTCTTAAGTCTCCATTTCTCCATCCCTAGAGAGACAATAGAATTTTCACTAACCATCTTAGAGGGATATTATAAGGAATGCACATTCTAAGGCTTAAAGTGTTATACATATTACTTTGTTTTATCAGAGTAAGAACTATTAGGATCACTTATGTCTATAAACATTTCTTATTTTTTCCCATGCCTTGTATAGAGCTCTTTACCTAGAAAGTGCTTAATAAGTTAATAGTTTTATTGTTTTTTGAGTTGAACTGTAGAATATTAGAAGTAGAAGAGAATTTAGTGATTGCCTATTCAAACCTTTCTCCAAGGCAAGTTCTTAAAATTTTTTTCTTTTATGAATGAATTTTAAAGATGAAATATGAAAAGGTTAAAGTTGCTTTCCCAAGGCCACACAATGATTTAGTAACCAAGGCAGAACCCATTTTGAACCCATTTCTCCAGCATTGAGTTCAAAGTCAGTGAATATTGTTGAAGCTCTGTAGCTTAGATTTATTAGTAGAAAAGGCATCAGGGATCATCTAGTCCAAACTCATTTTATAGAAGAGGAATTTTTTTTTTTACTTTATATTTTTTTATTTTTCCTTTTTGGTGAGGCAACTACAGTTAAGTGTCCAGGGTCACACAGTATGTGTCAAGTGACTGAGATTAGATTTGACCTCATGTCCTCCTAATTCTAGGGCCAGTACTCTATTCACTGCACCACATAGTTAACTCTATTTTCTTTACTCTGAAAGGCTAAAATGTTTGAGCACAATCACTCCAAGTACCAGAGTTAGGATTTGAACATGGGTTCTTTGTCCCCTAAACCAGTATTCTTTCCATGTATCATACTACCTTGCATCTTTGGAATACCCAATAAAACATAAAGACCAACCAGAGAAGTTCACAGAATAGAAGTTTATTATCAAATTTGAAGACAATTAATAGGAAGACAGCATGATATAGTACCTATATTAGTGGACTTGGTGTAATGAAGACCTGGGTTCAAATAAAACCTTAGACTTATCTATGTGACCTAGAACAAGCAATTTAACTTCCTTGAACTTCAACACCTCATTTATAAAATGGAGAGAACTGTTTCCTTTAACACCTAGGAATTGTGGAAGGATGGGGGAAGGTAGTATTGGAGAGCACTAGGCATAAGGGATTTATGTTCAGAAGAAGAAAGAATCAGGAAATTACCGGCTGCTGGGATATTGGAAGAAGAAAGATAGAGGTCAAAGGTGATTCTCCTATTGCAGGAGTAGGCCAGTGAAATCATTTTATAGGTAACAAGGACAGGAAACTGAAGAGAAGGGACGGCTCAGGAGGGAAATAGTTCAAGTTAATGGTAAGAAGCTGAGGAGGAAATGTCAGCTTGGTTTTTTAATCTTTTCAAAGAGGGCTGAAAACACTAATCTCTACTTCAGAAAAAAATAATGCAACCTTTAAGGGATGTGTAGCTCATCTCTGCCAGCATATTATTAAATGCCACAATTTAAGCAGCTTTGGAAGTCTTGGAGTCAGGATTCTAGTCACATGCTCAGTTGGCACACACATAAGAAGCCCACCTAAAGCATATCAGGGCAGGAGTTCTTTCTCTGTGAGCCCAGGTTACAAACATAGGCAAGGTGCCAATTTCTGTCTATCCTGAGGTTCCACTTCAGCTCTCATGTTCCTTGTATAATAGGGTGAGAATTCATTATTAGTAGTTAAGGAGTTAACTACGACAAGATATCAGGATTCTATCCAACACAAGCTAACTGGAACACATTAGGCAAATCATTAACTGAAACCTCATTCTTTCTTCCCCACTCTCCCATTTGTAATCTCTTGGCAAATCCTAAAGATTCTATCTTCTATCCCCTTTATTTTCTATTACACTGCCACCATTCTAGTATAAGACCTCTACTCCTTCTACTTTAATTATTGCAATACGCAATGCAGAGAGTTGATCTCCCTTGCTGAAGTCTCTTCCAGTCTTGTAGATCCTTCAGTTAACTGTCAAGTTAATCTTCATAAATCTCAGTTCTGACTAAATTTAACAAATTTCAGTGAATTCAGATAATTTTCAGAATCAAATATTAGTTCCTCTTTTTGACATTCCAACACTGGTTATTTTCTACCTTTCCAGACTTCTTATACTTTGTTCCCTCTCATATGCTTTGATCCAAGGACACTGGCTACCTTCTTTTACCTTGTACAAAGCAATTTGTTCCCTGACTTAGGACATTTTCTTTCTTTTTTGTATGTTAATAATGTTAATAACAACAAATCAAAGTGCAGGAGCTGTTGGGTTCAAATCCAGACTCAGACACTTAAAAATTACTTAGCTGTGTGACCTTGGGCAAGTTACTTAACCCTACTGACTATCCAAAAAAATAATAATTCAAAGTATGTCATACATAAATTTTATTTCCAGCAGAGAGATGGTTGCTAGGTATTTATTATCCCGCCAGTAAGAATGGCTCAACTTTGAGACCCTCAAAGGAATTGGGAGGTTCCCAGTTGGTCTCCTGAGTGTAGAAGCTCTCAAGCTTTTTATGGTGATCATTACAATTAGGTTAGGTATGCCAATAGGGCAAGGAGAAATCAAGAAAGACTATTTGGAAGAGTTTCCACATCATACCAGGCATAGAACTGGTACAAAGTCTTGGGATTCAGGGCTTAATTAATTAATATCTTGAAACCCCCAGTCCAACATCTTTAAGAGAAGAAAATTCCAACATTCATTTTTTTCAGGAAATTACATTTTATTTTTATTTTTCCAACTATATGTAATGATAGTTTTCAATCATTGTTTGTTCAAGGTTTTGAGTTTTAGATGTTTCTCCCTCCCTTGACAGAAAAGCAATCTAATAATAGACTGTACGTATAACCATACTAAACTTAGATCCATATTAATCATATTGTGAAAGAAGAATCAGAAAAAAAGGAAAAAAACAACCATGAGAGGTGAAAAGATCATAAAATATAAAACAAATTTTAAAAATTAAAAATAGTAATCTTTATTCTATATTAAGACTCCATAGCTCCTTCTCTGGATGTGGATATTTTCCATCACAAGGACTCTGGACATTTTCACTAAACATCTTTCTTCATCTGCTTTCTGTCTTTATCAACTTCCTTTACTGTTTAGTTAAAATATAACACAAATCATTCTCAATCTTCCTTAATGCTAGTGCTTTTCTTCTGTTGATTATCTTCAATTTATCCCCATATACCTTAGTTATATATAATTGTTTACATTCTGCCTCTTCCAATAGATTGTGAGATCATTGTAAGGAGGGATAATTTTTGTCATCCCCTTTTTTGTATCTTTAGAACTTAGCACAGTACTTACCACATTTCATTCTTGTTTCTTTCAGTCATGGACAACTTTCTATAAACTCATTTTGGGGTTTGCTTGGCAAGGATACTGGAGTGGTTTGTCATTTCTTCTCCAGTTCATTTTACAGATGAGGAACAGAGGCAAACAGAGTTAAGTAACTTGCCCAGGGTCACTCTGCTAGTAAGTATCTAGCATGAAGATGATTTCAAGCCTAGTGCTCTATCTACTGCACCACCTAGTTGTCTGGCAGTTACATGATGCTTATTGCTTAACGGATTCTAGAACCGATTTCTATATTTGTGAAATAGGACTTGTAAACTCAGAAAGAAATAGTGCTACTGGGGTGGCTAGGTGACGTAGTGGTTAAAGCACCGGCCTTGGAGTCAGTACCTGGGTTCAAATCCGGTCTCAGACACTTAATAATTACCTAGCTGTGTGGACTTGGGCAAGCCACTTAACCCCATTTGCCTTGCAAAAACCTAAAAAACAAAACAAACAAGAAATAGCCATGGTGATCATTACAATTAGAGATCAAATAGGCCAACATTTTAATTTAGAGTTGAGGAAATGAGGACCAGAGAAAAAAAATTAATTTTCTCAAATCGATAATGAAATAGGCAGCATTTGAAATCAGATCTTTACCTCCAATCTAAATGCTCTCTCTATTACGATAGAGCTTCACCAAATTACATCATCCCTTGACTCATCCTTAAAATTATCCTGAATATATCAACCATCATAGACCGTAGGGAAAATTTGGATTTTCTTCAGTTTCTTCTGACTAAATTTTAAGCATAGTTTATTTAATTCTGTTTTTTTCTTTTTTTTTTTTTTGGTATTCCTATCGCTCATCATAGTGCCTGTTGAATTGCTTTGAAATGAATTTCCAATGTATCTTTTGCTGTCCTACTTGAATAACTCTTATGTATTTGGCAAGTGCACCTGGAGAAGGTGAAGGGAATCCCCACTAGGTTGTATGGTAGAATGAAGATGTTTCAAAGGAAACAGAGGAAGGATTTAAAAGGAAAGAGGGAAATCTGAGGCAGAAGAGGGGGAACTAGATCCTTAGTGGAATGTTAGAAAGTAGAACACTATTACTCAGAGAGGAAAAGGAAGAAAATGATAAATTTACAGCTAATATTTAAAAACAGATTTGGGATCTTCCAGGGCAGAGTCAATATGGTGGTGTGAAGCTAACATACTCTCAGAGCTTTTCTCTAGCAAAGATAAATGAAACCTCTGCACTGACATTAAGGCTATAGATCCCACTAAGAAAAAGAGAAGATCCAAAGAAGTTTTCAATGGTAGATATCTTGGGGATCTTGAGTGAAGGTCTGTTTCTTTGGGGAAATAAAGACAAGTGAGGTTGGAGAGGGGAATAAAACAGTGGGAGGTTTTAAGCCCCGTGCAGTCCAGGCCCTAACATACTGATAATAGCATAAGTCCTGGCAACTAAATAGCAGGCCAGCAGGGAGGGTCCTAGCCCCAAACAAAGTTTGAACCCTGGAAATAGGGCAAAAGACGGGACTGGCTGGGGAACAAACCACTGCATAGACAGAACCTAGAGAAAAAGGAGGAAATAAACCTCTTCAGAGGCAAAGCCGAGACTGCACAGGCAACATCTTGGGCAACTACAAGCCAGGGATCAGTCCCCCAGCCCTAGCATAAAATACTTGGATCTGTACTCCCTATATCCCAGGAGCAGAGCTAAAACAACAAAGATGAGTGAAAAATCTAAAAGAGTACTCACTATAGAAAACTATTTTGCAGATAAAGATGCTAATAATGCCATTTCAGAAGAAGAAATCAGTTCTAGAATCTGATGCCAGAAAGGTGCAGAACCAAGAGAACAATGTTCACATTAGCAACAACACTATGAGATGATCAACCCCAATGGATGTAGCAATTCAGCATCTCAGAGAGCTAGGACAACCTTTATTAGACTAATTACAGACAATGCTATCCCTATCCAGTGGAAGAAAAACAAAACAATACAAAACCAAAAAATCCTTGAGAATCAGATGAACAATACATTCAGTTTTTTTAAAAAAATATATTTTATGTATTTCTTTCCTTTAATCCTAATTCTGCATACCAAAAATGACTAATCTGTAAACATATTTAACACACATGTGTATGTACAAAACTCACTTGACTGTTCTCTGCTAAGGGGAGTGGGTTGGTAAGGGAGGGTGGAAGGAAATTTTGTAATTTAAAAAATATGCATCTACTTATGGATGTATGTTGAAAAACTTTCATAACATGCATTTGGAAAAAAAATAAAATCTCAAACCTCTCCCCCCCCCCAGATCTGGGGTGTTTTCTGAAGAGGAGAAAATTGATGCTCAGAGGAGGAAAAATTATTTGTCCTACAAAGAATGATATAGTGGAAACACAGATGTTCTTGTATATTTAATTTAGTAATATTTTTTCTGAGAACATAAAGTTTTATCTTGGTAAGTACCTTGATGGTAGGGATTAATTTCTATCTTTGAAATCCATTGCTTATCATAGAGTCAAGTTCATTGTAAAGTTTTAAAAAATTTATTTATTCATTTTTGAATTTTACAATTTTTTCCCCTAATCTCTCACTTCCCCCCATATAGAAGGCAATTTGCCAGTCTTTACATTGCTTCTATGGTATACTTTGATCTAAATTGAATGTGATGAGAGAGAAATCATATCCTTAAAGAAAAAAATAAAGTATAGGAGTTAGCAAAATTACATAATAACTTTTTTAAAAAAATTAAAGCTTTGGTCCTTGTTCAAACTCCACAATTCTTTCTCTGTATACAGATGGTACTCTCCATCACATATTTCCCAAAATTGCATCTGATTGTTGCACTGATGGAATGAGCAAGTCAATTAAGGTTTATCATCACCCCCATGTTGCTGTTAGGGTGTACAGTGTTCTTCTGATTCTGCTCATCTCACTTAGCATCAGTTCATGCAAATCCTTCCAGGCTTCCCTGAATTCCCATCCCTCCTGGTTTCTTTTTTTTTAATTTATTTTTTATTCTCATTTTGTACAAATGTTTTTCTTTACATTAATAAAATATACTTGTTTACAAGTAAACAAAATATCCCTCCCCCCATGAATATAGATAGACTTGCTTGGGCAAAAAAGTAAAGGGGGAGAAAAAAAATTAAAATTAAAAAACATAATAATAATTGTAGGTATGGCCAGGTGGTACAATGGACGAAGCACCAGCCCTGGAGCCATGAGCACCCGAGTCCATATCCAGCATCGTAAACCCAATAATCACCCAGCCATCTGACATGCAAGCCAACCGATCCCTACTGTCCTGAAAAAACCAAAAAGAAGAAAAAAAAAGACCCAAAATAAAATAAAATAGTAATAATAGTAGGGGTGGCTGGGTGGCAGACAGAGCATTCGCCCTTGAGCCAGGAGCACCTGGGTCCAAATCCGGCCCCAGACACCCAATGATCACCCTGCTATGTGGCCCCAGGCAGGCCACCCAGCCCCACTTGCTCTGCACCCTCCCCCAAATAATAACAAAAAATGTGTTTCAGTCTTTGTTCCAACACCATCAACTCTGTCCTGAGTGGATCACATTCTTTATGATAAGTCCATCACAAAAGTTACTTCCATATTTTTCCAACATTGCCATTGCTGATAGCAACTCCCTCCTTTCTTATTTCTCCACTACCATGTACTATATTTTCTCTCTCCTTTCACTCTGACTCTGCTGTAGGGTTGCTGAGTGGCACAGCAGACAGATCCCTGGTCCTGGGGCCAAGAGGCCCTGAGCCCCCATACCACCCCTTAGGCCCAGAATCCACCTGGCCCTATGGTCCTGGGCGGGCCATCCAATCCCAGCCCCTTGCAAGAAGTAAAAAAAAAAAATGTGTTATATCTGACCACTCTCCCCCCATGGTCCATCCTCTCCTCCTTTATTCAAATCCCCACCCCTTCTCCTGCTCCCCTCTCCTTCTTACTCCAGTTGTCTATTCCCCATTGAGTATATTTGCTGTTTCCTCTCCTAACCATCTCTGATGAGAGCAAAGGTTCCTTCATTGCCCCTTGCCTCCCCCCCTTCCATATCATTACAATAGCTCATTGTAATAAAAAAAAAATCTTATTATGTGAAATAGCTTGGACTATTCCCCCTCTCCTTTTCCTTTTTCCATTCCATTTCCCTTTTTTTCTTATTGACTTCATTTTTACACCATATTTTATCTTCGAATTCAGCTTTCTCCTGTGCTTCAACTATAAAAGCTTCCTCTACCTGCTCTATTAACTGAGATGGTTCATATGAATATTATCAGTATCATTTTTCTATACATGCAGTTCATGCTTATTAAGTCCCTCATATTTCCTCCCTCTCCTCCAATCTCCATGCTTCACCTGAGTCCTGTATCTGAAGGTCAAACCTTCTGTTCAGCTCTGGCCATTCCAAAAGAAACCTTTGAAATTCCCCTGGTTCATTGAAAGTCCATCTTTTTCCCTGGAAGAGGACATTCAACCTTGCTGGGTAGTTCATTCTTGGCAGCATTCGAAGCTCTTTTGCCTTCCGATATATTGTATTCGAAGCCCTACGAGCTTCCAATGTAGCTGCTGCTAAGTCCTATGTGATCCTGACTGCAGCTCCATGATATTTGAACTGTGTCCTTTTGGCTGCTTGTCATATTTTCTCCTTGACTTGGGAGTTCTGGAACTTGGCTATAATATTCCTGGGGGTTGGTTTTTTGGGATCTCTTTCTCGGGGGGATTGGTGGATTCTCTCCATTTCTATTTTGCCCTCTGCTTCTAGAATATCAGGGCAATTTTCCTGTAGTAATTCTTTGAAAATGATGTCAAGGCTCTTTTCCTGATCATGACTTACAGGTATTCCAATAATTTTCAAATTATCTTTCCTAAGTCTGTTTTCCATATCAGTTGTTTTTTCAATGAGATATTTCACATTTTCTTCTAATTTTTCATTTTTTTGGTTTTGAAGTATTGATTCCTGATTTCTGGTAAATTCATCAGTCTCCTTGAATTCTATTCTTTGTCGGAAGGATTTATTCTGCTCAGAGAGTTTTCTTATCTCTTTTTCCATCTGGCCAATTTTGCTTTTTAAAGCATTCTTCTCCTCAATAACTTTTTGAACTGTTTTATCCATTTGACCTAAGCTGTTTTTTAGCATGCTATTTTCATCAGCATTTTTTTGGATTTCCTTGACTAAGCTGCTGACTTCATTTTCATGTTTTTCCTGCATCTCTCTCCTTTCTTTTCCCAGTTTTTCTTCTAACTCCCTCATCTGATTTTCAAAGTCTTTTTTGAGCTCTGTCATAGCCTGATCCCAATTTCTGTTTTTCTTGGAGTCTTTAGATGCAGGAGCTTGTGCTTCCTCATCTTCAGACTGAGTATTTTGATCCTTCTTGGGCTCATTTGCAAAAGATTTCTCAATGGTCTTCCTCTTGTTTCTTTGTTTGTTCATTTTCCCAGCCTAAGCCTGTTTTTTGGGGGTGCTTCCTGAGCTTTTGGGACACTCCCACAAGGGTCTCAGTGTGTGTGAGGCTCTGTCCTCCGTCCTGGTCTGTGAATGACCATAAGTGCCCCTCTCTGCCACGGGGCCAAGGTGGTGGGGCCCTGTTGTTCCATGGGGGGGGCCTAGACTGAGATCAGGATCTGAATGTAGTCAGAGCCCCAGAGTCCTGTTCCAGAGGCAGAGGACAGAGCTCTGCAGTCTCTCTCTCTTCACTCCCCTCCCTCAGCTCAATGGCCTCATGCCCTGGGGGCTCCTGCTTCCCTGCTCTGCCTGCTTCTGTTTCCAGGTCTAGACTGTGGAAATACCAAGCTGCTCTCTGTGTGACCTGAGGGCTGGGCTCCACGTGCTTGCTCTGGCAGAGGTCCCCTGCTGTTCCCCCACTTTGTGCCTGGTGCTCCCCGGGGTGCAGCTCTGGAGACTCCCCTGCTGCTGTGAGCCGCAGCTCCCAGCGCCCTGGGGCTGCCTCCGGGAGGCTGAGGTTCTTTGGCTCTGGTGGGCCACCCCTCTGGCAGGCCGCCCCTCCAACCCCTGGGAGCAGAGCCTTTCTGCTCTTTTCCAGGTTACCTTGAGTAGGAGAACTGCCTCACTGGGTCCCTTTGTGGGTTCTGGCTCTCGAAAGTTTAGTTAGAGTCCTTAGCTTATGAGTTTTTATCAGAGAGCTCCTAAGACTGGATCCCTTCATGTCAACATCTTGGCTCCGCCCCCCCATCTTGGCTCCGCCCCCTCCTGGTTTCTAATAACAATAGTGTTCCATCACATACACATACCACAATTTATTAAGCCATTCCCCAATTGATGGACATTCACTCAATTTCCAGTTCTTTGCCACCACAAACAGGGCTGTTATGAATATTTTTGTACAAATGATGTTTTTAACCCTTTCACTGTAGAGTTTTTAATAAATTTTTTGTTGAACTTTTTAAGGTGGGAATCAAATAGAAATATTCATACAGTTTCATACTCTTTGCATTCAGTCATTCTACTTGTATTATGTGATTTCTGCACATTATGAGTCAGGGAGGACCAAAAAATGCTTTTTCCCCCTCAAACTTTTCCTGCACTGATTTGTCATTAGTTTCTGTATTTAACTATTAGGTAGATATTCCTTCCTTTAAATGTTTCTAGTTCCCTAAGCAACCCATTTTATTTTCAGATAGGTGTACTTAGGAATAGCTTCATAATTTAACTGAATATGTAATAACTTCTGTCCACTGGTTTTAAGTTTTGTCTGTTGTGGACAAGCAGAATATTATTTGTAATTCTTTACATGACAACTCTCTCAAGTTTAAAAGTAATCAATAAAATCCTACCGCAAGTCCTCTCTTCTCCAGAAAAAAAATCAACAAAACCAAAACAAAGATTTCCCGTTCCTTTACATACTAATATCTCTTTAGGACAAGATTTTTCCTTCCTTCACCATCTTTGTTGTCCTGTCCTTCAATGTTTAACTTAATGTGTCATCTAGAACTGGATACAGACTCCAGAAGTGGTGTGACCAAGACTGAGAATGGTGGGTCTTCCTCTTTCTTTTTTGTATTATCATTCATCTCAAAATGCAATCTATTAGGCTGTATGGATGGTTTGTCTTCAGATACTCAGTATATTATGAAATCAAATAAAACCCTTAGCATAGCATAGCATAGCATAGCATAGCATAGCATAGCATAGCATAGCATAGCATAGCACAGAGAGAGAGAGAGAGAGAGAGAGAGAGAGAGAGAGAGAGAGAGAGCTCATTCTAACCTTAGAGTCAGAAGACCCATGTTAATTTTTCACCTTTCATACTCCCTGGTTAGATTACCCTGAGTAAGTCATTTCATTTCATTGAGGCTCTCCATTTTCTCCTTTGTATTGGGAGAAATAATGCTTGCATCACTGACATCATGGGGAAATTATGAATAAAGAACTCTGAAAACTCAAAAGTTCCCAATGAGGAAAATATCTATTTTCAAATAATTTAGTTCAAAACCCTGTGTTGCAAGTGTAAATGTAAGCCAAGTCATTGGCTTGTTGAAATTCTTAGTTTTAACAGGGGAGATGTAGAGAATCTTAGGGAGTGGGTGGACCAAAGTCAATATGGGGAGAGTAGTTTTTCTGTCCCTTAACCCCAAGGGATAGGACTTTATTAGGAGTTCATCTGTTCAACTTGGAGGCTAGAGGGAAAAAAAAACATGTATATAATAAATAATATAAATAACAGTATATACAATCCATGTTGCTAAGTGTTGCTTAGCAATCCAATTAAGTATGGGTGATTGCAGTGCCCAGGTAAGTTCCAGAAAGTGCCCATCCTTGGTGGAAAGATATGTGGAGCCGATATTCAAAACAGTACTACTTAAAATCAACCACAGAAAATGTAATAACAATAGATCCTAGGAAAGCAGTCAAAAGGTGAAGTCATTTATACCTAGAGGGTGTGCCCCCTCGCTGCCTACATAGTTATGGGAATCTGGCAGCCACTTTCCCTAAATATAGATTGTATTTCTGAAATGAGACATTTTCTCAAATGAAAAAAAAATGACTATGTGAAAAATAATTATAGAAAATTATCTTATAAAAAGAATAGTTATTTAAAATTTTTCTATCCCTCAAAGAAAGAGGTTTTACTCACATTATCACTCATTTTTTTCTTGTTAATTTAGAGCACACATATAGACCACTCAGATTTTGTAAAAAACGCTTAAATTAGGAGAAATGAAGGGAGGCTTGTAATTAGGGCAGTACATTGTTTTTCTTTTTTGAGGTTTTTTTTTTTTTTTTGGCAAGGCAATGGAATTAAGTGACTTGATAAAGGTCACACAGTTATACAATCATTAAGAGTCTGAGACCGAATTTGAACTCGAGTCCTCCTGACCCCAGGGTCAATGCTCTAAGCCCTTGTACCACCTAGCTGCCCCAGAAGAATCATTGTTTTCCTTATTTTAAAAAACCCTTCTTTTTACACTTCAGAACAATGGTTTATTATAATCCAGGGATCTAGATATTCTTTCTATTTCCTTCTATCCCTAACAGTCTATAATTCTATATTCTGGTATGTGAAGTTCTAAAGTCCCTTTCATCTCTAAAGTCTCTTTCATCTCAACATTCTAAATTATGCTGACTTTTTGAAATGGAATTGCTGACAATCTGTATCCCTTTACCTTCCATTACACTCCATGCCCTGTGCAAGAACATGTATTAGAGGAAAAATGAAACCCATTGATATGGTCAGAGTGTGAATGCTTTGGTGAACAGAGGATGACTGTTGTACTTAGATTGGAAAAGTGCTGATGTCCTTGATAATAATAGATGAATTCAGAGGAAATGAATATTTTCTTGAGAAAGACAAAAACCTTGAGAGCAGGGATCGTCTTGGTTTATGTATTTGAATCCCCAGGGCTTTTCACATATCTTGACAAATAGTAAATGCTCATTAAATACTATTTTATTCATCTTTCCTTTTATCCATTCATTCATTCACTCATTCATGAAATTGTTGAATTATTTTTAGTGATCTTTGAAATATCATGGAGAGTAATGTCAAAGAATTGGAAATTGAAGAGATGCCCATCAATTGGGGAATGGCTAAACAAGTTATGGTACATTAATACTATGGAATATTATTGTTCTATAAGAAACCATAAATTGTTGGATTCTAGAGAGAATGACTTATGGAGCCTGATGCTGAGTGAAGGGAGGATAACCCAGAAAATAATGTATATATTAACCACAACATTGTGAGATGAACAAACTTGATAGAAGCAATTCTTCTTGGCAGTCTAGAGAGCTAGGACAATTGTATTAGACCAGCTATGGATTATATTATCCCCATCCAGAGGGAAAAAAAAACCCAAAATAAGACAAAACACACCTACACACACAAAGCCAACCCTTCAGAATCTGATGAACACTTTATAAAAATTATCTCTTATGTATCTCTTCCCCTTAATCCTAATTCCTCATCCTGAAAATAACTAATCTGTAAACATGTTTATCAAAAGTATGTATATATAATGCTAACCTGACTGTTTGCCGCTGAGGGGACCGGGGTGGGAAGGGAAGGTAGAAGGAAATTCTGTAACTTAAAAATGGACCTGCGTATATGGATGAAAATAAATAACTAAATAAATTAAATAAAAAAGAAATATCATGGAGAAGAGGACAGTTTTATATATCGAGAACAGTTCATGTCCTACTTATCCTATTTCTATCTTGGCTGGCACCATTAGACTGATCTATCAGAGAAATGCAACTGTACCTTACCTAGATTTCAAAAAATCTTTTGATTAATTTTCACATGTTTTTCTCAAGGAAAAAGATGGAAAAATGGAATTAAAAATAATATAAGCAGTTTGATTCTTAACTGAAATAAAAGTTGTAGTATGTAAAAGTTTGATGTTAACTTGGAAGTTTCTTTGGGGTTCTCCAGGCATCTGTACTTTGACCCTTTACTATTTAGCTTTTTTTTAATCAATTACTTGGAAGAAGGCAGAGATTGCATCGGAGATGTGCTGGAGTTAACTTGTACTGACCCAGGAGAACTTATTGTTACGGTTTCAGTGTGACCATCTAAACTTCAGAAATAGGCAACAAATCAGGGCTTGATTTTTTTAATGACCAGATTTAAGAAAGTGATAGAGATCGGTGCAATAATCAAAGATAAATTTAGGGGATCTATGATGGAGAATACCATCTGTATCTAGAGAAAGAATTGTAGAGTTTATCTTCAATTTAAAAAAAAGTCATCATATGCATTACATTATTTTGCTATCTCTAATATTTTCTTTCTTCCTTAAGGATATGTATTTTTTCTCTCAACACATTCAGTTTTAATATATGCATATCATGGAAAGAAATGTATAGATTACCAGATAGCCTTCTGTTGGGGGGAGGGGAGAAAGGGAGGGGGGGAAATTGTAAAATTCAAAACCTTTCAAAAAAATGACTGTAGAAACTACTTTTGTATATAATTGGAAAAGAAGTAAAATATTTTTATAAAAAAGGAAGTGATGGAGAAAACATTATTAATGTAGATTAAACTTATAATTTGTATTATGCAAAAGACAGGATTTTTCTTCCTCCTCCCTTTCCCAAAGCTAGTTGTTAAACATTTATCAGTGGATGCCTGAATGTATTGATTCTTGAATTTTATGACAGAGTTGGGATTTGGAGCTATCCTGTTGGTCTAGGCATGGTGTCCAAGTCACCCTCCACTTAGCTTCCAAGAGAATTTCCCACTCTCCTTTCCAACTCACTAAATTCCAATGGCTCTCTATTACTCATAGGATAAAATGGAAAAATTTTCATTATTGTTTTTAAAGCCCTTCACACTTTAACCCTTTCTTCTTATGCTTTATTCTCTTCTATTTCCTGTATTATATAGTTGGATATTGGATATGACACTCCATTTCCTTAATGCATCCCTTTTCACTGACTGTCCCTCATGCTAGGAATGCTCTGACTCCTAACCTCCATCACCAAGCTTCAAAATCAGCTCTAGTGATACTTTCTGCAAAAAGAACTTTCCTAGGCCTTTCTACAGCTAGTGCCTTCCCTCTGAAACTACTTTCCAATCACAATCTTCCTGGCTTGAATGTAAAAAGTTGTTTGATATTGTTACCCCCATTAGACTGTGAACCCTTATATTTTTTGGTGTCTTTCTTGTCTAGCCTTATAGATAGAAAGTGCTTAAACAATGCTTATAGCTTGATCTGAGTGGCCTAATGAGGAGATAATTCAATGATTTAATTTAAATTAAAATTCCATTCATAAGGTATTATTGTTAACTGCTAGTAAAGCCCAATTTTTTTCACTTATAGGAAGAAGAGAAAACCTGGATTTAGAATCAGGGCTCGCTGGTTTGAATTCCAAATAGTATAGTTCTTCCCATATGACACTGGGTGAATCACCAAAGTTTGATCACATGTAAAAGAAAACATTTGAATAGTTAATATCTAAAATCTTGAAATCCTATGACCTTAGACTTATTTATTATTTTTTCAAAGTATTCTTTAGGAAAAAAAAACTTATCTTCCTATTATTAATGTTACTAGCCTCTTGTTTCTCCTTGGACAAAACCCCTTTTCACCTTAGTTTCCTTACTTTTTATACAAGAAAGGTGGAGGAGATAATCTCTATGTCTATTTCGGATTCTTACATTATATTATTCTGAACCTGAAAGTTTGCTTATTGAAAATACCTTTCACCTCTTTTTACATCTTCTAGCTTATAGAGGTTTCATATCCTTGAAAAGCATTGGAAAATACATTTATGAGTCAGTCCCATTAGTGTGCTTTAGTGTGCTTTCTTTGACCCTGACTAGATATACCACTCAATAGTACAATACATAGTTACAATAGTTACTTGAGTTCAAACTTAATAGGATACTTAGCATTATTTGATGAATATATAAGAACTCAGAGCTCTTGACATCAAGACTTGAAATTAGATTCAAAGTTAATTTAAAATTCTAGAAGTTAGAAAGCAAACAGTTCTGCCTTCCTTTCATCAAATCACGGTTACAAGCATTTATTAAGTAGCCTCCCTGGAGTCAGGGAGATTCATCTAGATTCAGCTGACTTCAGTTGTGTGACCATAGGCAAGTCACTTCACCCTGTTTGCCTTAATTTTCTCATCTATAAAAATGAGCTGGAAAAGGAAATGGAAAACTACTCCAGCATCAAGGAAACACCCACGATGAGTTAGAATAGAAATGACTGAACAGCAACAATAGTTATATACCAGACAGGTATAGAGCTTGCTAAGTGATGAAGATATAAATAAAGTGAAAAATAGCCCTTGCTTTGGAGCTAATAACCTAATAAGGGAGACAATATACAAATAACTAATTAGAACAAGTTATATAAAAGATAAATTGTAGGTCATTTAGGAAGGAAATCACTAGCATTAAGAGAAATTGGAAAAGACTTCCTACACTTGGGACTTGAAGAAAGCCAGGGAAGCCAAGAGGTAGAGATGAGGGGGGGAAGAATATTTCAAATTGGGTATAGTCAGTGAAAATGAAGAAGTGGAATCTAAGGTTTCAGGAGGACAACTGAGCTTCCTAGGTTATGTGGATTGCTGGTGATGGAGGTAGGATATAAGCTTAGTTCTCTCAAATTCTATTCCACGGGGGGTGGCTAGGTGTGGCGGTGGATAAAGCACTGGCCCTGGAGTCAGGAGTACCTGGGTTCAAATTCGCTCTCAGACACTTAATGACTTAGCTGTGTGGCCTTGGGCAAGCCACTTAACACCATTTGCCTTGCAAACACCTAAAAAAAATTCTATTCCAGAATTCCCTTCAATACATGGCATTTCTTTGGGAATCTGAGAGTAAAGGGTATGCTTCTTGAGAGCAGGCATTGTTTAATTTTTAAGTTTTGAATCTTCAATGGCTTGCATTATTTCTAGCCCTTCATAGGTGCTTAAAAATTTTCTTGTGGATAGATTGAATAACGTGGGCTTGGAATCAGGAAGAAACATAATGCTTTAAAAAGCTAACTAGAAAAATTCTATTTTGAGGGGGTTGTTGCTAGTGGTTGATCTTTAGGTGAGAGTGGGAGTCCACTGAGGAAAGGAGATTGTTCTGGAAGCTGTTTGCACTTGGCAGTTGTTTCTGGCATGCTCTCTTTTGCCTCAGCTTGGCATGAGAGAGCCTCATTCTACAAACAGCAAACAGCCCAGTCTGAATGTGGGCACACACTGTGACATGCCGACCCTGGGCAAAGGCAGGTGTTTTCTCTTTTCATAGACCATTAGCTCTTGATGTGGTGATTTCATGAGTTATACTACCTTCCCCATTATAGCACCATCACAAGTCATTTCTCCCTGCACCTGGTAGATTGGTTGGTATGGGGGAGTCTATTGTCTAGGATGAACTTAAAACTTAATTAGGTGATGCTGGGATTTTTGTGATTAAAACATTCCCAAGGCTTTTAAGTGACTATTGATAACAGTTGCAGAGTCTGAGGCGTCTTAGCCAAGGAATACTAACCTGTCTCAGCACTGAACCCCACTTCTGGGGCAGAAACTTCAGATGAAGTTAAGCCCTCAGTCACTAGGGAAGCAGCTAGATCATGTGGTCATTAGAGTGCTGAATATTGAATCAGGAAGACCTGAGTTATAATTCTCTATCAGATACTTACTGGCCATGTGACCCTAGTTTAGTTATTTAACATCTGTTTGCTTCATATTTCTCATCTTTAACATGAGGAAAATAATAGCTCCTACCTCAAAAAGCTGAAAAGATCAGGAACTTGACCGTAAAACTTTGGAAATGTTAAAGCACCAAATACTAGTTATTGTAATTCAATGGGTAATTTAATTTATAAAGTAATTATATTTTAGTACTTTTATCTAATATGTGATATAATTAATCTATAATAAAGATTAATTATATCCTATAAATAATTATATAATTAGATAATTTAAACAATTAGACTTTTTTGCTTAAGAAATACAAAATTGGGGTGGCTAGGTAGTGCAGTACATAGAGCACTGACCCTGAAGTCAGGAGTACCTGAGTTCAAATGACACTTAATAATTACCTAGCCATGTGACTTTGAATCTTTTCCTGATAGCTTCTGGACTACAATGAGATTTTTTTTTGGTTTTGGTTTTGTATTTCTTTCTTTTCTTTTTTTTTAGGTTTTTGCAAGGCAAATGGGGTTAAGTGGCTTGCCCAAAGAAAGCGGAGTCTTTTGTGAGAATGAAGACCTTTGAATATGACTGTGAGATTTCTATGGGTTTCATTTATACTTAAACCAGCACCAACCAACAGCAAAATAGAACTTTTCTAGGGGTTCTATTCTTACATTTCTCCTTAGAAAAGCTATTGGGGAAATCCTTCCAGTGACAAGGAAATAGTTTTGTTTAAGAAATGGATCTATCAAGATCCAAATGGATACAGGATTTAGACATAAACCAATACTGTAAGCAAATTAGAAGATCAAGGACTTGTTTACCTGTCAGATCTATGGAAAGGGAAACACTTTATGACTAAAAAAGAGATGGAGAACACTAAAAACAAACTAGATGATTTCAATTACATTAAATTAAAAAGCTTTTGCACAGATAAAACCACTGCAACCAAAATCAAAAGAATTGTAGTAAACTGAGAAACAATCTTTACCACTAATGTTTCTGACAAAGAACTCATTTCTAAAACATACAGAGAACTGAGTCATGTTTTTTTTAGGTTTTTGCTAGGCAATGGGGTTAAGTGGCTTGCCCAAGGCCACACAGCTACGTAATTATTAAGTGTCTGAGGTCGGATTTGAACTCAGGTATTCCTGACTCCAGGGCTGGTGCTCTATCCATTAGGCCACCTAGCTTCCCCCATGAGTCATATTTGTTTTTTTAAAAAAAGCCATTCCCCAGTTGACAAATGGTCAAATGATATGCAAAGGCAATTTACAGATGAGGAGATCAAAGCAATCCATAGTCATATGAAAAATTGCTCTAAATCATTACTTATTAGAAAAATGTAAATTAAAGCTTCTCTGAGGTACCACCTCACACCTCTCAGACTGGCCAATATGACCAGAAAAGATAACGATCATTCTTGGAAGGGTTGTGGGAAATCTGGGACACTATTACATTGTTAGTGGAGCTGTGAACTCATCCAATCTTTCTAGAGAGAAATTTGGAACTGCACCCAAAGGACAGCAAAAATGTGCATACCCCTTGATCCAGCAATACCACTACTGGGTCCATACCCTGAAGAGATGTTGAAAAAGGGTAAAAACATCACTTGTACAAAAATATTCATAGCATCCCTGTTTGTGGTGGCAAAGAATTGGAAATCAAGTAAATGTCCTTCAATTGGGGAATGGTTTAGAAAACTGTGGTATATGTAATGGAACACTATTGTTCTGTTAGAAACCAAGAGGGATGGAAATTCAGGGGAGCCTGGAGGGATTTGCATGAACTGATGCTGAGCAAGATGAGCAGAACCAGAAAAACATTGCACACCCTAACACATTGGAGTGATGTTCAACCTTGATGGACACGCTTATTTCAACAGTGCAACAATCAGGGACAATTTGGGGCTGTCTGCAATGGAGAATACCATCTGTATCCAGAGAAAGAACTGTGGAGTTTGAACAAAGTTCAAGGACTACTCCCTTTAATTTAGGAAAAAAACCTGATATCTTATTGTCTGATCTTGTTATCACTTATACTTTATGTTTCTTCTTTAAGGATATAATTTCTGTCTCATTGCACTCAATTTGGATCAATGTACAACATAGAAACAATGTAAAGACTGACAAATTTCTGTGGGGGTGGGAGGAAGGAAGTAAGATTGGGGGGAAAATTATAAAACTCAAAATAAATAAAATCTTTAATTAAAAAAAATAAAATTGGAAAAAATGGAAAAAATGGATCTAAATCTACATGTATGTAACTCTTTCTATTATCTTATGTGGGTCTCACAATCTGATGAGTCTGGTAGTATAACTGTAGCAAACACGATAACAATAGTTGATATATTAATCAAGAATATTTAAATACACAATATATATTTAAGCAATAAATAACTATATTATAATATATACTGTCACAACATATATAAATATATAAAATTAATAAACATACATGCATATATATACATGTATATGCATGTATATATATAAAATATATATTTTGTTAAGCATTTTTCATTGATTCTTTTTTTTTTGTAAGGCAAATGGGGTTAAGTGGCTTGCCCAAGGCCACACAGCTAGGTAATTATTAAGTGTCTGAGACCGGATTTGAACCCAGGTAATCCTGACTCCTGGGCCAGTGCTCTATCCACTGCACCACCTAGCCACCCCAAAATTTTTATGTTTTTTCCCTTCATATTGCCCTTCTCCCCCCTTTTTCTTTTTTCTTTTCTTTTTTAGGTTTTTGCAAGGCAAATGGGGTTAAGTGGCTTGCCCAAGGCCACACAGCTAAGTAATTATTAAGTGGATCTGAGATCGGATTTGAACTCAGGTACTCCTGACTGCAAGGCCGGCGCTTTATCCACTACGCCACCTAGCTGCCCCTTTCATTGATTCTTAAAACAATCTTTTGAGTTAGAGGCTATTATTTTGTTTACTTTATAAATGAGGAAACTGAAGCAAACAGGGCCACACAACTAGTAAATACTGAGGTAGAATTTGAATCAGGTCTTTTCTTCTTCAGGTCTAGCTGCCTATCTACCATGCCTTCTAGCTTCCTGTATCGAAATAATCCCTGATTTTCTGGACAGGGCACTGTCTATGCATCTCTGTGAACTCTCTTGTTTCATTGTGCTAAGAACTTTACACGTATCTCATTTGATCCTCCCAATAACCTCTGAGAAATAGACATTATTAACCTCATTTTATAGATGAGGAAACCGAGCTATGCAGAAATTAAATGACTTGCTGAGTTTCACATAGCTAGTAAGTGTCTGAGACTTTCCTGACTCCAGAACCAGTGCTATAGCCTTTAATTCACCTAGCTGCAGATTGGTGATGGAGAATCAGTCAGAGAAATTTACTGAAGAAACTCCCTATAGCCTCCTGCCCCAGTTTATAAGAGAAGTCGAGGGATGGAAGAGCAAAGTTAACATTTTTTTTTTATTTTGAGGATCTTTTCTAGAGTTTTCTCTGCTCATTCCCTCCTACCCTCAATTGTCCACACTTCAGTATATATGGAAAATTTCCGCATAAGCATATGGAAGCAGGAACATCTGCTCACCTAGGTAGGTCTAAGACTATTCCTTGAATCCTTGATCATCTTTTCCTCTGCCAAAGGTCACCAACTTTTATATGGAGAATTGAACATTGTTACGCTATAGCCCTAGAGAACTTTTAGACAGTCTCAATTCAATGAGGGAAGGAAGAATACTCAGAGAGTCAGTTATCTTCTTTCTAATCACACAGTTCATCAAGTCTACAGGAAAACTTCTGAAACAAAGGTTAGATATGGTTAATGTCTAGAAAAGATGTCTAATATGTCCTATGCATGACAGAAAAAGAATAGCTGTTAATTTCTCCCGTCCTAGAAAATAAGATGCAAAAGAATTGAGAATTAAAGAATTCAAAAATACAGAAAACATAAAACATCTCAAACATCCTATTGTGCCCATAATAAGTGAAAATGTTTGCTGAATTTTTATCAGATATTTTGTATTTATCTTGTAACTCCACAATCTGAGCACCTAGCTAGAGATAATTATATGGTGCAATCGATAGAACTTTGGATTTGTCTCAGAAAGACTTGAGTTTAAATCTTGCCTCCCATACTTATTCTCCCTGTGACTGGGAACATGGCACTTGATCTCTCTCAGTTTCAGTTTCTTTATTTTTCCAAAGGGGGGTGGAAGGGAAAGAAAATTAATTTCTGTTGCTTCAAAAAAATGGAGAAGTGAACATGAATTCTACAGATACAAAATGATGCATGTACTTTCAGATGAAGTCACTGTATTATTTATTTTTACTTAACTGTTTTTCTTTGTTATAGGAGACTATTCAAAAGGCAGAAGTAATGGGTAAGAGTGTGTAATGCTAAAACAAAACATCAATACATCAATACATCTCTAAAAATTGTTGCAGGGGTGGGGTTGGGTTTGAGCAAATTTCATGCTTAATTTGCTGAAATCTAGATCTCTTAGCTAACCAGAGAATGGTTTTCTTTAGCCCTCTAGCTATAAGGTGATCCTAGCTATGGTTAGCTCCTTCTCAATCTTAAAGAAACATGCTCCTTCTGGTTAGTTGATGCTCAAATCTTGAATTCACTGACATTCAGCACATAGGATAGCTGCCAAATAAGCTCATTTATTTATTTGTTTTAGTGGTAGTCACTGATATGTGCTTAGAGAAGGAAATAGGAAGGCAGTTAGGGATATGAGCCTCAGATCCATCTATGAGTTCCCACTGCCAAGTGCTAGAAAATACCTTCATTCTTGAGAGGGGAGGGAAGAGAAATCCCATTTCTGCCCTCTACTTGGAGACACAAGGAAGAAAAAGTACAAGTAAAAAAAGTCCCCAAAGAGGATACAATATGTTATCCTCACATTTTCGAAATACATAGGGGAAGAAAAGAATGATACCTCACCAAAAATTCTTTTCCTTCCCCAAATATATTTAGTTTTCAAACCTATTCATTACAGTCTCCAGATCTGTCAGGTGGTGCTAGATAATGCTTAGCACAATACATAATGATCTTCAGGGGAGCTGTCTTAGACAAAAAAATCAGGGATGTCCTTGATCATTCCCCTTACACAAATATTGTTATCTCTGTTTTATATAGGAGGGGACCAAATTTAAGTGATTGCATTCTGATAAGTGGTAAAGCCAGGACTAAGACCTGAATTCCTAGGCATTCTTAGTTTGATAATCAACACATATTTAGAAAACTTTTAACTTTCTATCATGCTCTGTGTTAAGCACTGGAGATATAATGAAAGTGAATGGGGGTAGTCTTACCCTCAAGGGATGTAGATTCTACATGTAGACATGTAGATATGTAGATGTTATATGATTCAAGTGGCTAGGGTGTTGGACTTGGAGACTGAGTTTTAATCCTGCTGAAGTCACACAACTAGTAAGTTAGCTGCCTCTCAGGATTGTGAGTGTTAAATGAAATGGCATATAAAGTAATTCACAAATATTAAAACAAATATTTCTATGCTTCTAAAGCACTATTTTTTGGGAGATATGAAAGTATGGAAGGAGGGAGGCATTATTAGTAGCTGGAGTACTAAGGTCAACTCCATGTTATGTGAGGTCATCTGAAGACTTTAATAAAGGCTACACAATGAGATTGAATAGGAAGAAAGTAGGGTTGGGGTTTCACTAACCAATTATAGTTAGACCTAATCTAGCATAGTGGACTGTGGATGGCAGCAATAAAATTGTAGTTGACTTGATATCCTCTATGTCTGATACCTTAACTACTAACCATAGAATTATTGATTATTCGACCGATAATTTGCAGTGAATACAATAGCAAAGATCCAGGCTCCATGCCAACAATCAGCATCTGACTAGATCCCACCCACAGTGAATCCTGTGATAATCTACAGAGAAGATGAACTAGAGGCACAAATGACAAGGCAAAGAATTACCAACTAAGATAGCCTCAGGAATTAGAGGCATATAATCAAGACAGGAGAGAATGTAAACATCTGGTACCAGCACCATTTTATAACCTTTCCAGTTTACAAAGCACTGCATAGATGTCATCTCATTTGATAACTCCTGGTCCTGAGACACCTGTTGTCCTAGCAGAACCATAAAGCCTTTCCTGATACTTCTAGTTGGTGGTGTCCTCCCTATTAGACTACTTTTTATTCAATGACTGTACATATTTGTATTTATTTTCTTTTTATTCTATGTATTAAGCCAGATGTATTTGCCAAATCCAAGGTTCATGCATTTTCTACTTAATCTTACTATCTCTCTATTTTAAACTATCTCAATTTTATATCACCCCAGAGAACTCATGAGGCATGCCCAGTTGCTATTCCTACCTTTCTCTTTGTAAAAGCTCTTGAACTCCAATGCATTGCTAATGGACCTGTGAATGGGAGCTCTCTTTCAGGAAAGGAATTTGGAATTGTACACAAAAATTACCATGCTGTACATTCTTTGACCTAGCTGTGCCACTACTAAATATTTACCCCCCTACAAAAATAAATAGGAAAAGATTTTATATATATATAAAATCTTTTCCTATTTATTATAGAATATTATACATAATTATATAATTATATATTATATTATATTATATTATATTATAATGTTTTTTTCTTATAATAGCTATTTTGTGATGGCAAAAATTAGACTCAAAAAGATGCTTATCAGTTGATGAATGGCAGAATTGGTTGTGGTACATAAGTGTGATGGATGTAGAGTGTAGTAGATCCAGAACAACAAATTATATTAGGATTTCATTATAATGCCACCACAAAATCATCTTAAAAACTCCTTAAAACCATTAACAAATTCAGCAAAGTAGAAGGATATAAAATAAACCCACACAAATCATCAACATTTCTATATATGAACAACAAAGCCCAATAGCAAGAGATAGAAAGAAAAATTCCATTTAAGAAAAATTCCATTTAAAATAACTCTAGACAACATTAAATACTTGGGGATATACCTTCCAAGACAAATTGTATATGAAAACAATTATAAAGCACATCTCACCCAAATAAAATCAAGTTTAAATAATTGAAAAATGTTAATTGCTCATGGTTAGGTTCAGCTAATATAATAAAATAGCAATTCTATCCAAATTAAATTACTTATTCAGTGCCATAGCAATAAAACTACTAAATAACTACTTTACCAAGCCATAATAAATAATAACAAAATTCATCTGGAGCAGCAAAAGGTCAAGAATAACAAGGGAACTAATGTGAATAATGTAAAGGAAGGTGGCTTAGTTTTACCAGATCTAAAACTATACTATAAAGCAGCAGTCATCAAAATTGCTTGGTACAGGTTAAGAAATAGAGTAATGGATCAGTGGATTATGATAAGTTCTAAAGAAGTTGCAGTAAATGATTACAGCAATCTATTATTTGACAAACACCAAAACATCATTTTTATGAAAAATTTTTGGGAAAACTGGAAAACAGTATGGCAAAAACTAGGCATAGATATACATCTCTCACTCTCTACCAAAATAAGGTCAAAATGGGTACAGGATTCAGACATAGAGATACCATAGATAAATTAATAAAACAAGAAATACTCTTATCTATCAGATCTATGGAAAGGAGATAAATTTATGACCAGACAAGAAGTAGAGCACATTATGAACTGCAAAATTAATGATTTTTACTATATTAAATTAAAAAGGTTTTGCACTAATAAAACCAATGCTGCCAAAATGAGAAGGAAAACAGAAAACTGGGAAATAATCTTCACAACTAGTTCTGATAAAAATCTCATTTCTAAAATATATAGCGAATTGCATTAAATTTATAAGGTTACAAGTCATTCCCAAATTGATAGTTTTCAAATGAAGAAATTATATATATATATATATATATATATATATATATATATATATATATATATATATATATATATATGAAAAAAATGCTCCAAATCATTAATGATTAGAGAAATGCAAATTAAAATAATAATGAGGTATTAGATTGCCCAAGATGAGGAAAAGGGGAAATGATCAGTGTTGGAGAGGTTATGAGAGGATTGGGACATTGATGCATTGCTGGTGGAGTTGTGAAGTGATACAGTCAGTCTGGAGAACAATATGGAACTATGCCCAAAGAGGAATAAAACTTACATGCCCTTTGACCCAGCAATTCCAATTCTAGGTCTATTTCCAGAAATAATAAAAAAAGGGAAAAGTCCTATATGTTCTAAAATATTCATAGCAGCTCTTTTTGTAGTGGTAAAGAGTTGGAAATTGAGGGGATGCCCATCAATTGGGGAATGGCAAAACAAGCTATGGTACATGAATACTATGGAATATTATTCTATAAGAAACTATAAATGATAATACTCTAGAAAAGCATGGAATGAGTTATATGATCTGATGCTGAGTGAAGGGAGTAGAACCAAGAGAACTATGTACACATTAACAACAACGTTATAAGATGATCAACTTTGATAGAAGCCGTTCCTCTTAGCAGTTCAGAGAGCTAGGGCAACTGTATTAGACTGGCTATGGACAATGTTATCCCCATCCAAAGGAAGAAAAAACAAACCAAACAAAATACACACACACACACACACACACACACACAACATAACTAAACCAATCCTTCAACATCTGATGGACACTTTATAAAAATGATCTCTTATGTATCTCTTTCCCTTAATCCAAATTCCTTATACCAAAAATAACTGATCTCTAAACATGTTTATCAAAAAAATGTATGCATAATGCTAACCTGACTTTTACCACTGAGGAGAGGGGGGTGGAAAGGGAGGGTGAAAGGGAATTTTGTAACTTAAAAATATACATGTGCATATGAATGAATATAAATGACTTAATTAATTAAAAGAAAAAGTTCTTGAATTGGGATTTTCAGCCAAGATTGCAGAGAGAAGCCAGGCAGTCTCTGATGCTCTCCTGGTTTTCCTCAGAACTAACATGAACCAAGCCTCTTAACAGAATTTGGATCCTTAGAACTCAGAGAAGAACCTAGGAGATCATTGCACAGCAAGGTTGGTCCCAAGGTAGCAAGGGCCACTAATCAGGATCATAGACACTTCCAGAGAATGCATCTGGCATCCTTAAATTATCAGGCCACTTGAGGATACTAAGCCCAGTGAGCAAAGCCTCTAGGAATCTTAACACCAAATGTCTGTGAATCAGCCCCTCCCCCAACACAAGATCCTAAGAAAATGAAGAGAGGCCTTTGGAAGCAGGGTCCATCTCATGCTATCTTGAAAACAAGGATCCTAACTCAGAGAGAACTAGAGCTTCAGAGTAGAATATGAATTGGTCTCCAGCCAGAAAGACTACTTAGAAGAGATCAGGCAGGAGTTGAAAAATTAATTGGAAAAACTGGGAAAAGAAATGCATGAGAAAATGAACACTTTGCAAGAGAAAATTATTATCTTTCAATAGAAAAAATGAAAATACAATTGGACAAGTGCAAAAAGAAAATAATTATTTTAAAACCACAATTGGCAAATGGAAAACTCCTTCAAAAATAGAATTGAATAATTGGAAAAAAGAGTTTCAGAAGGTAAATGAAGAAAATTCTTCTCTAAAAATAAATTGGAATCTATGGAAACTAATGCCTTCATGTGACAATAAGAATCTGTTAAAGAAAATCCAAAAAAATGAAAATAATAGAAGAAAATGTAAAAAAAAAAATCTACAAAACAACTGACCTGGAGAATAGATCCAGAAGAGACAATTTAAGAATGACTGGACTTCCTGAAACCATTGAAGAGAGAAAAAAAGCCTGGTCTTCAGACTTCATGATATAATGAAGGAGAATTGCACTGATATCATGGAATAAGAGGGAAAAATAGTTATTGAAAGATCACTTTTATCCCTTCCTAAAAGGTATCCCAAATTGAGAATACCAAGGAATAATGTGGTCAAACTCCAGAACTATCAGATAAAAGACAAAATCCTGCAAGCTTCCAGAAAGAAACAATTTAAATACCAAGGAGTCACAGTAAGGATTACCCAGGAGCTGGCTGCATCCACATTAAGGGATCAAAGGGGCTGGAATACAATATTCTCAAGAGTAACAGAGTTTGGAATGCAGCCAAGAATTCACTATCTGTCAAAACTGAGCCTTCTCTTCTGGGGGAAAAGATGGACATTTAATGAAATTATAAACTTCCAACTTTACCTGATGTAAAGACCAGAGTTAAATAGAAAATTTGGACTTCAAACAGAAGACTCATGAAAAAGTAAAAAAAAGGGAAAAAGAAAAAAAAATCTGTTATCCAATAAGATGAAACTGACTATATCCCCACCTGGGAGAAAGATTCTCATGATTCTTGAGAATTGTAGCTCTATTAGGGAATATACTTAACCAGAAGTCACGGACATTCATGACTGTCCATGACTCTGATAGAATGATTTAAAGATAATATCTCCTTAAAATGGGGATAGTAAAGAGATTGGATGGTGGAGGAGATTGAATGGGGTAAATTATATCACATGAAGAGGTGCAAAAGTCCTATTGCAATAGAAGGGAAGAAGGGAGGAGGTAAGAACCACCTGAATTTTACTTTCATCACATTTGGCCCAAAGACAGATTAATACATACACACTAAGTTTAATTTAGACACTTATCTTACTTTTTAAGCATTAAAAGGGAAAAGGGGGAGGGAGGAGGAAAAGAGGAACTGATAGAAGAAAGGGAAGGAAGAAAGGGAAAAAGGAAAGAAAGGGGAAGGGATATGGATATGAGGGGGCAAACACACTGAAGGAAGTGGTTTCAGAAGCAAAATACTGGGAAATAGAGATAAGGTAAAAAAAAGGGGGAAAATACAGAGGGAAGATAGCATGGAGGGCAATAAAGAGTTAGCAATTATAACTTTGAATGTTAATGGGAAGAACTCTTCCATAAGATGTAAGTGGATAGCAGAGTGGATTAAAAAACAGAATTCTACAATATTCTGCTTACAAGAAACTCATTTGAAGCAGAGAGATACATACAGAGTAAAGGTAAAAGGTTAGAGCAGAATATATTATACTTCAGCGGATGTGAAAAAGGCAGAGGTAGCAATCCTTATCTCAGACAAAACAGTTGCAAAAATAGATCTCATTGGGGTGGCTATGTGGAGTAATGGATAAAGCACCGATGCTGGAGTCAGGAGTACCTGGGATCAAATCCGGTCTCAGACACTTAATAATTACCTAGCTGTGTGGCCTTGGGCAAGCCACTTAACCCCATTTGCCTTGACAAAAATCTAAAAAAAATAGATCTCATTAAAAGAGATAAGGAAGGAAATTATATCCTCCTAAATGGTATCATAGACAATGAAACAATTTCAATACTAAATCTGCATGCCCCAAGCAGTATTGCATCCAAATTCTTAGAAAAGAAGCTGAATGAGGAAGACATATATGGCAAAACTCTACTGGTTGGAGAAATCAGCCCCCCTCTCTCTCTCAGAATTAGATAAACTGAATCATAAAATAGACAAGAAGGAGGTTGAGGCAAATATAATGTTAGAAAACAGACATGGTAGACCTTTGGAGAAAACTGAACAGAAATAGAAAGGAATATACCTTTTTTCTGCAGTACATGTCATCTACACAAAAATTGACCATGTGCTAAGGCATTAAAAAAAACTCACAAATGAAGAAAACCAGAAATAGTGAATATATCCCTTTCAGATGAAAATGTAATAAAAATCACATGCTATAATGGGTGCTAGAGAAATGACCTAAAACTAATTGGAAACTAAACTATCTCATATTAAAGAATGAGTGGATCAAACAACAAAGTATAGAGAGAATTAATGGCTTCATCCTAGACAATGACAATAATGAGACAACATATCAAAACTTATGGGATACAGTCAAAGCAATTATTAGGGGATATATGATATCTCTAAATGTTTACATGAATAAAATAGAGATAGATGAAATCAATGAATTAAGCATGCTACTAAAATTCCAAAAATTAAAGGAGAAATTAATAAAATTGATAGCAAGAAAATTATTGATCTAATAAAACCAAGAGTTGGCATTATGAAAAAGCCAATCAAAATCTTTGGTTAATTTGATTTAAAAAAGAAAGAAGAAAATCAAATTATTAGTAACAAAAATGAAAAAAAGTTAACTCACCACCAATAAAGAGGAAATTAAATTAGTAATTCAGAACTATTTTGCTCAACTATTTGCCAATAAATTTGATAATCTAAGTGAAATGGATGAATATTTACAAAAATACAAGTTGCTAGGTTAAATGAAGAGGAAATTAAATACTTAAATAGCTCTATGCAAGAAAAAGAAATACAACAAACCATCAATGAACTCCCAAAGAAAAAGAGATCTCTGGAGCCAGATAGATTCACAAGTGAATTCTATTAAATATTTAAGGAACAATTGGTTTCAATTCTGTATAAAATCTTTGGAAAGATAGGTGAAGTTGGAACTCTGTCTAATTCCTTCTATGACACCAATATGATGCTGATAGCTAAACTAGGAAGAGTCAAAACAGAGAAAGAAAATAATAGAACAATTTCCCTGATGAATATGGATGCAAAAATCTTAAATAAAACCTTAGCAAACAATTACAGCAAGTTATCACTAATTTAATAGTTTATGACCAAACAGGATTTATTTCAGGAATGCAAGGTTGATTCAATATTAGGAAAACTGTCAGTATAATTGACTGTACAAGTGTTGTTTTTACCCTTTTTCATGATCTAACAGAAATCATATGATTATCTCAATAGATGAAATTTGACAAAAAGTTGACAAAATATAGCACCCTTTCCTACTAAAAACACTAGAGAATGTAGGAATAAATGGATTGTTCCTTAGAATGATAAGCAGTATCTATCTAAAACCATCCTCGGGCATTAAATGCAATGGGGATAAGCTAGAGGCATTCCTAATAAGACCAGGGGTGAAATCTTTGGGGTTTTCACCACTACTAGTCAATATTATATTAGAAATATTAGCTTCAGCAATAAAAGAAGAAAAAGAAATTAAAGGAATTAGAATTGGGAAGGAAAAATCAAAACTCTCACCTTTTGTAGATGATATGATGGTATACCTGGAGAACCCTAAAAGATCATCTAACAAAAAGTACTGGAAACAATTGCAAATTTTAGTAAAGTTGCAGGATAAAAAATAAACCCACATATATCCTCAACATTTCTATATATTACTAGCAAGTTCAGCAGCAACAACTAGAAAGAGAAGTCCCATTTAAAATAACTTAAACAAGCAAATAATTGGGATCCTATCTACCAAGACAAACTCAGAAACTCTATGAAAAGAACTATAAAACATTTTTCACACAAATTAAATCAGATTTAAATAACTGGGTAAACATCAAGTGATCATGGATAGGCCAAGTTAATATAATAAAAATGACAATTCTACCTAAATTACTTATTTAGAACCATAACACTCTAATTTCCAAAAAAATACTTTAATAAACTAGAAAAAATTATAACTAAATTCATATGGCGAAACAAAATGTCAAGAATATCAAGGGAATTAATGAAAAAAGTGCAAAAAGAGGTAACTTAGTCTTACTGATCTAAAATTTTATTATAAAGCATCAGTCATCAAAACTGTCTGGTACTGGTTAAAAATAGAGTGGTGAACCAGTGGAATAGACTAGGTGCAAAAGAGACAGCAGGAAATGATTATAATAATCTCTGTTTGATAAACCCAGAGTCCAGCTTCTGGCATAAGAACTCACTCTTCAAATAAAAATTATTCAGAAAATTGGAAGATAGTATGGCAGAAACTTTGATTAGACCAAGATCAAAATGGGTGCAGGATTTTGACACAAAAGACAGTATTATATGCAAACTAGGAGAAGAAGGAATAGTTAGTTACCTGTCAGATCTATGGAAAGGGGAGCAGTTTGTGACTAAGAAAGAGATGGATACATCATAAAAAAAACAAACTGGATAATTTTGATTACATTAAATTAAAAGAGCTTTTGCACAAACAAAACTACTCTAACCAAGAGCAAAAGAAATGTAGGAAATCGGGAAAGAAGTTTTACAACTAGTGTTTTTGACAAAAGGCTCATTTCTTAAACATATAGAGAACTGAGTCAAATTTATAAAAACAAAACATTCCCCAATTGACAATGGTCAAAGGCTATGCAAAGCCAATTTGCAGATGAGGAAATCAAAGCTATCCATAGTCAGATTAAAAATTGCTCTAAATCATTACTGATTAGAGAAATGTAAATTAAAGCAGCTCTGAGGTACTTACCTTATACCTCTCAGATTGGCCAATATGACTTGAAAGGGCAATGATCAATGCTGGAAGGGATGTCGGAAATCTGGGACAATAATGCATTGTTAGTGGAGCTGCGAACTCATTCAACCTTTCTGGAGAGCAATTTGGAATTATGCCTAAAGGACAATAAAATTGTGCATATCTTTTAATCCAGCAATACCACTACTGGGTCTATATCCTGAAGAGATCACAAAAAAGGATAAAAACATCACTTGTACAAAAATCTGTGTTAAAATCTGACCTTAGACATTTAATAATTACCTAGCTGCATGACCTTGGGCAAGTCATTTAACCCCTTTGCCTTGCAAGCAATCAAACAAACAAAAATTAAAAAAAAGTTTTTGGATTGCCTCACCCAGTAAATAATCAAACTCTTGATGACTGAATAGGAAGATTTTACTTAAGTTACTTTATATCACTGATAAATGTAGGAAGGTGATTTGGTAATGTGATAATTTGAGAAAAATTACCTAAGAAGGATACAATTTTTAGGGGTGGTGGTTAGTTGGGAGTGAGTAATTCCCGAAAAGCTTGTCAAAGCAGGTTAAAGTGAGAAACATCAGTAGCTCTTCTTCATTTCCCATAGGTTGCACATTTGTCAGTTCTGTTTTTTTCTCATTGTCATCAAACAGGAGGTACAGACTCAAAGACAGAGAATCTGAGTCATGGAAGTCTTGGAAAAGTAAGTTCTGACTCAGATAGATACCTCTATGAGGAAGAGTCCCACTTGGGGTATTTGGGAAACATTCATTCATCCATCCATTCATCCATCCATATACGCATTTATCATCCAACCATTTCCATCTGAGGTTCATTGTATACTTATTACAGTGTGTTTTCTTTCTTAATTTTTGAAAAGGATTTGTATAATTATTGGTACTGATTTTTTAATAGAATTCTACTTTAATCTGTCAGGACCAGGAGTTCCCACCCTCCTTCTCATTCATAGCTATTTCATTTATAGATAATTATGTCATTTTATGTGATTGGATTACTTAAAAACCTGTATTTATGCCTGTTCTATTGAAATTCAACAGCCTTTAAGGCCCTCATCATCTCACAGATGGACTACTGTTGGTTGGTCTCCCACACTCAAGTGTCTTCCCCCTCCAATTACTCTTCCACTTACCTGCTATGTTCCTAAATGCCAGACTGATCATATTAGCCCCTACTCAGTAAACTCTTTTAGCCATTACTGCCTGTATCAAATATAGCACCTCTTTTCTGTCTCTTCACAACCTGGAATCTTCTGACCTTTCTAACCATCTTTTATTTTACAGCCATCCAAGGATTCTATAATTTAGCTTCACTGGCCTTGTCATTTCTCTAATAAGACATGCCATTTCTTTATTTTTTTAGGGTTTTTTTGCAAGGCAATGGGGTTAAGTGGCCTGCCCAAGTGACATGCCATTTCTGAACTGATTATTTCTACTGTTTCCTATTCCTGGAATGCTCTGCCTTCTACCTTTTCCTCCTGGTTTGGGTGACTTTCTTCAAGATAGATCAAATTTCTGGATCAATAAAAGACCTTTCCCAGTGCTCTCATCTTTCTCCATCCACTGATTGCTACAGGAATGTCCACCCACTTCTTTGCAGACATCAAATTATTGCTTTTCACTGGATTGAAGGTTGTGTGTGAGTTTTAGATCTTTGAATATGAAGAGACTTGATAATTTTCTCTTAACTATGTCAATTCTTACATTTGCTCCTTATCTCACATGAATGACTATGAGTAACCCATCTAAACTTGAAAGGAGGCCCATGCATAAGATATCCATGTCGGAAACAGATTTATCAGAGAATGTAGTTTACATTCTCTTGCAGATAGGAGGGTGGTGCTATGACCCACTAAATATGTCTCTGGAATGGGGGAAAGTGATATTTTAGGGTCTCTTCCAAGATGGCTTCTTAGTTTCTCTTTCCGAATAGAAAAAAGGTCTCATCACTTATGTGTGTTAGATTATCTTTTTGCTGAGTTCCAGGATGTTGACTGGGGGATGAAAGGTTGTCTTTGTTATCTCTACTTTGGTACCTTTTGGATCATTAGTTGCTTATTGGGGAGAAAACAGGTTGGTTAACAAGGGGGCATGTCAGATCATGGCTTATCAATAATTTCAGGTAGTATGGTATCCTTTGGGCACATAGGATTATAGAGTAAGATCAGTAGAGGTATTTTACTCAATCTTCTTTTTATTTTATAGATGAAGAAACTGAACTAGAGAGATTAAGTGATTTGTTCATAGTAACACAAGTTGTAAGACAATAAAGGCAGGATTTGAACCCATGTCCTTTTGCTCCAAATACTTTGCTTTTTCCTATGTACCACATTTTTTTTCAGGTTTTTTTTAGGTTTCTGCAAGGCAAATGGGGTTAAGTGGCTTGCCCAAGGCCACACAGCTAGGTAATTATTAAGTGTATGAGACCAGATTTGAACTCAGGTACTCCTGACTCCAAGGTTGGTGCTTTATCTGCTACACCACCTAACTGCCCCCTGTATCACATTTTTCTATTAAAGCTGTTTGTGGAGTGATAAGAACAGAAATTGTTGCTTAGTTTCAGGGGAAAAAGCAATTAAAACTAAAATTAGAGGACTAAATAATACCTGTGGAATGATTACAATAAATAATGAAAGGATTAAAACTTAGGTCTTTCTGACTTTATATTGTTTTATATATATATGTATAGTTTTCCACTACATCAGAGTAAATTGCTAAGTCACTTCCCTCTGTCAGTCCCTTTTGTGCTTTGGACAATATCCATTTATTTGTGTCCTTTATTTCTCAAACATGAATAGATCATATTGTTGTGGGCCATCATTTTTTTCATGTGATATTTTGTATGTTACAAGTACTAATATAGGTCTATATTAGTTGCTTTTTTAAAAAAAGAAAACTTAAGAAAAGCTGACAGTTTGGATAAAGGAATATTTTCCCCTTACCTCTTGTAATCTAAAAGGCCAGGCTATAATTCAAAGAGAGCAGTTTATAGCTGTTATAAATCCCTCCAAACTGTGCTGCTATTAAAATGAATGAGGCAGCATGGATCTGAGAGTAAGTTGGGCTTGGACAATCAAGCTGTGGTGATTCTTTTTTTTCCCCATCCTCTTCTTTAACGGAAGATGATTTATGGCAATCATTAAGCCCTACCTGCCCTCATCTCCTCCCTTGCAGCAAGCCCCTTTGCTCTAGGATCAGGAATAGATGTTCTTAGACTTCTATTTGTCATTTGGTATTGACATTCTGTAGCTAGAGGCAAATGGTTTCCTGCAAAACACGGTATAGTGAGGAAAAATCCTAGACTGAGTATCAGAACAAGATTAGATTCTGGCTCTGTTATTAACCGAAAGAAAGGACCACTAGTATAACTACAGTTCCCTTATTTTATAGATGAGGGAGGTAAGACCAAGAAAGATTAAATGATTCGCTGAAGGTCACACATATTGGAAGAACTATATACGGGACCTAAACCCAGGTCCTTCCCCTTCAGAGCCATTACTCTTCCTATTGTCAACTCATTGAGCAAACTTAATCAAGTTATTTCCCCTATGTGGGACTCAATCAATCATTAAACCAACATTGACTAAAAACCTACTATGTTCTTGACACTGTGCTATGCACCAAGGAGACAAAAAGAGACAAAAGACAGTCCCTGAACTCAAGGAACTTACAATCTTTATTGACTCAGCTTCTCAATATGTAAAATGACAAAGTTATTAAAAGATCCCAACCTACTTGGAAATTCAAAATCCTGGGAAACCTGCTATATGGCTTTCCTGTCATAATTTTTTTCATTTGGGGAAAAACATTGGAGAGCAAATACTGATATAATTTCTGGGCTGAAAGCCACACTGGTTTTATTTGCCAAGTCAGAGAAGGGATTACAGTTTACACACCTAGAAATAACATTTCCCCTAATGGGTGGTATTATAGAATTTATACCTGGAAAGGACATTAACAATCTGTTCTAAACTCCCTTGTGTTATGAGTGAGTAAACCAAGATTCAGTGAAGTTAAGGGATGTGTTGCCCAGGTAATAAGGAACAGAGTGAGAGTGAGAAACCAGGTTCTTTGATTTTAGAGTCACTTTTCTCATGTTGCCATCACTGTCAGCACAGATGCAACTGATGATTAAATAGAAATGAAAACAGCATACTCTGAAATTCAGGTACATGTAAATGGTAAAATTAGCCCTATTTTAAAAAATGTGCTCCTTACTAAAAGTTTTAATTGAGAAGAAGCATGATATAATAGAAAGGAAACCTCAGAGTAAGAAAGACAGTTTTAAATTCCTCCTCAAAATACTGTTCTGGTGAACATAGTAAAGTCAGTCTCAGTGATGTAGCACTCTCTATGACTATAAGTCCTCAAAATGTTGACCCAGGTTGGCATAGGAAGTTCCTCTTAGGGATATTCCAACATTAATGAAGTCACAAGACTTGTCAAAAAACATATATAGACAGACTATTCTAATGCCACGCTACAATTTTAAGCTTTAATAGCTTAAACCTCATAACTGAAAAAGGAATGCTTTTATTCCTTCAATGAAAGAGAATCTATTACCTTTCAAGGCAGATTGTTCAATTTGATTCAGTTCAACAAACAGTCATTAAGCACCTGCTTTGTGGAAAGCATTATGTTAGGTGTCAGATTTACAAAGATGGAAAAAAAATGAGATCCTTCTTAATTTCAAGTCCTATCTTCTATTTCTCTCAGTGCTCTGGGATATAAATCATCTATCCCCAGAGATCTGACCTAATGGACAGCATCAGGATATTCTCTGATTATATTATTGCTTATCTTGGCTTCTAACTCCCTGGTTTCCATTTTTATTCTAACCTTCCCAGTTAGTCTGGTTTGATGAGGTCACATGACTTTAGCATCAGTAATACCCAGATGTATCCATCTTAGGCTCACATCTGCTGTGGTAAATGAGGTCCAGCTGTATTTCTCCTTCATCAGTCAAAACCTATCACCAACAATGTATACTGGCCATGCTCTTTTGTTCAGGTCAAGGACAGTGCTAGCTTTGATCACACCTATACTCAGAAATCAGATCTAAAATTATGGGACCAATCACATTTCCAGTTCCCTAGCTACTCAGATGGCTAAAGACAGTACTATTTTCTACCTCTTGTTTCCTGATCATCATTTCCTTAAAAAACTCTGAGGTCAAGGTTGAACTGAAATTTCATCACCACAAATAGTTAACTACAAGTTCTTTAGACTTTCTTTTTTATGATGCATTTATTTCCTACCATTCCCAGTATTATTATTTAAAAAATAATAATGTGACATAGGTCAAGATTTCTCAGGACAAGACGAAGTTGTTTATTTGACTTGAGTTTGAATCAGAGAACAAACCTGACTGCTTATTAGTGAGCAAAACTGCCATATTGTGTTTATGTGTGTGTGAATATATATGTGACAAAGTGAATTCTTTCCTCCAGAAGCCATTCTGTCTCTCTGACTTTCTGTCTGTCTCTGTCTTATTCATAGCAACAGTAACAACAAAAGAAAAAAAAGACAGTGGGTATATCCTTCTTTTTGTACTCCTATGTGATCTTGGGCAAGTGCAGCCTCTTTGGATCTCAATTTTTTTTTGAAAAAAACATAAGGAGATTGGATTAGATTCCTTCTAGGATCTCTTCCAATCCCAAAAGCTCTATTATTCTATGGCATCATGAAAATCAGTGTTTTAAAGTGAAAAACAAAAAAAAATCATACCAATATATTTATCTCAAAAAACCAAGATGGAGAATTAGAGACCACCTGACTGAACATTCTCAATATTTCCTTCCAAATAACCTTAAAATAATTCTTCAAATCAAATTTTGGAGTAGAAGAGCCAACAAAAGGTTAGGGTGAGATATTTTCCCAGCCTAAGAAAACTTCAGTTGTTGGGAGGAAGCCTGACTGGAGGCTAAATTTATTGGGGAGTAGCAGTAGCAGTGGTTGCAGTAGTGATAGTAGTAGCAAGAGCTTCAAAACCTTTCAGCCCAAGGGGCATCAGAGAACTAGTTAGAAACATTACAGGGACTCTTTACCATCACCTGGTACAGCTGGCACTGTTTGGCAACTGTATTACTGCTACAAAAATATGGATCATAGCTTCAGGGCAAAGAAAAATTCTAGGGGTTAATCAAAACAGAACAAGACCTTTCCTAGGTAAAAAGAAGAATCTGTATCAGGAGATCAGTGACCATACATTTTTCAAGATCATATACCTTGGAAGAAAAAAACTTGCAGACCCCCAGAACTAGTTCTGAAAACAGCATCAGAAAAAAAGCCTAAAGGTTAGAACAGTGCCTCTAATCTCTAAGGTGAGCAGAGTTTTTAACATAAATTTCAACATCAAGAAACAGGTTGAAAATGAGCAAACAATGGCAACAAAAAAGGTTTAACCATAAAAAGCTACTACAATGTTAGAGAAGACCAAGATATAAATTCAGAAGATGGCAACAATGTGAAAATAGCTATAAAGAAAATTTTATTGAAAAATGCTGAATCCACAAGAATACTTGGAAGGTTTTGAAAAGAGATGAATGGGAGAGGAAAAATTGAGGAAAGAAATAAGAATGATGCAATAAAATTATGAATGGAGAATTAGTAGCTTGGTAAAAGAGGCATAAAAATAGCAAAGAAAATAACATTTTATTGATTTGACCTAAAGGTAAAACAGAAACAAAAATTCACTAAAGAAAATAACTGCTTTGAAAAAAAACAGAATTGGGACCTCTGGCCAAGGTGGTGGAGAGAAGATAGGCACTAAGGTCTCCTGGTTTCCTCTCAGAAATAAAAGAAACCTCTTAACAGAAATTCAATCAACAAAACCTGGAAAGAGAAGCTAGGAGAAGAACATCTACTAAAAGGTCTGTCTCTGTGAACCAGGGGCAGAGAGCAGAGCCAGTGGAGGTGTGGTGAAACCTGGAGTAACCTAGGATCAGCCAGAGGCTTTGGCTGTGGGAGCAGAGGTCTGGGGAGCCCCAGCACAGTGAGTTGCAAAGTGCTGCTGGACATCAATCTGATTAGCTTGGGGTACTGAGCTCCATACTTTCAGTGGAGTTCTCTTCCCAGAACAAATACAGTGACAGCACCCTCCCCGACCCTAGAATCCTTTCTCAGGACCCAGCCCACATTGTTCAAGGATAATTCAGACCCTGTTAGTCCCCCCACCCTTTCCAGGTCTAGGGAGAGGGCCTCAAATCAAGGGCACAGACACTCCAGAGAAAGTAACCAGCACCCTCCTACTGGCTGGCACACGGAGTTACTAAATCAAGTGAGCAAAGCCTCTAGGGAATTCAAAACAAAACCTCTGTGAGTCAGCCCTTCCCCCTATACAAGGTCCTAGGAAAATGAAGAAAGTCCAGCATGAGGAGGGCCCATAGAAAACTACCTAGAAAGTAAAGATGCTAACCCAGAGATATCTAGAACTTCTGAGGAGAATATAAATTGATCTCCAGCCCAGAAGGACTTCCTAGAAGAAATCAGGAAGGAGTTTAAAAATCAATTGGATTGGAAAAAGAAATTCAAGAGAAAATTAACACATTGCAAAAGAAAATTAACATCTCTCAACAAGAAAGCAAATCCTTGGAAAATACAATTGGACAAATACAAAAAGAAAATAATTCTCTCAAATCCTCAATTGGACAAATGCAAAAAGAAAATAATTCTCTCAAAACTACACTTGGGCAAATGGAAAACTCCTTCAAAAACAGAATTGGCCAAATGGAAAAGAAGTTGCAAAAGGTAAAGGAAGGAAATTCTTCTCTAAAAAAAGAATGGAATCTGTGGAAGCTAATGATTTCATGACACAACAATAATCTGTTAAACAAACCAAAAAATTGAAAAAAGAAGAAAATATAAAATACCTTATCATCAAAACCACTGACTTCTAGAATAGAACACAGAAAGACAATTTAAGAATCATTGAGTTTCCTGAAAATATTGAAGAGGAAAAAAAAAAGCTTGGACTTAATATTACAGGGCAAAAGAGTTATTGAAAGAATACATCGACCCCCCTCTGGAAAGAGATCCCAAAATGAAAAGGAATATTGTGGCCAAATTCCAGAACTATCAGATAAAAGAGAAAATCCACAAACAGGAAGAAATAAACAATTTTAAATACGAAGGAGTCACGGTAAGGATTACACAGGACCTTGATGTTTCAACATTAAGGAATTGAAGGGCCTGGAATGAAATATTATGTAGGAAAAAGGAAGTTTGGAATGCAGCCAAGAATCCACTGTCCAGCAAAACTGTGCCTTCTCTTCCAGGGGAAAAGATGGACATTTAACAAAATGGGAGTTTTCTAGCTCTTCCTGATGATAAGACCAAAATTAATAGAAAATATGAACATAAAACAAGAGACTCAAGAGACACATGAAAAGGTTAAAAAAAGGTAAAGAAAAAAACTGCTATTCAATAAGATGAAACTAGATATAACCCCACTTAGGAGAAAGATTCTCATAAATCTTGAGAATTGTAACTCTATTAGAGAAAATATACTTAGTCAGAAGTGATGAACACTCATGACTTATCCATGACTGATAGAATAATTTAAAAACAATGTCTCCTTAAAAAGGGGGGGGGGGGACAGTAAAGAGACAGGAGGATGGAGGAGATTGAATAGGGTGAATCACATTACATAAAGAAGTATAAAGGACCTATTATAGTAAGATTAGGCTTAAAGTTAATATGCACACACACACACACACACACACACACACACACACAGACACACTCAGTTAAGCAGAGAAGTTTATCTGACCTTTCAAGAATAAAAGGGGAAAGGGGGGGGGAGAAAAAGAGGAACTAACAGAAGAAAGGGAAGGAAGAAGGGGCAAAGCAAAAGGAGAAAGATAGGGGAGGGGGGGTTGGATACAAGGGGGCAAATATACAGAAGGTGATGGTATTCAGAAACAAAATACTGAGGAATATGGATAAAGTGAAAAAGTACAAAAGTTTTTTTAGATTTTTCAAGGCAATGGGGTTAAGTGGCTTGCCCAAGGTCACATGGCTAGGTAATTATTAAGTGTCCAAGGCTGGATTTGAACTCAGGTACTCCTGACTCCAAGGCCAGTGCTCTATCCACTGTGCCACCTAGCTGCCCCCCAAAAAGTACAGAAATTTAAACAGAGGGAAGGAGGGCATGGAGGGCAATAGTTACTAATTATAAATTTGAATGTGAATGGGATGAACTCTCCTATAAAACATAAATGAATAGCAGACTGGTTTAAAAATCAGAATCCCACAATATGCTGCTTACAAGAAAGTCATTTGAAGCAGAGAGATACATATAGAATAAAAGTAAAAAGTTGGAGCAAAATATATTTAGCTTCAGCTGAAGTGCAAAAAGCAGGACTGGCAATCCGTATCTCAGGCAAAGCAGTTGCAAAAATAGATAGCATTAAGAGATATAAGGAAGGAAACTATATTCTCCTAAAAAGTATCAAATTGATTACATGATATCACTAGGATAATACACCATGACCAAGTAGGATTTACTCCAGTGATGCAGGGTTGGTTCAGTATTAGGAAAACTGTTAGTATAATTAATCAATGACAAATGTACATATGATTTTATCAATAGACTCTGAAAAAGCCTTTGAAAAATACAACATCCATTACTACTCAAAACACTAGAGAGTGAAGGAATAAATGTATTATTCCTTAGAATAATAAGCAGTATCTATCTGAACCCATCAACAAGCATTATATGTAATAGGATAAGTTAGTGGCATTCCCAATAAGATCAGGGGTGAAACAAGGGTGCCCATTATTATCACCACTACTATTCAATATTGTATTAGAAATGTTAGCTTCAACAAAAAGAGAAGAAAAAGAAATAGGAATTAGAATTGGGAAGGAAGAACCAAAACTCTCACTTTTTGCAGATGACATGGTGTTATACCTAAAGAATCCTAAAAAATCATCTAAAAAGCTACTAGAAAGAATTAGCAACTTTAGCAAATTCACAGGTTATAAAATATACCCTCATAAAGCCTCAGCATTTCTATATATTACTAGCAAGATATTACAGCAAGAGCTAGAAAGAGAAATCTCATTCAAAACAGCATCAGACAATTTAAAATACTTGGGAGGCTATCTGCCAAGGCAGACAGAGAAACTATGAAAACAACTACAAAACACTTCTCTTACAAATAAAATCAGATTTAAAAAACTGGGCAAACATCAACTTGCTCATGGATAGGCTGAGCTACTATAATAAAAATGAGAATTCTACCTAAATTAAAGTATTTATTTACTGCCCTACCAATCAAAATCCCCAAAAACTACTTTAACGAGTTAGAAAAAATTGTATGTAAATTCATATAGAGAACTAAAAAGTCAAGAATTTCCAGGGATTTAATGGAAAAAAAAAGTACAAAAGAACATGGCCTAGCCCTATCAGTACTAAAATTGTGCTATTATAGCATCAGTCACTGAAGTTATCTGGTATTGACTAAGAAATAGAGTGGTGGATCAGTGGGATAGACTAGGTGCAATAGCAGGAAATGATTCTAGTAATCTGGTGTTTGATAATTCCAAAGAGTTCAGCCTTTGGGATAAAAACTCTTCGATAAAAACTGTTGGGAAAATTGGAAGCTAGTATGCCAAAAACTTGGATTCAATCAACACCTCACACTTTATACCAAGATAAGATCAAAATGGATGCAGGATTTAGACATAAAAGACAATATTATGTGCAAACTAGAAGGTCAAAGAATAGATCAGATCTATGGAAAGGGAAGTAGTTTATAACCAAGGAAGAGATTGAGAATATCATTTAAAAACAAACTAGATAATTTTGATTACATTAAATTAACAAGCATTTGCACAGACACAACCACTGTAACCAAGATCAAAAGAAATGTAGTAAATTGGGAAACAATTTTTAACAACTAGTATTTCTGACAAAGGACTCATTTCTAAAATATATAGAGAACCGAGTCAAATTCAGAAAAAAAATCAATTCCCCAGTTGACAAATTGTCAAAGGATATGCAGGGGCAATTTACAGATGATGAAATCAAAGTGATCCCTAGTCATATGGAAAATTCCTCTAAATCATTACTTATTAGGGAAATGCAAATCAAAGTATCTCTGTGATACCATCTCACATCTTTCAGACTGGCCAATATGACCAGAAAGGAAAATGATCAATGTTGGAAGGGATGTGGGTAATGTGGGACACCATTACATTGTTGCTGGAGCTGTGAACTCATCCAGCCTTTCTAGAGAGCAATTTGGAATTATGCCCACAGGGCAATAAAATGTGCATACCCTTTAATCCAGCAATACCACTACTGGGTCTATACCCTGAAGAGATCATGAAAAAGGGTAAAAACATTACTTGTACAAGAATATTCAAAGCAGGTCTGTTTGTGGTAGCAAAGATTTAGAAATTGAGTGAATTTCCATCAATTGGGGAATGGTTGAACAAATCATGGTACATATATGTTATGGAAGACTATTGTTCTATTAGAAACCAGGTGGGATGGGAATTCAGAGAGGCCTGGAGGGATCTGCATGAGCTAATGCTGAGGGAGATGAGCTGAACCAGAACATTGTACAACATCACAGTAACATGGGGTTGATGATCAACCTTAATGGACTTGCTCATTTAATAAGTGCAACAATTAGGACAATTTTGGGGTATCTGTTTCCAGAGAAAGAATTATGGAGTTTAAATAAAGACCAATGACTATTACCTTTATTTAAAAAAATGCTAACTTAGTATGTGATCTTGCTATCTCTTATATTTTATTATTTTTTCTTAAGGATATGATTTCTCTCTTAACACATTCAATTTAGGTCAATGTTAGCATGGAAACAAGGCAAAGAGTAACAGAATGCCTTCTGTGAGGGTTGGGGGGGGGTGAGATTTTGGGGGGGAATTGTAAATTTCAAAAAATAAATAAATTTTATTTTAGACATTTAAAAAACAGAATTGATCAAATGGAAAGAGGTACAAAATCTCACTGAAGAAAAATAATTCCATAAAAATTAGAATTGGGTAAGCACAAGCTTTAGACATCAAACAATTTAGTAAGGTTAAAAGAATGGAAAAAATAGGAGAACTGAAGAACTCTGAGTTTGAATTGAATGTAATTCTCATTTTTTGCTTTTGTTTGAAATATAACTAATATGGAAATGATTTCTTTATTTCACATGTATAAAATTAAATATAAATGATAATAAATTTAAATAAAGAAAAAAGCATATTGATCCTAAACATCTGATGGAGGAACAGAAAATTATAGGTCAAAATAAAGGAAAACAGTGACTCCTAACAGGTACTAACATTGAAAGTCATCTGAATCACTTTGGGAAATCTCCAGGGGAAAAAAAATCAGACAGCTAGATTAAAATAATTTTGATATTTCTTTGCTCTTTGCACTTTCTTTGCTCTACCTCTTTGACATTTTGTTTTGATTTTCATGGAATTCCATACTTGGGTGAGACAGTTTTGTCATTCTTCACTCAATTATCTTCCATAGCTTTCTACTATCCAAAGACAAAATTCAAATTCTTTAACATTTCTTTGAAGACACTATGTGACTCAGTGGCCACTCAACTTTGTTTGCCTTTTCTTTTAGTCCACCATATACATGACATGCTACAAATACATTAATCTCTTCAATATACCCTGTGTATCCTGTCTACATGCTTGCTTTTTCTCTTTTTCCTCTTTTTGTTCTCTTTAAAATGTGTGATTACTACTTTTTAAATGTCATGGATATTCCTTACATCTCTTGCATGAAAGATATGAAGGTGAACAAATCAAACTCAAACACTGAACACAAGAGGGGGCAGAAGCAGCAGTGGTGGTTTATTGAGTCTGCAGTCAGGAAGACCAATTCACATTCCACATTAGACACTTACTAGCTGTGCTACCCTGTGTTAAGTAAGTAACTTAACCTTTGTGACTCTTTCTTCATTTGTAAAATCGGGTTGATAATAGCATCTATCTCTTAGGATTGTTGTGAAGACTAAATAAAATATTTGCAAAGCACCCAGCACAGAGTCTGGTGATAGCATAGTATATACTACATACATAGGAGTTATGATGATGATGATGATGATGATGATGATGATGATGATGAAGTAATAGCATGTGTCATTGTGCATCCTGAGCAATGGTGTACTCTTGCAAGACTATTGTATTTGGAGTCAGAACACTTTGATCTGAATCTTAGCTTTGTTTTTCTATCTTGGGAAATCATTTAACTTTTCTGTGCCTCACTTCTTCAATTATACATTTGTATGGGACATTAATTTGAATTCTGCCATCTTTCAGTATTGTTCTCTTGAGTCTTTGTTCATTCCATACAAATGATACCTTCCTTCTGTTCCCTTCTTAAATTTCATGCATTTGTCTTTTGTCACAATTCTGCTCTTTGTTTAAAGTCTTATTTAGGTACCATTTCCTCCATCAGTTTCCCTGAATATTCTTCTTTCATGCTAAAAAATCTTCCCTCTATGTTCTTAGCATCCCTGTTTGTGGCAGCAAAGAATTGGAAATTGAATAAATGTCCATCAATTAGGGAAAGGCTGAACAAATTGTGTTATATGGATATTATGGAACACTATTGTGTTTGAAACCATGTGGGATGGGAATTCAGAGAAGCCTGGAAGGATTTGCATGAACTGATGCTGAGTGAGATGAGCAGAACCAGAAAAACACTATATACCCTAACAGCAACATGGGGGTGATGATCAGTCTTAATGGACTTGCTCATTTCATCAGTGCAACAATCAGGGACAATTTTAATGTATCTGCATTGGAGAATACTATTGTATCTAAAGAAGGAACTGGGGAGTTTAAACAAAGACCAAAGACTATTACCTTTAATTTTTTTAAAAAAATGTCATCTTATTATGCAATTTTCTCTCTCTTATATATTTTATTTTTTCCTTAAGAATATTATTTCTCTCTCAACACATCCAATTTTGATTAATGTATACCATGAAAAGACCATCATACTGCCTTCTGTGGTGGGGTGGGGGGAGAGAAGCGAGATTGGGAAAAAAATCGTAAAATTCAAAAAAACAATAAAAAAAAGAAAAATCTTTCCTCTAAATAAAAAACATGTATACAACATATATATGTATATAAATTTGAATATAATATTTAAATAAATTTCCATTTTGGCTTTTTAATCCTTAAGCTTCTCATAGCACTTTAGGCCTTCTCTTCTTCATAGCATAGTAATCTGTTCATATCTAACACGTAGGCTGACACCTGTCACTTGTTCAGTCATTTTCAGTCATGTCCCACTCTTCATTGCTCCATTTGCAATTTTCTTTGGCAAAGGTACTGGGATGGTTTGCCATTTTCTTATCCAGCTCATTTTACTGAGGCAAAAAAGATTAAGTGACTTGCCTAGGTCACAAAGCTAGTAAATGTCTGAGGTCTGATTTGAATTTAGGAAAATGAGTCTTCTTGGCTCCAAGTCCAGTACTCTTAACTAGTGAGACACCTAGTTGTTTTACCTATAGCCCTTTAATAAAATGCTAGCTGATTGACTGATTGTATCTTACTTTCCCATTTGTTATATGGCAAACTCTTTGGAGAGTAGGTTCTGCATTTAAGCCTAATATATAGAACTCTGCCTTATACAGGATTGGTCTTCTGGCATGCTAAAGAGATTTAAAGATCATTTTATAGATTAGGAAATCAATATTAAGGTAGTGGATAGATTTTGTCCAAATTTCCACATATACGGGCAGATCATGCGTTAGAACCCTGTCTATATGATTCTAACTTAGTCTAGCTCTCTTTTCACACAGTAAGATGCCTTCTAAGGAGTCTGAGCTAGGCTGGATCATATCATCATAGATTCAGATATAGAGCTAAGGAGACATGATCTAATCCCATTTCCTCACATTTAGATGAGGAAACTTAGGTCCAGAGAGGTTGTCAGTTGCTCATGATCACAGAAATAGTAAATTCCAAACTCAGAATTTGAACTCAAGTCCTATGAATCCAAATCCAATCCTCTTCCTGTGTTATGCTGAATTGGAGTATGCAGGGAAAATATCTCAGTTCCTCCTGAGGAAAAATAACTGTTTCTGTATCTTGCAAATCCATCAGTTAGAAATCCCCATAGGTCCACTGAAAATAGACCTTGTTGAAATAGGTCTGTTAAGCTGATTCTGGTTTCCCTGCTCACCCACCCACACACTGCCAGAAAAGAATGATTTTTCTTTCTTTTAACTTCTGGGGGAAAAATGCTCCCCAAACCCAGAGGCATTATAAGCTAATGTTTTACAAATTCAATATACCTTGAAGAGACACAACATTAAATAGGGATTTTAGCCACTTTGTTATAGTCTCTGACTGGGAAGTTGTGAGGCTACTAGAGGTAATCAATAAAGTGTAATGTTCAAAAATATTCTATTAAAAATAAATGTTAGTGAAGAGACCAGAGGAACTACTCAGACTAGGTTTAATTCAAACTCATAGTATTTATCTCACCATGTTACTAGATCTTAAACCAGTCTGAACCTGCTTGTGATTCATTCTTAAAAGATCAAGATTTTAAATTCTTAAGGAGAAAGAAATGCTTGATGACTCCCTAATATGTGCTAAGGATTATGAGAAATAAAAGATGATTTGCCTTTAAGAAACTTACAATTTGTTGAGAGCGAGATGGATGATAAATATATGCAACAATACCTACCATCAATAATAATAATAATAATAATAATAATAATAATATGAAAACAGAACATGGTAAATCATCTAGGTAACTCAGTGGATAGAGGACTGGGTCTGAAGTCAGGAAGATATCTTCAGGAGTTCAAATCTGGTCTTCAATAATTACTTGTTGAGTGACACTGTACAAATCACTTCACACTGTTTGCCTTATTTCATCATCTGTAAAATGAGTCCAGGAAGTCAATTTCAATGACTCCAGGATCTTTGCCAAGAAAACTCCAAATGGGGTCCAAGAGTTGGCCATGGCTTAAAATAGCTGAGCATTAATAAGAATAATATGGTAAGTTTATGAGGAAAGTATACAGTATTATGAGATTTTGTGATGGGGGAGACAATTTCTGACTGGATAATTGTGGAAAGTCAAATGGCATTGTTAAAAATGAGTTGGATCTTGAAGGATTTAAATAGCCAAGGTGGACAAAGGAAGAATATTCTAAAAATAGAAAGTAGCATGAGCAAAGCTCAAAGGTATGAATTCTTTTTTTTAGGTTTTTGCAAGGCAATGGGGTTAAGTGGCTTGCCCAAGTCCACACAGCTAGGTAATTATTAAGTGTCTGAAACCAGATTTAAACTCAGGTACTCCTGACTCCAGGGCTGGTGCTTTATCCACTGCTTCACCTAGCTGACCCTTGAAGTCTTGTATTGTATTTTGAATTCAGTGCAGAATCTAGGCTTGCTTAAGTCCTGCCTTTCTGTTGAGATGTAGGTAAAAAAATGACATAACATTAAGCCAGTCAATCTGGCCAAACTATAGATTATATGAAAGAGAGAAGACTGGAATAAGACTGGAAACATATGAGACCAGTTTGTAAAGGACTTTAAAATTCTAAGAAAACATGCTTCTAATTTTTAATGGTAATAGGGAGCCACTGAAGTTTATTGAGTAGGGGAATTACATGACCAGGCTGTCACTTAGGAAATTCAGTTTAGTAGTTGTGAGAATGATGAATTGGATTAAAGCAAAGGAGATCAGTGAGAAAATTAGTGTGATCATTGTGGCAAGATGGGATCTCAACTACTCAGTGCTGATGAATCCAAATTGATGAGGGATCTGATCCAAGAAAAATAGGCTGAATACTTTCATAGTGTTCTTAGCTTACCATCATCAATCAATGCAGAAGTCATTGACAATTTACCTCAAGTTGAAGTTCCAACTTCTGAAGAAGAGGTTTTTAAATGCCATTAGACTTCCTTAAAGTGGAAAAGCCCCTGGTGCTGATTCTACTCCAGCTGAGATCTACAAGGTGAGGGGTCCATTGATCATCCAAAAGCTGACTGAAATTTTCCAGGTTAAATGGCAAAAAGAGGTTATTCCCTAAGATTCAAGGATGCCTCCATTGTCCATCTCTATAAAGGTAATGGGGATAGATTGTCCTGTGATAATCACAGTTTCTTTTTTAGTCATTGCTGGTAAGATTCTTGCCAGAGTTCTTCTAATCAGGCTGATTCCTTCACCTGGAAGATGGTCACCTCCTTCAGAAAGGGTCGAAGAACAGTCAATATGGAGTTTACTGCCTGACAGGGTTTCTGGAAAATTATGTCCACGTTTAATTGCTCACAAGTTCATCAGTATTGTACATTGATTTCATGATGGCCTGCATGCCTGATAGTGGATGATGCTTTTGAGATTTCCCAGTTGCCAAAGGAGTAAAACAAGAATGTGTCCTTATTCTCTTACTTTGTAGCATGATGTTTTCAGTCATGTTATCAAACACCTTCTCTGAGGATAAACATGACTTCAAGGTTAGCTACTGCACTGATGGCAAATTTTTCAACTTGACAAGACTATAAGCCAAGACCAAAGTAGAGGGACTGTCGGTGCATGACCTTCTGTTTGCAGATGATTGTTCACTCAGTGCAGCCTCTGAAGCTGAAATGCAACAATGCATGGTTTGATTCTCTGCTGCTTGTGCTCATTTTTGTCTAATGATTAACACCAAGAAAATATAGTTGCTTCATGAGCTAGCACCACACTATCCATATATGCAATCATCAATTACAGCAAATGGAGAAGTGTTGAATTCTGTGGACAAGTTCACTTACCTTGGCAGTGTCCTTTCCAAGGAAGTACACATTGATGACAAGGTTGACACACACATTGCCAGAGCTAGCTCAGTATTTGGGAGGCTCTGAAAGAAAGTATGGGAGAGAAGAGCTATTAGCCTGATTACCAAACTGAAGGTCTACAGAGACATTGTATTGACCTCATTGCCATATGCCTGTGAAACCTGGACAATCTACCAGAATTATGCCAGGAAATGAATTGCTTACATTTAAATTATCTTGGGAAAATTCTGAAGGTCACCTGACTGAAGAAGATACCAGACACTGAGGTCCTTTCTTGAGCCAAACTACCTTTCATTCCAACATTACTACAGAGAGTGCATCTACAATGGGCTGGACACATTGTTAGAATGTCAAATGCTCACTTGACCAAAAAAACTCCCAATTTTATGGAAAACTGACAAGGGGATCAGAAGAAGGGTTATTAAGACACCCTGAGGGTTTTATTGATTTTAGAATTCACTGTACAGCATGGGAGACACTGGCACAGGATCACCCAACATGCCATGCCCTCATCAGTGAGAGTGTTGTGCTCTATGAGGAAGGTAGAATTGAAACAGCTCAAAGGAAATGTCATATATGTAAATTTAGAGGTATCCACCCCAGGTGGTCACATGACCTATTTGTGCCTAACCTGTGGTAGAGCACTCTAAGTTCATATTGATCTGATCAGACACAGTTGGACACTGTAATTTATCTCAAGCATCATGACGTCATTTTGGTCTTTGACAACAAAGGACAAGAAGCAACCAACCAACCAGGCAAGATGTTATAAAAAACTTGAACTAGAGTTGTCACTTCAAGAATTAAGAAAAGAATGAATATATGACTTGGTGTGAAGGGGAAAGTAAAACAAGATTGACAACTGACTTATGTGGTGTTTGTGAGAATGAGGAGTCTAGGACATTTAAGCTATAAACCTGGGTGATGGTAAGGATGGGAAGGTACTTTGCTTCCCAAGGTTTCAGTTTCCTCCTCTGTAAGATGAGAGGGTTAAAGTAGATAATTTCATAGAACTATAGATTTAGACCTGGAAGGAACCCTTGAAACCATTCAAAACCATTTCCCTTATTTTAGGGATGAGGAAACAGAGGTAAAATAACTTCCTCAGAATCACAAAGATAGTATATGTCTGAGGAAGAATTTGGACGCAGGATATTCTTTGAACCCAGGTACTTCAAGGATAGGCATTTTCTAGTATAGCATGTTGTCTTAACTAGATTTTTTATTAAATTTAAAATTTCTATTTCTATAGAAAAAAGGCATGCCATCCATTACAGTAAGGTAGGCAGTTATTTCTAACTTCCCATCTCCTCACCAAATGCGCAGAAGGGCCAGAGAGGCAAAGACATTTAGAAGCAGGAAGAAAACAGAACCTCATAGTTTAGTCCTTTGGAGACTGCACCTGGAAGATCACATTCTGATCTGTGCATTTCATTATCAGCAAGAGGTAGACAAATTGGAGGGAGTCCAGTGAAGAGCAAATAGGATGATTACAGTGCTGGAGAGATTGTTTTGTGAGGAAAGATTAAAAGAACTAATTACAGTGAGTATGTCTAAGCAATTACCAGAAGTTAGAAATGGCCACATGAGAGTAGCCTATAAAGTCAGAGTTCTATGTGTTCTGGGGCAATGGATTTGATGTCATAGTCTGCTAAAAAGCAAAAAATGGGTTAAAACTTCAGAGAAGGGCATGTTCTGAATAACCGGGAGAAAACTTCTTGAGGATGAGTTTTTCTTTCTTGTCAAGTCCAAACAAAGTAATTTCATCAGGGAGAAAGTACCCTAATATCCTCATTTAGAAGCTTTAAAGGAAGCAAAGGATCCTAATACATGAGGCAAATGCATTCCAGAAATGAGGGAGTAAGACTTATTCCTTACTCTCACCATAGCTAACTCATTGCTGTTTTGTTTATTGTGCTTCCAGTCTTACATGTATTTCCTTCTCCCAACTAGTAGTAGTTGCACTAATTTAATCCTTCACCTGTGTAATAGGTAAGAACCTATTATACCAGCTTTCTAGTCAGTCTCATTGACTCCAGTTTTCATCTCTGCAAACTGATATTCATAATACAAGATGTGACCTGGTCATTTCCCTTATCAATATATTCCAGTGATTCCTTGGTGTATCTAGCATCTCTTATTTCCATTTAAAGACTCTTACCCTAACTTTCTTATTTTTTCATGTTACATTTTATAATTAAATTGCCCTAACAATTCTTCCCTGTATATTCAGACTTTAAATTCCTAATTTCTGAGCTTTTGAGTAGGCTCTCTTCTCATATTAAGAAAGCTTTTCTTTCTCTACTCTGTCTCATAGAATTAGCTTTCATATAACATGTCATCTGCTACCTGAGAAAAACCTCACCATATTCTTGGATTCTATTGTTCCCTTTCCCCAGAAAGTATTGTCTATACTAGGCATGCATATATATGTGGCATGTATGTATACATACATATGTATATATGTGTATATATATATTACATAAATACTTTTCCCCCTTATAGAATGTATGCTCCTTGATGCCAAGAACTGTTGTGTTTTTTTTTTTGGTATACCTATCATCTATTGGAATACCTGGAAAATAATAGGTGTTTAATAAATTCTTATTCAATGAGGAAAGGAAAAGATTTCCTTTCAATGACTTTCCCACTTCTCTGGAGTCCAAGGGGTTGTGGTATAGTTCAAGATTCCTTACTGAGGAAATCAATCTAGGAAGATATGAACTATGGTGTTTCTGGCAGATAAAGGTTCAAAATTACATCGAAAATAAACAAAATTCTAGGGTTTCTAGCTTAGAAGATGTCAACTTAGAGATGAAAAATTAGGAGCTCTGGGATGATAGAATTTGTTTTATACAGTTTGTCTGCAATACTATTTTGCATGTGCTAGAAATCCTAACCAGAGTAGCTTAAAGAATTTTAGTCACTGTGGTAGCTGAACTCATATGATTTTCTTTAATCTCATACTTTTCTACTTTTGAACACAGTAAGATCCAGATTCAGTGTTTCTTCTAGTGACCCTTATCAGGCTATGGACTATACAATGAGGGAACCAAATTCATAGCCCTTTCCCAAAACAGCAAATCCCCTTGACTCTCAAATCAGAGGGCAAAGGAACAGAACATGTTCTAAGTCTGATAGATCATAATTTAGTTTTGTTGAAAGTGTACCAGATCAAAAGAATGAATGCTTCCTACAGCTCTAGCCTGGTTCTCTATTATTCTCTTTTGCTCTGTTTGTGATCTCATCAGATTTCAGGGAGTTCAGTTATTGTCTCCCATGTAGATGTCTCTGACATCTACACAACTTGCCAGGAACTGTCTCTTGGACATTTCTATTTCAATGTTTTGATGCTATTTCAAACTCAACATATTCAAAAATAGAAATTATTGTTTCTTCCCCAAATTATCTCTCTTTAGAACTTTATTTTTGTTAAGGCACTTCCTGAGTTTGCTTTTAGTTACCTAAGTTTTCAGCATTGGAATCATCTTTTACTCTCCCTCTGTCTGAAAATCTCATATATAATTATTGAATCTCCAACATCTCTTGTATACATCTCTTGCCCATTCATGTGGGCCCTATCCTAGTTCAGGCCCTCATCATAGACTATTGCAGTGGCCTTTTATTTGCTCTCCAAGGTTCCACTCTATGCGCTTTTCAATTCTGCTGGTACAAAGCTTCCAAATTGACATTCCTAAAATTCAGAACTCTTAATGTCACTCTCCTGTTCAAAGATCATTAGTAACTCTCTCTTGCTTCTTTGATAAAAATACAATAAGTCTGGCTTTTAAACTCTTCACAATCTGTCCTACCTCCATTTTCAGTTTTATTTCATATGCCTCTTCACATGCTATCTAATCTGATCAAGATGGTCTACTGATTTTTCTTTTACAAAACATTCCAATTCTAAGTCTGGGTCTTTACACAGGTAGACTTTCATATTTGAAATGTACTTTCTCCTTTCCCCCACCTCTTAGAATCCCTGTGTCCTTTAGCTCACAGTCTAGGTGCCTTTTTTAATTTCCAAGCTGTAGTGCTTGGAATCACTTTAAATGATTTTGAAGTTTTGTATAATTTTGTATATACTGTTTTTAGTTCTTTGGGCACACATTGCATTACCAATCAAGGAAAGTGATGGTGAATGTAAATAGCATTTGTTCCTGTTTTGACCTTAAACTCTGCGATCATTCCCTCCCAGATTGATTTTTTTCAATTATACAAGAGGACATTCTTTGCTTAATTTCTTTCTTATCTGCTTTAATCATGAAATCTGCATTGCCTCAGTCAAACTGAGACCTGGGAGAGACCTTAGCTTAAAAAGGTCAAGGTCTAGACTGCATCCAGGGTTATCTTCAGTATCTTGATCTGTATCTGGCAACTGGATTCAGATGGTTCTGGAGGCTGGTGACTTTGCATAACACTCTCTCCTAAATCCAAGTTACTTTTATGTCATGACATCACCTCCCTGATGTCAAGGTCCTCTTGGAGTAGGAAGGACAAACAATAACAGCATTCCAAATAGAGTACAAACCTTGTAAGATCTGGAGACTTACATTTTTTCCTGTACATTCAATTCATATCACTGCACCTGGCATGTAGTAGGTTCTTAACAAATGTTGAATTTAATTGGAATATAAAACTTGGGTTCAAATATTTACTCTGTCGTCAACTAGATCTATAGATTTAAACAAGTTACTTTGCAACTTTCTTAGATCCTCATTTGCCTCATATATAGAATGAGGAAGTTTAAACAACAAACAAGCTCATTAAGTACTTACTATGATCACTATGGTACTATACTAGGTGATCTAGATTATTTCTAATGTGTTCACCAGTGCCAATAAATAGATCACTCATGAGAGAGATGAGATCTAGGTGCTGGTGTTTAAATCTTCTTTTAGATATACATATCTGCCCCACCCAATTACCTGAATTTATTTTGTGTATACTTGTTTTTATATGTTTCCATACACAATAGAACACATAATTTCTTTCTTCTTTTTTTAATATCTTATTTGTTTTTCCAACTACATGAAATGGTAGTTTTTACCAACCATTTTTGGAAAGATTTTGAGTTTTACATTTTTCTCCCTCCTTTTCTTCCCTCCCTCCTCTCCCAAGAGTGGCTCCTCTTCCAAATGGAAGAAAGAAAACATTAGAGAGAAAAATATATAGTACATAAGACAATTCTTAAAAATTGAAGATATAAACTTTTGTCTTTATTTGAACTTTACCATTCCTTCCTTGGATATGGATGGTGTTTTTTATCACATCTTTTAAAATTGTCTTCGATTATTGTATTGCTGAAATGAACAAGTCTATCATAGTTGATCATTACTCCATGTTGTTGCTAGTGTGCATAAGAACATATAAGCTCTTTGAGGTCAAACCAATAATTAACCAGTTGGCACTAAAAGACAGGTAAACTTGAGAGTCTAAGAATGGCAGTGCCCTTAGACACCAATCATTCTAACCTAGCCTTCAAATTCATTATCCAGGGAAGCAATTTCTATAGCTATAGGAATTGGCATCTGCTTCTGCAGGTGCTACAGCCCCTGACTCCTTAGTAGCCACATCTCCTGAAAATTCAGAAAAGAAATTAGTTTCAACCAAAGTCCTTGGCACTGTCAAGCTATTTAGTAGCAAATGATCTTAAAGAAAAATCACTGTTACCTACTTTGCTGCTATACTATAAGGACTACTGAGCCTTTCTCTCCAACTCATAGCTATAATATCCCATATGTATTATCTTGTGAATTATTAGCCAATTTTAATCAGTTGTCTACTTATAAAATCATCATAGAATAGGAAGCATATAAAATTCTTTGTTCAGGCTGACAGGACATTACTTCCAGCCAGTTTTGCTGTCAGCTAATTTCTTCATTTATGTATTACTCAACTCCTTAAGAACAACTATTACGTTGGTTTGCCATTTTTATTAAAATCCTCTGATAAGCTTAGCTCTGTAGATTATAAGTCATTGTGACCATAGGTCACCTAGGGCTGAAAAATCTCCATGCCATGAGTATTATTCCCCATCTGTGTAAAAGTTCTATATTCTTTTTTTTATTTTAGATTTTTTTTCAAGGCAATGGGGTTAAGTGGCTTGCCCAAGGCCACATGGCTAGGTAATTATCAAGTGTCTGAGGTCAGATTTGAACCCAGGTACTCCTGACTCCAAGGCCGGTGCTCTATTCACTGCACCACCTAGCCACCCCAAAAGTTCTATATTCTTGACACAACTTTCCATGATGACAATGGAAAGTCCCAAAATACTCCAACCAAAAAGAAAATATAAAGGTCCATGAAAATCAATATTATACTTTTTGTCTTGAGAATCAATGCTTCTCACGTATTGATTATGTTCCCCATGTTCATATGTGTCTATATAAATGCTCTGTAAATTTAGTTCAGGGTCTTTGACTACTGAGAAGTCATTGGCTTCATTTATTGTCAGTTGCTGGTCTTCTTAATAAATTGGCCATATTCAAAGTTTTTTGTTTCAGTTTCCCTTATTTGGATAGGTTTAATCATGACAGTCTCTCCCATTAGAATATGCGCTTTTAAAATTAAAAAAAAGCTGTCTTGTTTTAATTTATGTCCCTATTGCCTGGAACAAGATTTTTATATGTAGTAAGTGGTTAATAGATTCTTTTCATTTATTCATTCATCTTTGTCATGCCTTTAATGCATGACACAAAATTGATTGATAAATGAAAGGAAGTGCTGTTTTAAAGTGCTCTAGTACTTAAATTCTTCTCTTAATGACTTGTGTGAAAGGATGTTAAATCTGAATCAGGAAAATTTGGATTCAATTGTATCTTTGAAATTTGCTAACTTTGTGACCATGAAAACTCATTTAATCTTTCTTTGCCTCAGTTCTTTATCAGTTAGATGCTTGGGACAGGACAACTAGATGGTTCTAATAATATGGTATTAGCATTCTCACAATTCTATAAATCAACAGACAGGCTACCAGAAGCTAAGTGATTTAGCCATAATCATAAAAGTGGGAGCAAACTTCAAAGATGCAATTTAATCCAAAATTCTCTAACTCCTAATCTGGTAGTCTTTCTACTATAACATCCCAGAATGAACTGGGAAGCAATCTAACCTTTCCATGAAAGGATATGGAACTCAGTGTGATTTGTTGCTTTGACACTAATGATCTAGATGATTTTGAGCAAGTTTGGATCCAGATAATGTCCAATATTGCTTCCAACATCAAATACTATGGTCATTCCAGATAAAGGAGCCCATGTATAAAATTAAATTAATATAAGAGTATGGATTCATTTTCAGCAGGGAGGATTATGGAAAGTTTAATATGAAAAAGTGACAACTGAAAATGGCCTTGAAGACCACTAAATAGCTATATGATCTGAAAAGTACTTGATTAGTTCTATGGGCTTCAGTTTCTTCATTTCCAAAAAGAAAGGCTTGGAAAAAAATTTTCTTTATTTACAACATTTTATTAAACTAAGATATTTATTTCCCTTCAGAAAAAGCCAACCTCTAAGATATTGCTTATTTCCTTTGACTGGTTGGAGGAGCCCAAGGAGAGGAATTTGTCATTACTTTAGAGGACAAATTTGCAGGTTTAGAAAGTTTTGTTAAATGACTTTGCTTCAACTGACTTGTCAACTCACTGCAGTGGTATAGCTAGAGATCTTGCCCACTCTGAAAAATTAAGAATCAGAGTGAGTCAGAGTCAGATTATGCTGGCCTCTTGTTATGTATGTCTATATGCTTATGTATGTCTATATACTTATGTATGTCTAACTTATAGACAATTAGTTTGAAGGGATGCATTGCTAAATGTCTCTGGAATCTTGTCTATCCTTTTCCAAGGGAGAATTTTAATTCCTTTCTTGAAGAGAACATGAAAAGGCACAAGAATAGTCATTTTTTTGCTTTGAGAGAGGTGCAAGATTATATTTCTTTACTTTCTAGTTCCCTTCTTTTTAGCAAATCTACTCCTCTCCTTTTATAGTACTAGTGGAGTTCTTTTTACCTTACAATCACTTTTAAAAGGATGTTTATAGCATATAGACTATTATAGCAATAAGTAGTTTTCCTAAGTCAGACAATTGAAAAGTTCCAATATTAACTTTCTGGGCCATGTAGACATGCCAGCTATTTACTCAATGAGATTTTGCTTCATTCAATAAAATCCCAGCATCTGATTATAGTAAAAAACTATAGCAGACAAGAACCAATATATTTGAGATAGTTCACCTTCCTCAAACTATAGATGGCAAAGAAGTAGATAGCTCAAAATAAAGCAGAGTTTAGCAATTGTCTTCAGCCAAACTGCAAAGCACACCTATCTTCCTATCAGCAACTTAAAATGATAGCAGCTCAAAGTCTCCCAACTGAGATTCCATGTTTTCTCATTCCTTTCAGTTTCATTAGCAAGTTCATCTTTCATAAATTCTGTGTCTTCTCCAGTCCTGTCTTGGGTCCTTTTCTTTCTCTACATATTCTCTATTGGTGACCCCATCAACTCCCATGCATTTAATTATCATGTCTATGTAAATGACTCACAGATTTATATATCCAGTTCCATTTTCTTTGTAGGACATTGATAGTACTGTCTCATGACCAACTGCCTATGGTACATTCAAATGGTATATTCTGGAGATATCTCAAATTAAATATGTTTAGAACATATATAATTGTCTTTTTTCCTCAAACCTATCCATCTTCCGAACATCTCCATTTTTATCGAAGGTATTATCCTTTTAATTCTGTTTTTTAATTTCAGTATTATCCTTGGTTCCTAACTATTCCTCACATAAATCACAATTAGTGGGCTATCTACCCAAACCACATGAGGACTTCCCTAGTAAAATGGACAAAGAGAACAAAGCAGCAAAAACCGGGGTTGCATTTAAAGCTTGGATAGACATGAAAGATATCAAGGTCAACTGAGCCATTTCAGCTGTCTTGACTTTAGTCTTGCTACTGGATTTTTAGCAACAAATTCTGGACAAAATGAAGCTCAATAGACATGGAAGAAAAGAAAAACTTTTATTGTGAAAAATTATTCAGTAGGTATCACATCCAAACTGCAGCCCTGAGTGAAACGAGGTTGCAAATGATGACCAACTACAGTTGGAGCTGAATACGTTTGGATAAGCACCATGAAGCTGTCCTAGGTTTTGCAATTAAAATTAATCTAGTCAACAAATATGTATGCCTCTCAAAAGAAGTAAATGACAGCCTCATGACAATGCAATTGTTTCTTACAGGAAAACATGCTACCATCATCAGTTTGCATGTTCCTGCTATGATGAACCCAGATGAGGTCAAACAAAAATTTTATGATGATCTGGAGATTCTTATCATCAATGTGTCAAAAGAGGAAATGCTTATGATTCTGGGTGACTTTAATACCTAAGTAGGCACAGACTACCAGATATAGCAGGGAGTTATTGGGAGGAATTGGGAAAAGCAATAGCAACAGCTACTTACTACTGAAGAATTGTGCATCTCATGACCTTCTCTTTACTAACATTGTCTTTCATTTACCTAAACACAAAACATTGGGGATGTACTACCACAGCAAATATTGGCATTTTAGATAGGATGACATTCACCTTCAACAAAAGTAGTGTCCTCAAAGTAAGATGGCAATCAGAAGACATATTGTTAATAGATTAGAGTGTTTCTCCAAATATGAGCAGTTTATTCCTAACTTGGAGGGAAAGTTAAATCACACACAATTGACTTATCCTTGATTCCTAACTATCCCTTTGCCTAAGTCTTGCTGTTTCTATCTCTGTGTCTATGAAAGGCTATAAGTAAAGTGGAATAGCAAAGGAAAAAAAAGAAGAGTAGAAAAGGAATGGGCAACTTACAGAAATTTGGTACATAGCCCTGCATTCATTTGGGTTAGAACAAACACTAATATTGGTATGATAAAAATGATGGGAAAATTCAGTAGCTGCTAAATGAAATTAAACTTCACAATGTTTACCAGCAGGATAGTTCATCTGTCTCTAAGAGTTCAACTCTATCAAAAGTAAGCAAAGTGATGCTTAGAAAGATTCAGGATTCTTGGCTTGATAAGAAGACAGGAAGAAAATCAGTTTTAAACTGATAATAACAATGCAAAACACTTTTATGATGCTCTGAAGGCTATTTATAGACCAAAGACCTACTGTATAGCTCATCTACTCATAGAATCCTATGGAATAAGGAATAATCTTGAAAGATATACTGAACACTTCCATAGTGTTTCAACAGACCATGCATCAATCAGTGCTGAAGTCATTTGATCATCTGTTTGAAATTAGTCATTCTCTTGCCAAACTTCCAACTGAAGACATTTATTTTGAAAGTCATTAGGGTTCTTTCATCTGGCAACATGCTTGGTGTTGATTCTGTTCTAGATGGCAGGGTGTTCACTGCTCAAACAAAAGTTGATGGGAATTTTCTGGGTTTTATATCAAGTAGAATTTATCCCACCAGGAATTCAAGAATACCTCCATTGTCCATCTTTATAAAGGAAAGGGAAAAGAGTTGTCTGGCAGCAATCACAGAAGACTCTCAGTCTTTGCTGGCTAGAATCTTGCCAGAGTTCTCCTTAATAGACTGATCCTTCACCTGGAAGATGATCATCTACCTGAGAGCTAGTGTAGTTCACAAAATGTTAAGAAATGATTGATAAGGTATTTGCTGTTGGATAACTTCAGGAGAAGTTCCAGGAGCAGAACATGTATGCACACAATATTAGCCAATCTTACCAAGCTCTATGATACTATCATTCATGAGGGCTTGTGGAAAATCATGACAAATCTGGAAAAATTCTCCATTATTGTATGTCATTTTCAAGACATCATACTTGCCCACATTCTGAATAATGGACAATTCTCTTGAAATTTCCCAGTTACCTATGGAGTGAAACATAGCTCTATGCTTTCTCCCATGCTTTTTTTTAGCATAATGTTTTCAGCAACGTTGTTAGACATCTTCAAGGAAAATGAAAATAACATCAGCCTGCTATTGCACTAATGGTAGTGCAAAATATGTGAATAAGTAGAAGAGAGTTGGAATAAGACTTTTTTGTTCACATATGACTGCATACTCAATGCAAATCTATTTTTAAAGGTAGAGGGGTAGAGAAAGTGGGAAAAGTGATTTTTTCACTTTTGAATTGTTAATAAATACTGTAAGTTTAATATTAATTTTGACCTGATATTTAACACAAAAAAACAGAGATTCTCCTCCAGCCAGCACCTTACTCACCTTATGTAGAATCTTTGGTTTGAACAAATGGAGAAATTTTGAATGCTCTGAATAAGTTCACTTATTTTGGCAGTAAAATACTTTCCAGAGATGTCCACATAGATGATGAAGTTGACACATCCAAAGTAGCTCAGTGATTGGGAGGCTCTGAAGAAAAGTGTGGGAGAGAAGAGGTATTAGACTACCAAGCTGAAGGACTACAGAGCCATTGTGCTGGCTCTTTGTTGTATGTTTGGGGAACATGCACAGAATACCAGTGTAATGGCAGGAAACTTAATCACTTCTATTTATAAGAAGATTCTGAAGATCACCTGGCAAGATAAGATACCAGATAGAGAAATCCTTTTTTAGAGTTGAACTGCCAAGAATTCAAACTCTACTGCAGCAAGCACACTTCTGATGGACTAGCCATGTTTTTTAAGAATACAAAATGAATGTTTACCTAAAAGTTATTTTATGGGGAATTCAAGGAAAGTGCTCACAAAGAGGTCAGAAGAAGCAATACAAGGAAACTCTCATGGTCTATGAAGAACTTTGTAATCAACTATGAGATATGGAAGCCCTGACTCAAGACTGTCCAGATTGGTTAAAGTAGAATTACTGTAACTCAAATGAAACATGATATGTGCAAATTTAGTCATCTCTATCCCAAATGTTCCTACGGGCAATTTTGCCAAACTTTCTAAGTTCATATTGGTCTGGTCTTTAGTATTCCATTATTCTTTTTATTATGTGATATAATACCTAGGGCAAGGTTGGTATGTGTGGGACTCTTGCCCCATATTTATTGAATTCACTGAATCAAAGTATATATGAATTAGAAAGGTCTTTATTCAACTTACCTTTCTGAAATAATCTCTAGTGCAATAAAACTAGTTAACGGTCTCAGCCTTACCTTAAAACCTCCAATAAAAGAGTAATTTCACTATCAATCAAGGCAGCTAATTAGCCTTTCCAGATAGCTCCTGCAATCATTAGATATATTTTCTTAATATCAAGTCTAATTAAATCTATTCATAATTTCATAGGATAATATATAGAGAACTGTAATGGAGCTTAAAGCCTTTCTAAATTCAAATTTCTTATTTTACAGATCAAGAATCCAAGCTATAGAGGCTAACTGACTTGTCTGAAGGTCATATAGGTTAAGTAAAATGATATGACTGTTTTGCCTTTTGTTTTAGTTCATTTCCCTGGGGTTAAATAGCAGAAATCTAAACCCTTTTCTGGGTGACAGGCTTTCACTATCATAAAGTACCCAGATCTCTTCTCTACACTCAACATTTCCAGTTCTTTTAGTTTATTCTTCAATGGAAATAACTTATGACCCCTTCAACCACTCTGATTACCTTCCTCTAGAACACCCCCCTCCATTAAAGTCCTTCTTAGCAAGTGTGTTCTGACCAGGACAGAGTGCAGGGGAGCTGTTCTCTCCCGAGTCTTGAGATCATTCAGTTAATGAATAATTCAATCCTAAAATTGAATTGATTTTGTTGGTTTACTCCTGCCAAGTTTTCCCACTGCTCTATCCAAATAATAATGATAATAATAATAATAATAATATAGAGTTTCAAAGTTTATGAAATGTTTCATGGATAGTAACTTAAAGAGATTTTTGACAACACAATGAATTAGATTCTAAATGTATTATTCATAATTGCTTTTGTACAAATCAGGAGACTGGCTCAGAAAGATTAAGTCACACTGCTTATACATGACAGAGGTATGAGTGAACCATGGCCATCTTGATTTCAATTTTAAATTTGTCTTCACTTTAGCTCTTGAAAGTTTCTCCACATTGTGCCCCCTTTTTTCCATAGAGGTAGGGGATGAAAGAGAAAGGAAGCTAAAAATACTAAATATCATTTTTAATTTGATCCTCACAACATTCCTACAGGGTTAGTGCTATTATGTTCATTTTACAGTGGAGGAAACTGAGGTGGACAGCAATTGCCCAAAATAACACCATTAATGTCTAAAGATAGATTTGAAATAAAATTTTTTTGGCTCCAGGCCCAGTACTCTCTATCTACCATGTGCCTTCAGCTGCCTCATAACACATAATGCTTTTTTTCTAAGATCATCATTTCTTATACAGTAGTATCCTATCATGATCATATATCACAAATTGTTCAGCCATGCCCCATTTGAGTGGCATCCCCAGAAGAAAAAAAGAAAAAAAAGAAAGTTACATGATAATTTAAAATATATATATATATATATATATATATATATTTAAAAGGAATAGCAAGTTGCAAGTAATATATTTGCAGTTTTATGTGAAATTATCTTTTTCCCATTATACTATGTCATGTAAATGTATATCTTAATTATGTTTAGAATAAAATAAATATACATATGACTCAAAAAAGCCTAATATTAGCTATTTACTAGAAAATGCCTGCCAAAGAATGAGTAGTTGTATGGTATCACTGAATAGTCACAGTGTTACCATCCAAAAGTCAAAAACTGGACACCAAAGTCAAGGAGATATAATAGATAAAGGACTGGCTTGGGGTCAAGAAGATCTGGTTTCACGTCCTACCTCTGAGTTTTATGGGAGCTATTTGATAATGAGTAAATTACTTTTCAGTGTCTCTAAACAATGTTCTAAGATAATAGTTTGCAGTTGCTTAGGTTTCTACTCATCAAGGGAGTTTCTGAATGAGGAAAAATCAATTGGAAGAATTTTGATAAATAAAATGAAATCAAAGGTAAGAACCAAAATAACCTTGGAGTTTAGGAGGAATACATATTTGATCAAGTATGATCTCCACTCAGATCATGTAATTTACTTGACTGTCTTCTAAGCTTTCCATTTTCTTGCCAAATAATACTGATTAATTAGGTATTGTTTTCAAGTTTATAAATGCTTTGTGGGTAGCATCTTATTGGAACTGTTGATAAAACCATGACTTAGATTCTAAAAGTATTATTATTTATTGTGCTGGTACAAATTAGGAAACTAGTTCAGAAGGATTTGTGTGCCTTCTTCATGGTCACAGAGACAGAAAGTGTGAACCATGGTTACCATTATGGTGATTGATTCCTCAGTACTGGATGAAAATTTTGTTTCCAGATCTTCCACTAACTTTCTGTATGTTTGGAAAAGTCACTTTCCCTCTCTGTGTGCCTCAATTTCCTCATCTGTAAGTTGATGAAGTTGTAATAGATGGTCTATACATTTTGTGTTCCAAAATTCTGTGTTCAAAGGACCATTCCAAAAATGTTTATTTTCTATGATTCTGTAATTCTACACAGGCTATATTCCTGGACAATGGAATTATGAGACATGGTAACAGACTTGACACCTTTCAGTCTAATGATGCCAAACAGACCAGTAGAGCTGACTATGTAAGCACATCCTGAAAATGCCAGGAAAAATGTCACTTGGAAACTACCCAGAGATTATCATTCTAGACTACACAGTGACTGTACACAACACTGTATCTAGTGAAACAGGGACTTTCTAATGTTAATCTGTAAATATTTTAAATATAAATACCTTTCTCTGTCCTATAAGTTATAGGCAACTTCAGTTATGTGAACAACAATGGACTATTTTCTCCTTGACCAGGTATGACTTGGAATAAAAGTAGTACTCCAGAGCTAAATATTTATTAAATTTATATTTTTTAAAAAACAGTTTAAATTTCTGAATGTTCTTAGATTTAATTTACAACCAGTAAGGCAAACCAGTTCAAGACATCAATGCACACTAGTTAAAGTTCGAACTCTGTGTTTCCTGTAGACTGCTTTACCAACTATTTGGAGACATTCCTATAACATAAGTAACTTCAGTTTTCTCCCAAAAAATGCTCAGGAATAATGGAATACACAATTGCCTAGAATTAAAAGTGTGTATGTCTTTGTGTATGTGTGTATGTGTGTGTGTGTGTGTGTGTGTGTGTGTGTGTGTGTGTGTGTGTGACTCTACACCTTTCTGCTTTCTGTGCCTCAGTTTTTGCAAATCAGTTGAGAAGACTTCACTTGGAGTTAGGAGACACCTGTATTTGAATCCCTCTTGGATTTATTTTGTGTGGCCTTGGGCAGGTTAGTTCATTTCAATGGAACTTAGTTTTCTCATCCAGAAAATGAAGACCTTTAAATGCTTTTCCAAGTTTGTCTATGAAATTATAAATCCATATAAATGATTTGAGTTGAGTTTGTTTTACTATAAGCATAACAATATTTAACTTACCCAACCTGAATACTTGTTTTATAATAATAATCTTTGTTATCACTACTATGATGATGATTATTATTATAATACCTTGCCTGCCCCTATGGAGTTATAGGTGAGTGAAGGAAACAACTCAATTGCTCACAGCCTTATCCATATTAAATGTTTAAAAAATGCCTCTTGACTGATGCTGATTAAATTACTGGCTATCATTGCTATTAGATGCATTTTTACCTGAGTTTCTCTCTCCTTTCCCTCCAAAGCTTTCCTGAATAGACAGGAACTATTTTGGGCTCTTTCCCAGCTTGTCAGCTTCCCTGCCATCTCCAGCTCATAGCACTGCAGACTTGTTTCAGTCTCTAAAATGTTTGGTCTCGCGGACAGCTATTTTGGGATTCTGGTTGTGATGAGTTTCCATACTCTCCCAAGCTGACTCACTCCAAAACTGAGTTTGTATTTTGGATGCCAGGGTTGCTCATCTTTATTTCTTGATGCCCCTCATCAGAGAACAGTGTCCTGAACTCTTGCTGTCAGATGACCATGAAACAATTTGGGGCAGCTAAATTTAACAGTAGCCCAATTGACTTCTTCTTTGACAGAAACTGGAAGATTCTTGACAAATGAATCATGGAGGGTTCACTTTCTCTTTCCAGGTCTTTTAATTAGTTGATGTCAATGAACACTCAAACTTTTTTCTTCTTCATGTTTCCTAATATTTCACAGTATAAACCCTAACCATAATCTTATTATGTTTCTTGTAGAATAGTTTTAGTCCTTGAGATTTCAAAAATGTAACCCAGCTTTGCAAGAGAATAAACTATAAATCTGTGAATGTACAAATTATGTAACAACTCCATCTTTGTTTCTAATACTAATTGCTTTTATTATATTTTTATAAATAGGCTTTATTGATACTTTATATTTTTTATATTGTAGTCATTTTTAGATTATAAACCCTGTCCTCCACTCAAGCACATTTTGATCTGGAATTGGCCTTTTTTTGAACAAACAAATGTAACTTTATATGATGTCCTTGTCTAGCAGTGTATGAGCCATTTGTTCCCTGTACTTCCCCAACCCTTTGCTGATAGCTAGGAGGTGCATTCCAATGCCTCATCTATAAGAACAAACTTTGAACAGCTAGATAGCATTGTAGATAGAACACTAGCCCTGAAGTCAGCAGGACCTGAATTCAAATCCAGACTCAAGACACTTACTAGTCTTGTAACCTTGGACAAATCACTTAACCTTGATTGTCTTGTGTCCTGGAATATCTCCAGTCATCTTGATTCACATCTGACCACTGGACCCAGATATTTCTAGAAGAGAAAATGAGGCTGGTGATTTAACACAGAACCCCCTCCCTGAAGTCTAATTCACATGCATGACATAGTATCACCTCTATAATGTCATGGTCTTCAAAAAATGAAGGACAAACCAAGATCATGTCATTGTTGTAGTCATTACATTTATTGTTTTCTGGTTCTTATGTCATAAAGGAGTACAGCAAGCACTGCTTCCACTTGGGTTCAAATCTCATCTCTGACACTATCTATGGACCCTTGAGAAGTTTCTTAAACTTCTTTCATTTATGTTTTCTTAATTTATAAAATGAGGCAGTTAGTCTCAATGATTTCTAAGATCTCTTCTTCAACTCTCCTTTATCCAGCCATAACTTTTCACTCTGTATTATTTATACAATTCTTTCCACAATTTTTCTAAATTCCTCTATTTATAACTTCTTGCTGGATATTCATTGAGTCATTCTTTAATTAGAAATATCACTAAACAATATATTTTTAAAACACTTTAAAAAGCAAAGGTTCTGAGTGTATATATATGTATATATATATATATTGGTTTTGAATATATATATATATATATATTCTTATGCTTATAGTAAAACAAACTCAACTATACATACATATATATATATACATATATATATATATGTATATATGTATATATACATTTTGAGAAAATTCTGTCCACCCTCTGGACATGGGGTCCCTAGTCCTTTGCAATCAGGAAACAGACATTTTTTGAGGTATAATGACTATCTTTACTATCATCAATGCAATCTAAGTTAGGTCATTCCTATTATCTTTTTTTAAATAAGTAGGTAAATGGCAACATACTGAAGAGAAGAGATCTGAGTTAAGGATTCAAGGTTTCTATTTACCTGTTAGATTTAGATTTCTCTCTGTGGGGTTAGAAAATAGCCAATAATTTGCAAGGTGAGGATGCTAATTCTCAAAGATTCAGTTACCTTCAAGATTAGGGAAATGTTAGCCACGTTCCCTGGGGTTAAATCTTCTTATACTTAATCAGATTTTATGTAATAATATTTTTGAGACAAGAACAATGATAGATAAACCCCAGCTTTGAGATATACCAAGAAAGCCAGGTCAACAATTTCTCCATGCCAAGCACTGATGAGCTGTTGAGATTATACAAAGAGAAAATAGGAAAGAAAGAAATGCTACCCATTTCCTCTCCTTTCTATCCTTCCATTCCAGAAGTGAGGGTTGTTTCTGAGGGATTGTTAAATAGTTAATAATAGTTCCATTTATAGAGAACTTTAAAACTTTACCAAGTGCTTTACAGATATTGTCTCATTTTAACCTTATAATAACCATAACAAGTAGGTGTTACCCTTACTCCCATTTTATAAATAAGAAAACTGAAGCTAAGAGTGACTTGCTCCCGTTCAATCAGTTCAGATATATCTAAGGCAGAATTTGATTTCAAGCCTCCCTGACCACAGCCCTAGGATAAAAGTTGGAATAGGCACTTGAGTGAGGTAAGATTTGAAAAGCACCTTCCTGGGTGCTGGGATATTAAAGTTTATAAAGTAATATCTGTAAATATAATTTATCACAAAAATTCCAGTGAGTCATAAAGAGTGACAAAGAGAGAAATTTTCTGGCCTTAAAGATGTACAGTTTTGAAAAATCATATGAAAATATATTCCTTCACATTTGTTTGGTTTCCTTCCTTTCCCCCCAGGAAATTCCCACCTCTGCCCAGAAATACCTTTGCCTAGAAGAGAGGTAGAATCATATGACAGACTCCCCAGTACATGAAGAGAAAAAAATCATCTGGGGGGACCTAAGTTGTGAAAATTTCCATTGTCTCAACTCTAATGGACAGAAGGAAGAAATTTATATTCCTGTATTTTGGAACCAATTTCCGTCAGGTGTATTTTTTTCCCTCAAACTGATCCTTGCACTATGATTGTAGAAGCTGATTTTTTTGACAAATGGAAGACTAAGATCACCAAATAAGACTTTTGCATAATTTTAGCAAGATGAATCTGGATGGCTTTCCTCATGTGACTTTGTTCATGTTTTTCAGTGGCATCGTGTTCCCAGGTAATGCTTGGCAAACTCTGCCACAGAATCTTTTGAAATACTTGGTGGTGTTGATTCTCTGAAAAGGTCAACACCTTGTATTTTTTCTTATTCTCTGAAGGAAGTTCCTTTCAGAGGTCATGGGACTTTGGTGAATGTTGTCTGATTACAAGGAAATCAAATCTGCTATTCCTATGTGGAGAAATAGTAATGAAGCAAAAGTACCCACCCAGGGGTCAATTCAAAAGGACGACAGGCATTCAGGTCAAACAAAGTTCTCATAAAGTCACTTGAGGTTAGAGTAGAGATCAAAGTGCATAAATCTAAGTAGTGACAACTATGAGCCCTGATAATTTGATTGACATGTCCTCTATTAGCCCCAAACATTTGTTAGGTGTCTGTTATACAGAAGGCATTGTGCTCGGTGCAAAGGAAAAAAAAAGACAGTGCAACAATTCTTTTATTCTAGAAGTCTATATGAACCAGAATGAACACAAATAAATCATGAAGAGCCTTAAAAGTGCCACAGCACAGATGTAGTCAATAGTCTTGTATACATGTATTCCTTATACATGTCTCATTATCACTGCAATTCTATGCATATAGTCATTTTTCCCAGGGATGAGATATCTATTACTGGAAGAAGATAGAGGATATAAAAATAAAACATCCATCTGCTCGTATTTAGCAGGTAGGATAAATAAATGTATGCCTAGTCATAACAGAGCAGAAAAATAAGATAATGGAGAGTACCCCAGGTTTATCAGGAATGTGTGTTTTTTTTAGCTATTCTTTTTACAATGGCATTTTAGTAAATGTTTTTACTAAGAGTCAGTTACATTCACTGCCTGACCATTAATTTGAAGTACACCAGAGAGAACTATACAATATTAGATCTACAACGTGTCTTAGAACTTGAGGTAGTAACCACCCTCTGAGGAATTCAAGTGTAGGTGTAAGTAATGGGAATAACCCTACTGCTATGTGCAATAAATATCTGTTGAGTCATATCTCTTTCTGTTGATATCCTCTTGTTTATGAGAACTGTTGCAGTTATCTCACAAGGTTACTGTAATTATTGAAAGAGCTAACACATGTAAAACACTCTAAAATCCTCAGAATTCTAGATAAATATCAACAATTTTATCAAAAGTATTTAGGATGGTTCCTTAGTGTTGTTTTAAGAAAATTTTTATTTATTTCATTTTATTTTATCTAGGCACATGTAAAAATAAATTTTTAAACATTTTTAAAAGTTTAAGTTCTGAATTATCTTCTTCCTACCCTCTATCCCTCCCCTCTATTGAGAAAGCAAGATATTGGTTAAAATGTGTAGTTTGTTAGTATTTACATAATAGTTATGTTGTGAAAAAAAATAGCCCCCTCCTCAAAAAAATCAAGAAAAATAAAATAAAAAATGTATATTTCATTCTACATTCAGATACCATCATTCCCTCTTTCTGGGGATGGATAGCAATTTTTATCATAAGTCCTTTAGAATTATCTTGAGTCACAGCACTATTGAGAAAAATAAATTCATTCACAACTTATCTTCCTTCAGTATTTCTATTGCTTTGTATATAGTGCATTTTACATTGCAACTTCTCATGTAAGCCTTTCCCTATTTTACTGAGAGTGTCCTGCTCATCATTTCTTATAGCAGAATAACATTCCATCACAATCATATACCACAACTTATCCAACCATTAAACAACTGATGGGTATCATTCTATTTATAATTACTTGCCACTATAAACATCTTTATACACATAGGTCCTTTTCCTTCTCATTTTTTCATCTTTTTCTGGAATGAAGACCTAGCAGAAGCATTGCTAAGTCAAAGGATATACATATCTTTATAGCCCTTGGGGCATAGTTTCAAATTACTCTACTGAATTGTTGAATCATTTCACAACTGCTCCTGTAATGCATCACCTTCATCACTTGTTGTTTTCCTTTTCTGTCCTATTAGCCTATCCAAAAGGTATAATGTGCTACTTCAGAATTCTTCTAACTGCATTTCTTCAATCAATACTGAGTTAGAACATTTTTAAAAATATGACCATAAATAGGGGTGGCTAGGTGACGCAGTGGATAGAGCTCCTGCCCTGGAGTCAGGAGTACCTGAGTTGAAATCTGGCCTCAGATACTTAATAATTACCTAGCTGTGTGGCATTGGGCAAACCACTTAACTCCATTGCTTTGCAAAAACTAAAAAAAAAATGACCATAAATGACTTTGATAACTTCAATTTAAAACTTCATATCTTTTGATAATTTATCAATTGGGAAATGGCAACTTGATAGTTTTCTATATTTGAGAAATGATGCCTTTATCAGAGAAACTTGTTTCAATATTTTTTCATTACTATTACTAATTGTTATTTCCCTCCAACCTTTCCCTCCACACCCATTTATTCTATTCCCTCTCTCACCCTATCCCTCCTCAAAAGTGTTTTATTTCAGGGGGTGGTTAGGTAGCGGCTAGGTGGCGCAGTGGATAGAGCACCAGTCTTGGAGTCAGGAGGACCTGAGTTCAAATTCAAGCTTAGGCACTTACTAATTGCCTATCTGTGTTAGCTTGGGCAGTCACTTAACTCCATTGCCTTAAATAAAAAAAAATTAAAAAGTGTCTGAATTCTGACTCCTCCTTCCACTACCTATCCCCCTTACTTTATACCTCTCTTCTACTCCACTGCAAAAGATTTTTCTTGCCCCTTTTATATGAAATATCTTATCCCATTCTGTCTTGCCCTTTCCTTTGTCCCTCTACATTCCTCTCACCCATTAACTCCATCTTGTAAATTTAGTATCCCTTCATATTGAACATCTACCTCTGCCTAATCTAAAATATACCCAATTCTAACTGCCCCAATAGATGAAAAAATTTGTATGAGCTATTAGAATCCTATTTCCAAGCAAGAATATAAACAGTTTAACATCATTAAGCTCCTTGTGATTCTCTTTCCTGCTTGTCTTGTTATGCTTCACTTGAATATTTTATTTGAAGATCACATTTTTTTTTGTTCAGGTCTGGTCTTTTCATCAGGAAAATTTGAAAGTCCCTATTTTAATGAATGTTCATTCACCTTTTCCTCTGAAAGAGAATACTTAATTTTGCTGAATAGTTGATTCTTTTAATACAAGTTCTTTTGCCTTCCATAATATCATTTTCCAAGCCCTACAATCCTTCATTGAAGAAGATGCTAAATTTTGTGTTATCCTGACTGTGACTCCATAATGCTTTAAATTGCTTCTTTCTGGCTTCTTGCAATATTTTCTCCTTGACCTGAGAGCTCTGAAATTTTGCCATAATATTCCTGGGTATTTTCCTTTTGAAATCGCTTTCAGGAGATAATCAGTGGATCCTTTCAATATGGTTTTGAATATCAAGGCAGTTTTCCTTGATTGATGATTCCATTTAAAGATAATATATAAGATTCTTTTTTTTGACCATGGCTTTCAGGTAGGTCAATAATTTTTAAATTAGATCATCTATATCTATTTTTCCAGTTGTTTTTCCAATGAGACATTTCACATTGTTTTGTAGTTTCTCATTCTTTTGGTTTTGTTTTATTGTATCTTGATTTCTCACAAAGTCATCAACTTTGCTTCATCCTATATTTTAAATTCCTTTTTTGTTTTTTTTTGCAAGGCAATAGGGTTAAGTGACTTACCCAAGGTCACACAGTTAGGTAACTATTAAGTGTCTGACGTCAGATTTGAACTCAGATACTCCTGACTCCAGGGTCAGTGCTCTATCCACTGCACCACCTAGCTATCCCTCCATCCTATATTTTAAGGAATTATTTTCTTCACTTAGCTTTTACGTCTCTTATTTCATTTGGTCAATTCTGAATTTCAAGGCATTCTTATCTGTTTTTAAGATATTATTTTCTTCAATTTTTTTGTGTCCCCTTCACCAAGCTGCTGACTCATTCTTCATGATTTTCCTGCATCACTCTCATTTTTCTCCCCAGAGTTTTGATTTTCAAAATTTTTTGTGCTCTTCCATGACCTGAAATCAATCCCTATTTTTTGGAGGTTTTAGATGTGGGAGCTTTGACTTTGTTATCATTTGGAGTGTATATTTTGATTTTTCTTATCACCATAGTAACTTTCTGTGGTCAGATATTTTTCTTCTTCAGTTTGCTCCTTTCCTTGGTCTATGATTTTGATTTTCAACTATTTCTTAAGATTGGGCCCTTGTTTCTAGGGTTGAGGGTCCATTGTCCCAAACTTTTGGGGGTTTTTACAACTATTTTCAAAAATAATTCTAAGGACCTGAAAGTTTTCAATTCTTCCAAGATATTATGATCTAAGAAGACGTTTTTACTACTTTTCCCTATGCTCTGATCTGTAGGTGATGATGAACATTCCTTTCTGCCCTGGAACCATGAGGAAGGCTCTGCAACACTGGGGCAGCAGACTCTGTTATTGTGCTACTATTCCTACTCTTCCTGGGACTGTGACCTAGGATTATGTGCCAGATCCAAATATGGGTAAAGCAAGACAGTCCTGCCTCAGTGATAGCAAAGAGACTCCTGTTATCTCCTAACTTCCTTACTGTCTATGGGCTAAGAGCTCCAGAAGCATCTGAGGCCATAGTTGGGAGTTCTTTGCGGCCACTGATCAATCTCCCCAGCTGTGTGTTCCTAGATTGTTGGGGCTAGTTCCCTGCCAATGCTGCATTGTGCTTCTCTGACTTTTCCCAGTTGGTTTTCCATGTTGTCTTGGGCTGGAAAATTGTTTCACCTCATCTTTCATGGGTTCTGCCACTCTAGAATTTGTTAAAAGTCATTAATTAAAGGTAATTGGAGGGGGTTTGGGGAAAGAGCATGGATAAGTCCCTGCCTTAACTTCACCATCGTGGCTCTGTCTCTCTCTTTTTGTGATAATTTTTCCTACAAGTCAGTACTTGAGTTTAATTTTAACCCAATTTGTTTGGGTTAATATGTTTTAGGGGTTTCTTTGCCTTGCCCTTAGTCATGGATGTTTCTAGGGTAATCTATGGTCCAAACTTCTAGAAAGTCTATCTAAAAGCTGCAATGAATTGTGCAATAGAAAATCAACAAACTTTTTTTTACAGAATTTTAGAACTTAAAGGGATCTTAAAGATTCCTAGGGTCTCCTTTTATTTTACAAAAGAGAAAACCAAATCTCAGAGAAGTTTAAGTGGTCTGATCAAGGTCAGAGACAGAATTAGAACTCAGCTCATTTGTCTCTCAGTCCAGTGCTCTTTCCACAACCTCATGCTGTCTCTCTATCTCCTTGAGCACTGAATTGGAAGTGACCTGGCCTGAAGACAAATGGAAGTTTCAGAAGAGACATGAAGTGCATTGGCTTGTTACAAGGGAAATAGAACACAGTTGGAGTGAGTCCTCAGATCTCAGCAGGAAGCTACAGAATCAGCACTCAAAGAGTTTGTTCCTCCTCCCCTTCAGCCCCCACAAGCTGACCATTTGTCACTATTAGAAATATGCTTGAAGAAAGTGACTTTGATGATTTCTTTGGATTTCTACAACTTCTAGACCTTAGAAAAACATCTCCCAGGGTTTATGGGATTTGTTGGTAAGAATGCTAAAAGTTAAAGCATAAGGTGGGTGAAATGCAGATAACTACTCTTTCCATTTTTTCCATTTCCAATCATTGTAATTTCTAGGTTACATTCTCCTTTTCTTCCTGTTCAATTCAACAAACATTCAATAGGTATTTTGTTGCTTTTGTTCATTCATTTCAGTCTTCTGACTTTCTGTGATCTCATTTGGGTTTTTCTTGGCAAAGATACTGGAGGGGTTTCAAATTTTTTTCCTATTTCCTTCTCCATCTCATTTTATAGATGATGAAACTGAGACAATCAGGATTAATGACTTACGCAGGATCATACAACTACTAAATATCTGAATTCAGATTGAATCTCTGATCTTTCTGATTTCAAGTCTGGAACTCTAACCATTGACCATAAGAAGGCAAACAAAGACAGAAATAAGAACTGCACAGGATCCAAAGTTGAGGAGATGATAGTCTCATTCTGCCAGGGTAAAACCATACCTACCTTCAATATTTTCTTAAGACCTGGGTGTCATGTTTTAAATTTAATGATGGTGATATAATTTATATAGTACTTTAAAGCTTGGGAAGCACTTTATCTATTATTTCAATTGATTCTCACAACAGCCTTGGGTAGTAGATACTCTACTGAAGAGGACCTGAAAAAGGTTATGGGACTTGGCCAGGGTTGTTGTATAGCCAGTAAGTGTCAGAGATTTAAATTCAAATCTTTCAAACTCCAAGTTTAGCATTCTATCCATCTGACCACCTTGCTCCATCAAATTTAGTAAGACCTAAGTTTAGAAATTTTATGAATATTTTTAGCATAGACATAGATAATTTGGAGAGTATATTAAGGAGGGCTACTGGGATGGTGAATTTATATCAGTTTAAGGAATTGTGTACTATTTCTTTTTTTTTTAAGTTTTTTTTTTGTAAGGCAATGGGTTTAAGTGGCTTGCCCAAGGCCACACAGGTAATTATTAAGTATCTGAGGCCAGATTTGAACTCAGGTACTCTTGACTCCAGGCTGTCCACTGTGCCATCTAGTCGCCCCTATTGTGTACTATTTCAAGAGAGCAACTAAATCATTAATTGTCCTAGAGGTGTCTTGCCCTAGGAAACTCCTCCTCAAAAATGTTTAATGAATAAGCTTATAGACTTATGCAAAAGCAAATCTGAGTGGACACCAATTTAGAATCATAGTTTAGAGATCATTGAGTTGAATGAATTCAGTTTAATCAGTATTTGTAAAGTCATTACAATGTACTAAGTTCTGTTAGGGAACAAGAAAGAAAGCAAGAATGAAAGTTGCTTTTAAGAAGTTTACATTTTTTAGGGTAATAGAGGAGGAGATGATACCACAATGTACACATTTCAGGAAATACAAAGTAATTTGGAAAAAACACAAAGAATGGTAGAATCATAAAAACCTCATGTCTGAGTCTCAGAGGAAATTGTGTAGTTTAAAAGGAGTGTATTAACTGGCTGATCTGAATGTGGTGAAATAAGCACTGCCCAGGAAGTCAGAGAATCAAAGTTTGAATCCTGGCTCCCAGTTTAATAGTTGGTTTCTGACAAGTCACTTTATCTCTTTAAGATTCAATTTCCTCATCAGTGAACTGGGGTTAGTAATACTTTACTACCTACCTCACAAAGATAGACTGAAGAATGTACTTTGTCAATCTTAATATGTCACATAAATTTAAGTCATTGCTCTAATTGAAGGCAGGGGTTCTGTCTTACTCTTTTAGTGATCCATTTTCAGAATTTCAAGGTTGTAAGTAACATTAATGGTAACGTTTTCTAGGAGTCCTTAACACTGTGTTTGTGTGTGTGTGTCTATGTGTGTGTGTGTGTGGCATATATCCTTTTGGCAAGATGGTGAAACCTCTGAACCTTCTCTAAACAATGTTTCTTTCTTAATTGATATTTTATTTTTCCAAATATGTTACGAAAGCTTTTCAACAGTCATCCATATGTCTATGTATATTTTTAGTTACAAATTTTCCTTCCACCCTCCCTTCCTACTCCTCTCCCCTTAGGGGTGAACAGTCAAGTTAATATACATACACATTTGTGTTAAACATGTTTAGATTAGTAATTTTCAGTATGAGGATTAAAAAAAATACATGAGATATTTTTTTTTTGCAAGGCAAGGGGGTTAAGTGGCTTGCCCAAGTCCGCACGGCTAGGTAATTATTAAGTGTCTGAGGCCGGATTTGAACTCAGGTACTCCTGACTCCAAGGCCAGTGCCCTATCCACTGTGCCACCTAGCCGCCCCTCATAAGAGATATTTTTAAAAAGTATTCATCAGATTTTGTTTTGTTTTTTTTTTTCTTCCTCTGGATGGGGATAACATTGTCTACAACTGATGTACTAGGGTGGTCCTAGCTCTCTGAACTGCTGAGAGGAACTGAATCCATTAAGGATGATCATCTCACAATGTTATTATTAATATGTACATTGTTCTCTTGGTTCTACTTCCTTCTCTCAGTATCAGATCCTGTTATTAATTCCAGGCTTCTCTAGAGTCTGACCATTTATGGTTTCTTATAGAACAATAGTATTCCATAATATTCATGTACCATAACTATAACTTGTTTAATCATTCCCCAATTTATGGGCATCCCCTCAATTTCCAGTCAAATAATAGTTCTAAATTCATAAAATAAAATACAGAGGATTATAAAGGCAACCAATTCACCTAGGTGACTACCTTAACTGATTTTTGGACTGGCTAAAAGCACAATGTACTGTCCTGGTATTCTATCTCACTCCCTCTGTTATTCACTTCTCTTCCATAATATTGGCAGTTCAGAACCCTGATACCACCCTTTCAGAGTGATTTAGCATTGGTACTGCATGATTGTGGTCTCTGACATGCTTTTCCTTTTATAGGTCTATGGTCAGGTTGGATGTTCAGCCCTAAGAAAACTTCTGCAGCCTGGAACTAAAGACCCCAAAGTATTAGAAAGAGGGAAGGGAGACCAGAGAGTAGAGTGAGGATTAATCTAAGCTTGTATTGAGTCTTTGGGTCTGCCAATACAGCTTCATTGCTCTTAGGATGAGAGGTGAGGGAGAGGGGCTGACTGATTTCAGATTAATGAAGATCAAATACTGGATCTGAGAAGATTTTTTAAAGCATTTTTTGGATTTTGGCTTCTCTAAACCATGGCAACAGTTGATGTCTCTTTATCTCTGACACATAATTTCTGTTTTAGAGAAGTCTGAGAGCTTATGGGGATAAAAGAAAATACCTAATCCATCATCTTGTTGTTCATGTGACTCAGATGTGCAGATATTATCTCAATCTTTACTGCAACCATGTGAAGTAGGTATATATGATCCTATATACAGGCATATGACCCACTATTATTCAGATATGAAAAATTAAGTGACTTAATCATTCCCCATAGTAATTAAATTACTTTCTAACTCCAAACCTAGCATTCTGTCATATAGATGAATTTCTAGACCTGGAACCAGAGAGATCTGGTTTCACATCTTGTCTCAGACACTCAAGGTAGTTGTATGATGATGAGTAAATCATTAATCTCTTAATGCTCCAATTTCCTTGTCTTCAAAATGAGAGCAATCATAGTTTCAGTACCTTTCCTCTTAGGATAGTTCTTACTCTCAAATAAAATACAACTGCATAAAGCACTTGGTAATTATTATTATTTCATAGAAGCTTATGATTGCCTCAACTACAGTACCAACAGCAACAACAATAACAATAAATCTTTAACTTCTTAGTAGTTTTCAAGAGTTATTGTGGTCAGAAATATCAGTATCCTGAAGTCAACAGTGATGAAATGGCTTGGTCTGGTACTCATCAAAAGACACAGGCTATCCACATGTTCATTCTCAAAGTCCTTTCAACTTACTAGAAGACAGAGAATATGTGTTCCATAGGCATAGTTTTCCAGAACTCAAGGTCACTTCCAATACTCCAGATTATCATGAGGGATGGGAGAGTACTTGAGTAAAAGGAGGAAATATTCAACTTTGTTTCTGAAATAGCAGGGGCAGAGAAATTTCTTTTGATTTCCACCAATGTGGAAGAAGGAAAAAAAAACTGCTTCAATTTGTATAACTGGCTTATGTCTAGAATTAGCTACCAAGGGATATTCTATGGAGTTCAAGGGGAGAGAAGGTAGGGATGGGAGGAATCTAGAGAAGAGCAAGAAAAAAATCTTTCCTGGGCATTCAAAGATGTGGTCACAGCTGTCATTTATTCTGTTTTCAGTTATTCTCTGAAAAGGTAGCTGGCTTTGAGTTTCATTAGTCAAGCTAGTTGGCACTAGGTAGAAAGAGAAAAGAAGGGAGGGGTTGGAGGAGGTAGAGACAGGGAAGGACTGGCTAAATTTAGACAGTTATCTCTGTGCTCTCAGCAGAGTCTGCAGACATCTGAGCTGACTGGCCCCCCCTCCCTTGGAATACCTGAATCACTGTTTCCTGAGAACTAGGGACAAGGGGAAAGAGGCAAAGTCCTTGTTGTGACAGAGTTGACTGATTTTGTTCTCCACTGCCTCAGTTAATTCACAGCCATGGGTAAAGGACAAGTGGCTTTAATTAGAGGAGCCATCTGGGGGAAAAAATCAACCCTCTCCTCCTCCAGTAACCTGTGCTCTTGGAATCTTGTCTATCCCAGCTTATCCATTTCTACTTGGTTGCTTTCTGATTATACCCTCCATTATATCTACAGCTCCATGATGTCATTCAAAATCATGATAGCTCTCAAGGGCCTTTGGTGCCCAAGCCTGCTATTCCAGATTTTTCCCTTAGTGCCTGCCGCCTTCCTGCCTCTTTTTCCCATTTCTCCTATTTTTTTAATAATAACAACATATTTATGTATTTACCTCCTTTCCACATGTGAACCTATATAATATAAAGTATAAATATCATAACCCTCATTTTACATTAATCATTCCCCATAGTAATTACAGAGGAGGAGAACAAAAAAAAGGGGAAGTGATTTATCTAAAGTTACATGGGAGGGGAGGAATTAGCATTTATATAATATATTATATATGTCAGCTAAGAGTTTTTTACAAATCTAATCTCATCTGATCAACCCTGTGAGGAAGCTACTATTACTAGCTCCATTTTAGTATTGAAGAAATTGAGTTAAATAAAAGTCAAGTAACTTGCCCAGGGTTACCTGACTGAGGCCACTTTGAATTTGAACCCAGGTGTTCCTGATGCTAGGCCCAATGTTCTATCAACTATGCTATCAGTTACCTGTGAATGTCTGAGAAATGAGAGAATCAGGAAATTCAAAAACAAATCTTTTGATTTTATGTCCAGTGTAAAGTATGGGGGGGAAAGAGTATTGGATCTGGATTCAGGGAATTTATTTCTGCTCTTTATTATTGAATGTACCTTCTGAGGTTATTATTTTGGTTTCCCCATCTAGAAAATCAGAGTATTGGTAGATAATCTGTAAGATCTTTTCCTGTTCAAAGTTCTTTGATGTGTCCATTACAATTTGATTCAACTGAGCAAACATTTAGTATGTATCTGAAAAAATGCAAGACATTTGTTAAATGGGAGTGGGTACCAAAGATGAAATAGAACCTCAATCATATTCTACAGAGTTTTCAATATTTCAGAGGAATTAAGACTCAAAGTCAGAAAGGTAGAATAAAAGATAGTAGTTGAGAGGTACAAAAGAGATATATAGAAAAAGGGAAATGAACTATCAGAGGAGTAATAGATCTGACCTAGAAATTTAGGGAAAGTTTCATGGTGAAAGCAATAGGTTAGTTCTAGAAAGAAAATGCAAAATATTGATAGAAGGGAATGTGCAAAGCAGAATCCTTTTACATTATGGAGGAAATTCTGAAGAGAGAACTAGAGGCAAGAAAAGTCAAGACAAGAATTGGAGAGAAGTATTGACTGGTGGAACTATTCACTGAATGATAATAAGTAGTATGAGACAAGGCTAGAATGAGAATTTGGGATCAGATTGCACAGGGCTTGAGTGAATGAGGAATGGATTATAAAGCATATCGTAAATGGGCATCATATGCTATCCCTGAACTTGGTGCTAGAGATACAAATGCAAACATTAAATGAGTCCCTGCTCTTAAGAAACTTATTTTTGAAAAGAGGCAGAGATCATGCATTGGGAAGTAGTTGTCAGTGAAAGGGGTGCTTTAGGATTCCAGGAATCTAGTTACAAAAGTTATGGGTTAACTTCTCAAGGGATATAGGGTATGGTCTCTGGAGGTATGATACAGATGAGAAGGTGAGTGGAGTAGTCAGTGATAGGGAAGTTTGCAAGATGACAAAGATGGTTCATTAGATGCTATGTGACTAATAAGATTAAAAATTTATGCTATATATCATAGATAATTGGAAGCCACTGAAAGTTTTTGAATAGAGAAGGTAGAATGGCAATAGTAGTATATTAAGGAATTTACATCAGTTTACTTCAAGTTTACTACAGTTTAATTCAATAAAGAATTAATTTAGGACTGGATGAAATGGAGATAGTCTATGTGAGTGTGTGTAGATATATACATACATACATGAATGCATATATATGAATTTATATGTACTTTTGCTGTACTGTTACACATAAATTTTCATTTGCTCATGGAGACTTAGGGATGGGTGGATTAATGATTGAGGCCAGAAGTCCAGCTTTGTGTGTAAAGAATCTTCTATTTTTATGAAGCTTTGGAATCTATGGTAAAGTCTAAGGAGAACTATGAAAGTTGAGGGGAAGGGAGAAGATATATTAGATGAAAATTTTCTTTAAAGGTGTGTGTGTATGTGTGTGTGTGTGTGTGTTTGTCTGTCTGTATGCCTGAGGATGACCTCCATTAAGACTCTTTAAGGTTTTCCAAGAGGTGAGACAAATATGAAAATGATTCCTGGTTATAGTCCAAACATACTAGAAATGTTTAAGGAATCCAGGAGGGGGATTATGACAGTGGTTATCACTGTGATGATTAGGTGAACTGTGTGTCCAAAACCAAGCCATAATGGCCTAAAAAGTGTGGGTTACTGAGCAAAAGGGAAATCGATCTGGAATTGACTGTATTAGTTGAGTGAATTCAGGAGACTTGCTCAACTGGTCTATACCACATTTTCCTCCTCTAAAAAATGAGGCTGTTCAAGTGAATTAATTCTTAAGTCTGATGACTCAATGGAATATTGGATGAAACTAGAGAAAACAAACAAACAAAAAAGCCAAGAGGGCTTTTCAGCCTGAACAGACAAACAGTGAAAGTGTACATGAGTGAAATGTATAAAATCATGAAAGGTTTAAACTTGTTAACCAGATCCTAAAATATTAAAAATAACCTTGAATTTTGAATATAGGATAATAAAACCTCAGAGTCATCAGGGAATTCAGAGATTATCACTCTACCTAAATTATTAATATCCCTCCAATTAGAAGAATGTATATTCTTTAAACCAGAAAGACCTTGGTTCAAATGTTGCCTATGATACATGCTGAATACGTGGCTATGGGTAACTTGATTTTCAAATATTCTAGACATTGCTCTAAGGAGAAGTTCAGGGAGGGAGAAGCATTTATTAAAGCACATACTATGTGCCACTTATTGTACTGATGTTTAAAAAAAACTTATGAGGTTGGTGTTATTATTTCTGCCACCCCCTCCATTGCCATTTAACAGTTAAAATATTGAGGCAGACAGAGACTAAGTTATTTTCTCAGGGACACAAAACTAGTATCTTGAACCCACATTTAAATTCAAGTCTTCCTGACTCAACTTTTCTTCCCCCCACAATTCTATCCAATGCATCTCCTAGGCATCTCTAAAATTATTAATTATAGAGAATTTGCTGAACTACTTTGGTAGAGAAAGTTTTCTCTCCTGGGAATTTCCTCTGCTAGTGAAACTAGGGGTCTAGTAAGTATCTTGACAATATACCTAGCCTAAAGTCATCCAGCTCCTTGTCAAATGTCTCCAGTAATATAGACCTTGTTGTTTCTCAAAATAGCTTATTTTAGTGTTGGACAGCTTCAAACATGAGATAATTTCTCCACTTGTAATTTTCACTCTCATTGGTTTGTTCTATCAGTCAACAAAAGCATTGTGTGGTGATACAAATAGAAAAGTCCTGGTTTGGTGAGGTTGCATAGTATGTTCTATAGAATTTTTCAAAGTATTGGAATTACAGAAGATTAGAGTTTTAGAACATGAAAGGTTAGAACATAAAATATTAAATGTCAGATTCAGAAAGGACCTTTAAGTCTGTGGGCAGAGATAAGAAGACATATTAAAGGAACTAGTGAGCTGAACCCTCCCAACATTCCTCTTCAAACAGCTTTTAAAATAATGAGTTAAACTTAATTCTGGAGTCAACAAAAGGATAGAATGAGATATTCTTCCAACTTTAAACAACTTAGAAAATTGGAAAGAGATATCTATGACATAGGTAGAGGATGACTCAAGTACCACATGGATAAAACACCAGTGGAAGGACTAAGTGCTGGTGAGAGAAGCAGCTTCATCCTTATTACATTTTTTAAATGTTTGGGGATAACCTGGAAAATAGTGGGAAGGCTCTGTTCCACAGGGTTAGAGGGGGCAGCAGTGCATCAGGGCTAAGGAGCTTCAACCTTCTGGGAACAACCCCAGGGCACCTGGGTCCCTGAGAGCCCTGGCTCTTGGCAGAAGAAGCAGTTTCCTGACCTGCCACAACTTAGAAGGTCAGCAGCAAGATTTCCACCAAAAGTGAGTGTAAAGCTCAAGTCAGCATGGCCCTCTTCAGCATAGCAGTGCCCTTAGTGCAGCCCAGAGATCCCAAGATATGGAAGCAGGCCTTTGGAGCTAGCCAGAAGGGTGCTGCCAGGTAACTGCCTGACCATGGATTCACACTCCTGCTCCAGTCCTCTACACAGTGGTTCTGACCATATTCAGACCCTGGTCACAGCCTGGGGCCCCCAAAGGGCAGGGACCTTCCTCACAGACCCCTGGCACAGGGATGAATTTATGGTCATTCAACAGACCAGGAGAGCAGTCAGAGCCTCACACACTGAAGTACTTGTGGGGGTATCCCAATAATATTCAAAAGCTCAGGAAGCATCCCAAAACCAGGCACAGGCTGGAGAAATGAGTAAACAGAAAAAAAGGAACCTGACCACAGACAATTACTTTGATCCCATGGAGGACCAAAACACACAATCAGAACATGAGAAATCCCAAGCTTCTGCATCTGGACTCCAAGAAATATAAAAATTGGGCTTAGGCTATAACAGAGCTCAAAAAAGATTTTGAAAATCAAGTAAGGGAAGTAGAAGAAAAATTGGGAAGAGAAATGAGAGAGATGCAGGGAAAAAATGAAAACCAAGTCAACAGGTTAGTCAAGGAGATCCAAAAAAATGCTGAAGAAAGTAATATATTATTAAAATCCAGTCTCGGTCAAATGGATAAAACAGTTCAAAATGTTATTGAGGAGAAGAATGCTCTAAAAAGCATAATTAGCCAGATGGAAAAGGAGATAAGAAAGCTCTCTGAGGAAAACAAATCCTTCAAATGTAGAATGGAGCTAAAGGAAGCTGATGATGTTTTTAGGTTTTTGCAAGGCTAACGGGGTTAAGTGGCTAGCCCAAGGCCACAGAGCTAGGTAATTATTAAGTGTCTGAGACTGGATTTGAACCCAGGTGCTCCTGACTCCAGGGCTGGTGCTTTATCCACTGAGCCACCTAGTCACCCCTGGAAGCTGATGATTTTGAGAGAAATCAAAACACAATACTTCAACACCACAAGAATGAAAAATTAGAAGAAAATATGAAATATCTCATTGAAAAACAATGGATCTGGAAAAACAGATCAGAGGAGATAATTTAAAAATTAATGGGCTACCTGAAAGTCATGATCAGGAAAAGAGCCTTGACTTAATTTTTTTAAAAATTTCTACAGGAATATTGCCCTGATATTCTAGAAGCAGAGGGCAAAATAGAAATTGAGAGAATTCACCAATCTCCTGTGGAAAGAGATAAAAAGAACCAACCCCCAGGAATATTATAGCCAAGTTCCCGAACTTCCAAGACAAAGAGAAAATATTACAAGCCGCCAGAATGATACAATTCAAATATCATGGAGCTGCAGTCAGGATCATACAGGAATTAGCAGCATCCACATTAAGGGCTCATAGGGCTTGGGATATAGTATTCTAGAAGGCAAAAGAGCTTGGAATTCAACCAAGAATCTACTATCCGGCAAAACTGAACATCTTCTTCTGGGGAATAAAATGGACTTTCATTGAAACAAGGGAATTTCAAATGTTCCTGTTGAAATCACCAGAGCTGAACAGAAAGTTTGATCTTCAAGTACAGGACTCAGGGGAAGCATAGAGAGGGTGGACAAGAAGTATAGATTATGAGGGACTTAATGATGATGAACTGCATGTATTCTTGCATGGAAAGATGATACTACTAGCACTCATAGAACCTCCTAATATAATAGAACAGTTAGAAGAAGTTTATATAGACAAGGCACAGGAGGGAGCTGAATTTGAAGTATAATATATATTGTCAAAATGGAGTCAATGGTGGAAAGGAAATGTACTGGGAAAAAAGAAAGGAGAGGTAGAATAGATTAAGATATTTCATGTAAAAGTCAAGAAATAGCTTTTGCAATGGTATGGAAAGGGGGAAGGTAAGGGGGAATGAGGGAGCCTTCATTCTCATCAGAAGTGGCTCAGAGAGGAAACAATACACACACACACACACACACACACACACACACACTCAATAGTATATAGAAATCTAGAAGAAAAAGGAGAAAAGGGAGAGAGGGAAGGGATGGGGTATTGTGGGTGATAGAGGGGAGGGGAGGTCATAGAAGATGATAGTTAGATATAACTTAATTTCTTTTTTCATTTTTTCAAGGTGGTAGGATTGGGTGGCTTGTATGGGACCATAGGGCCAGGTGGTTATTGGGTCTCAGGGGTGAGGCATAGGCTTGGGGCCTCTTGGACCCAGGGCTGGTGCTCTGTCTGCTGTGCCACTGGGCTGCCCCACAGCACATTTTTGAAGAGGGACAGAGTGAAAGGAGAGAGAAAACATAATAGATGATAGCAGGGAGGAATGGATGGAGGGAATTACAATCAGCAACAACATTTGGAAAAATCTGGATGTAACTTCTATGATGGACTTATGATAAAGAATGTGATCCACCCAAGGTAGAACTGATGGTATCAGAACACAGACTGAAACACATTTCTTTTCTCTTTCTTTCACTCTATTTCTCATGAGGTTTTACATTTTTGCAGGGGGAGGGATATTATGATTACTATTACAACAAGAATATTTTAAAATGTGTAAATAAATTAAAGAAAAGTTAAAAATAAAATGAAATGAAAGAAAAGTAACTTTCCACCAAAAAATAAGAAAATGTTTGCTTGGGGTCTTCCTGGGTGGAGCCAAGATAGTGGCATGAAACAAGCATGCTCTTGGAGCTTTTCTGTACCCAATGTTAAATGAAGCCTCTACACAGACAATAAAGCTACAGATCCTATGAAAAAAACCCAAAACAAAACAAAACATGATTAAAACAAGTTTTCAGTTGTAAATATTGTAGTGGATCTTCAGTGGAGGTCTGAATCTGAGAGAAAAGGGAAAAGTAAAGCCTAGCTAGGCAGGAGACCAGGAAGCCAGTGGGAGATATTTAGTCATAGTGAAGTCCAGATTCCAGCAGCAGGAGAGGTTTCCAGCAGCTAGATAGTAATCAAGCAGGAAGGGCCTCAACCCAAACAAAGTCTGAATCCTGGGAACTCTAGAGCAAAAGGAAGGACTGGGTTGGGAAAAAACTACTGCATAGGCAGAGCCTGGTCATAAAGAAGGAAGCAAACCTCTGCTTAGGCAATGCCTGGTCTGAATAGACAACATCTTGACTAGTGTTAAGCGAGGGCATGAAACTGCAGTCCCAACACAAAAAGTTTGGGATTATACTTCTTATACTCCAGGAACTGATCTCAAAGAATCAAAGTGAACAACAACAGCAAAAAACAAAACAAAACAAAAACCCAGAAGAGTGTTAACCATAAAAAATTACTATGTAGATAGAGATGATAAAAATTCTATGTCAGAAGAAGAAAGCAGTGAAACATTTCCTACATGAGAAATATTAAAGCAGTTTATGCATTGGACTCAAATACAAAACCTTATTGAAGGATTAAAAAGGAATTTAAAAACCAAAGAAGAGAGTAAGAAGAAAAATGGAAAACCAAAATGAGAGCCATGCACGAAAATTATGAAAAGTTAACTAAAGCAATCAACTCCTTTAAAAGTAAAAACAAGCAATTGGAAAAAGAATGGAACTCTTCAAAAAAATAAAATTAACTAACTGGAAAAGGAATGCAACTCATCTAAAACTCAAATGGACCAACTATTAAAAAATTAAAATTAGTCAACTGAAAAAGAATGCATAAAACCTAACTAAAGAAAATAAAGCCCTAAAACTTGGGATTGTACAAATAGAAATCAAAGAATCTATGAGAAACCAAGATTCCATCAAAGAAAGTAAATAAGTTGAAAAAATTGAAGAAAATGTACAGTACCTATTAGGAAAAATAAAGGACCTGGAAACTAAATCCAGAAGAGATAATTTATGAATTATTGGTTTACTAGAAAGCCTAGATCCGAAAAAGAGCCTGGAAAACATATTTCAGGAAATTATCAGGCAAAATTTTTCAAATGTGCTAGATCAAGACAAAATAGCCATTGAAAGAACACGCAGAGCTCCTCCTGAAGGAGACCGAAGATGAAAGCTCCAAGGACTATCATAGACAAATTCCAGAATTCTTAAAAAAAAAAGTAGAAAGTACGGTAAGCAGTCAAACAAAAACAATTTAAATACAAAGGAAGTCAAATCAAACTTAGACAGGACTTATTAGCTTCAACAGTGAAGGACTGAAGGGCCTGGAATAAGGGATTTTAAAGATCAAAGGACTTTGGATTACAACCAAGAACTATTACTCTACAAAATTCAGCATATCCTGACAAAGTGAAAAGCAATAGAGAACTTACAAAATTTTCTGATCAAAAGACCAGAACTGAACAGAGAATTAAATCTTCAAATCAAGGTTGAAGAAATGCATAAAACAGTAAACAGAAAGGGGAAGAAAAACAAATGTTAGTTAAGAGCATTAAATTGTGTATTACTCTGCAGGGGAAGATAGCACTTTTAACTCTCAAGAATTGCATTTCTCTTACGATAGTTAAAGGGTTGACTAAATTGAGGAGATTGTACTTCGGGGATATGGGTATGGTTGGTTCTTGTCCTTCTATTGAAGATAACCAAAATGATATCACTATGTTTGAGACAAAATATAGCGTGTCCCACTAGCTGATCAGACTAATATGAGCTCAGAATGTCCTACCACAGATCCTGCACAAATAATGCGGGTGAAAAGTTGAAGTATTTACTCTAAGCTTATATATCTCATGTTTCCTTTAGCCAACTGTAATTTTGTCTTGCTCATAGAACATAAAAAAAAAAACCTGACAATCAAATGCAGAAAGGCAGAAATAATAAATGCATAATTTTCCAATCTAGTTGCAAAAAATGACATATAATAAAGGGCCATGAAGATAAACCAAAAATTAATTGGAAACTAAATAACTTGATTTTAAAGAATGAATGGATCAAACAACTAACAGAAATAATTAAACAATCCATCCAAGAAAATGATAAAAATTGGACATACCAAAATTTATGGGATGCAATCAAAGCAGGTTTTTAGGGGGACTTTTATATCTCTCTAAATACTTTTATGAATAAAATATGAAAGAAGAGATTAAGGAACTGGGTATGCAACTTAAAAAGCTTGAAAAAGAACAAATTAAAGATCCCCAATTAAATGCCAGATTAGAAATTCTGAAAATCAGGAGAAAGATTAATAAAATTAAAAGCAAGAAAGCCATTGACCTAATACATAAAACTAAGAGTTGGTTTTATGAAAAAAAATAAAATAGGGAGCCCTTTGGTTAATCTGATTAAAGAAAAGAAAGAAGAAAATAAAATTATCAGTATTAAAAATGAAAAGGTTGAACTCACCACCAATGAAGAGGAAATTAAAGAGATAATTCTGAGCTATTTTGCCCAAATGTATGTCTATAAATTTGATATTCTGAGTGAAATGGATGAATATTTACAAAACTAAAACTGCTCAGATTAATAGAAGAGGGGAAAACACTTAAATAACCCTATTTCAGTAAAAAGAAATTGAAGAAATCATCAATAAGCTCCCTAAGAAAAATCCAGAAGGATTTGCAAGTGAATTCTACCAAACATTTAAAAAACAATTCATTCTAATTCTTCATAAACTATTTTTAAAATTAGAAGAGAGAATTCTTCCAAATTTCATCTTATGACACCAATATCATGCTGAAAACTAAACCAGGAAGAACCAAAACAGACAAAGAAAATTATAGACCAATCTCCTGAATGAATGTTGATGCAAAAGTCTTAAATAAAATTTTAGCAAAGAGATTATAACAGATCATTACTATGATAATACACCAAGATCAGGAAGGATTTATACAAGGAGGCAGGGATAGTTCAATATTAGGAAAACACTCAACATAATTGAAAGAATCAATAACAAAAGGAACAGAAATCATATGAAAAAACAGAAGAAAAAGCTTTTGACAAAATACAACATCCATTCCTCAAAAAAAATGCTAGAGAGTATAGGAATAACTGGAATTTTTCTTAAAAATAATAAGCAGTTCCTATCTAAATCATCAACAAATATTATATGTAAAATGGATATACTAAGAACATCTCCAATAAGATCAGGGGTGAAACAAGGATGCCCATTATCACCATTACTATTCAATATTGTATTAGAAATTTTAGTTTTAGCAATAAGATTAAAAAGAAATTGAAGAAACTAGAATTGACAATGATGAAGAAAAACTTCTTTGCAGATGATATGATGGTATAAACTTAAAGAACTCAAGAAATCATCTAAAGAAACTACTTGAAACAATTCTGAAATTCACCAAAGTAGCAAAATTAAACCCATATAATTCGTCAGCAGTTCTATACATGAACAACAAAAGTCTAAGAGCAAGAGATAAAAAGAGAAATTCTATTTAAAATAACTGCAAGCAATATTAATTACTTGGGAAACTGCCTCCTAAGACAAACCCAGAAACTTTTTAATACAATAACAAAACACTTTCCACACAAATATAGTAAAATCTGAACTACCAGAAAAATTTCAATTGTGCATATTTGGGTTGAGCTAATATAATAAAAATAACAATTCTACCCAAATTAAATTACTTGTTCAGTGTCATATCAATCAAACTACCAAATTGACTTTTTATTGAGCTAGAAAAATAGCATTAAAATTCATCTGGAGCAACAAAAGTTCAAGAATATCAAGGGAACTGATGAATAAAAAATGTAAAGGAAGGTGATCTAGCTCCACCAGATATAAAATTATTATAAAGAGATATTCATCAAAACCACCTAATGCTGTTTAAGAAATAGAGTAATAAATCAGTGAATTAGCATAAGTTCAAAAGGAACAGTAGTATAAGACAACAGTAATCTACTGTATGACAAGTCCAAAGACTTCAGCTTCTGCGAAAAGAACTCCCTATTTGACAAAAACTATTGAGAAAAGTTGAAAATAATATGGCAAAAACTATATATATAGATTTATATCTCATACCCTAAACTAAAATAAAGTCAAAATGGGTACAAGATTTAGAAATAAAGGGCAATACCAGAGGTCAATTAATAGATCAAGAAATTCTCCATTTGTTGGATCTATGGAAAGGGGAGAGATGTATGACCAAACTAGAAATAGAGTACATTAAAAGTTGCAAAATTAATGATTTTGACTGTATAAAATTAAAAAGATTTTGCACCAATAAAATCAATGCTGGCAAAAAACAGAAAGCTGGAAAATAGTCTTCAAAACTAGGAGTTCTGATAAAGTTCTCATTTCTAATGTATATAGAGAATTGAATCAAATTTATAATGCTACAAATCATTCCCCAATAAATAAATGGTCAGAGGATATGAACAGATAGCTTTCAAAAGGAGAAATTAAAGATATATATATATATATATATATATATATATAATACATATATAATCATATGAAAAAAATTGCTGCAAATCATTACTGATTGGAGAACTGCAAATTAAAACAATTATGAGGTTCCACCTCACACCTATCAGATTGACTAAGATGACAAATGGAATACAATCAATGTTGTAGAGTTTGTGGGAAGATTGAGACATTAATGCATTGGTGGAGTTTTGAATGGATACAACCTTTTTGGAAAACAATGTGGAATTATGTCCAAAGAGCAATAAAACTCATTATCCCCTTTGATACAGCAATACCAATACTAGGCTTATATCCAGAAAAAAAAATCTAGAAAAATGGGAAAAGTTCCACACATTCCAAAATATTCACAGCAGTTCTTTTTGTAGTGGCAAAGAATTGGAAATTGAGGGGATGTCTATCAATAGGGGAATGACTGAACAATATATGAATGCTATGAAGTTCTACTGTTCTATGTGAAATCATGATGATCAGAACCAAGAGAACATAGAACAATTAACAACAGCATTGTGCACTGATCAGCCTTTATGACTGCAGCTCCTCTCTGCAGTCCAGACAACCCTGGGAGACCTGTTATGGTCAATGCTATCCATATCCAGAAGAAGAAAAACAAAACAAAACAAAACAAAGAAAAACCAACATATTCTGAATGAACATTATATTCAGTTTTTAATAATTTCTCTTATGTTTTCCTATCTCATTTTTTCTTTTTCCCTCAATCCTAATCCTCCATACAGAATGTGACTAATCTGTAAACATGTTAAACAGAAATGTATATGTACAATGTTCACAAGACTGTTCATATTTGAGGCGAGAAGGGTAGGAAGAGAGGGTGGAAGGAAATTATGTAACATAAATATGCATATACATATGGATGAATGTTGGAAACATTTCATAACTGGTAATTGAAAAAAATTAAAATAAAATATCAATTGGGAAAAAAAGAAACTGTTCACTGTTGTTTTTAGGTAGTAGACATAGGAATAAATAGAATCTATTTAAAAATAAATACAATCTTTTAAATCATTAAAATGATAAGTTGAGTCTATCTAAAACCAAGAGCAAACTGTTCCTGTAACAAGGAAAAACTTGAAGCCTTTCCAATAAGATAAGGAGTGAAGCAAGGATGTCCACCATTATCACTATTATTCAGTATTTTAAGAAATGCTAGCTAAGGCAATAAGAAAAGAAAAAATATAATTAAAGAAATAAAAACTGTCAATGAAGTAATAAAATTATCACTCTGAAGATGATACAATGGTGTATACTTAGAGTTCAAGAAAATCAATTAAAATTAGTTGAAACAATGAACAATTTTAGCAAAGTTGCAGGATATGAAATGTTTGCTTTTTTGTATAGTTATCTTTCAGTCATATCTAACTCTTCATGTCCCATTTTGTTTTTGTTTTTTTTTACAGCAAAGATACTGGAGTAGTTTGCTATATCCACAGTCTAACTCATATTACAGTTGAGGAAACTGAGGTAAGCAGAGTTAAATGAGTGCCCAGGACCATACAGTTATTTCATGTTTGAGATCGGATTTGAACCCAGAAAGATGTACAATCTTAGATACCGTACCATCTATCTGATCAGGATATAAAACAAACTCATGCAAATCATCAGCATTTCTATCAACAAAACTCAACAAGAAGAGTTAGAAAGAGAATTTCCATTCAAAATAATTGCAGATAATATAACATATTTGACCACTCTACTCTGTGCCCAGTACAGTGTATCACAGGGGGGGGGGGGTGGAGGTGGGGATGCAAAAGACACAAGGAATTCACAATATATTGGGGAAAACAATCTGCAAACAATTAATTATAAACAAACTAGATGCAGTATAAATAGAAAATCAACAGAGGGGAGGTATTAGGATTAAGAGAGACTGAAAAAAAGTTTCCTATGAAAGTATGTATTTACAGAGTGGGACAGAAAGAAGTGCTAAAAAGGGCCAGATAGGATGACATATGTATGCAAAATAGAGGAGAGTATGGTAAATCCAATGTGTCTTCTGGGGTGTTGAGTTGAATTGGCTCTACTTACTCCCTGACTGAATTTCCTAGTACCAAACAAAGCATCTCCATTAATGGAAATTATTCATAAGAAAAAAAAAAACAACAACTATGTAACTAGAGAGTGAGCCATGAACTCAAGAAGACATGAGGTATATGTGCTATGTTCTTTGTGGTGGTGAATGTTGTGAAGTTTACTGCAAGGATCATCAAAAATGAGTTGACTTGGGGCGGCTAGGTGGCACAGTGGATAAAGCACTGGCTCTGGATTCAGGAGTACCTGGGTCCAAATCCGGTCTCAGACACTTAATAATTACCTAGCTGTGTGGCCTTGGGCAAGCCACTTAACCCCATCTGCCTTGCAAAAACCTAAAAAAAAAAAGAGTTGACTTTAGGGCATGTGTTAAGCCACTTCCTTAGTGAGCTCCAGACTGTGGAATTATATACTACACAAATTGTTCAAGTTACTCTGTGGGACAATAAAGCTTATTAAGTGCATCTTCAAAATATCTCAGTCTCTATGCTGCACTGCAATTTCAGTTTCTTGACAGGAAGTGACAGACTCTGGCTAGAACACGTTAAATGACTAATAGAACTAGATTCTCACAAAAGCACACAATTCTCAAATAGAATTTATTCCTTTTATGTTCATTGCATGTCATAAACTTCCCAGTAACAACCAGGTGTCTCAATACAATATTCTAACCAAACCAAGAGATGCTGTAGGGAGGAAACTGGTTTCTGAATCAGTAGCCCTGGGTCCAAGGACTGAATCTACTATTTAGTCTGTGACTAATAGCAAGGAACTTAATTTCTCTGTGCTCCATTTTTTTTTTTTGCATCGGTAGGCTCTGAGATTAAACTAAATGGTCTTTAAGTTTCTTTCTTTTTTATTCTTTTAAATTTATTTGATCAAACATATTCTAATTACATATAAAATAATTTTTTTCCATTTTTTAAAAAATTTTGGTCCCAAATTCTCTCCCTCTCTTCTGCCCCTTTCATCTCCTTAAGAAGGCAAGCAAGTTGATATTTATTACACATATGAAAGAATGCAAAACATATTTCCATATTTGCCATCGTGCAAAAGGAAACACAGGCAAAAAAGAAAAAAGATTTTTTTTAAAAAGTAAGCTTCAATTTGCATTCAGAGTTAATTAGTTTTCTTTCTAAAGCAGACAGCATTTTTCATCAAGAGTCCTTTGGAATTATCTTGGATCATTGTCTCAATCAGAGTAGTTATGTCTTTCACAGTTGATCATTCTTACAGTATTACAGTTTCTGTGTATAGTATTCTTCTGGTTCTGCTAACTTCAATCTTCATAAATTCATGTCACTATGTAAGAGATTATGGGTCTAACTGGCTAATCTGACCAGTATGAGCTCAGAAGGCTCTCCCAGAGGTCAGGTACAAGTAATTCATGAAAACACCTTGGGATGGCTACTCTAAACTAACTCCTATCATGTTCCTTTGAACTGCTTCAATTCTTTCCTGCTCATCTTAAGGTATTCAAAGTATTCTGTGTCTGAGGATGAGTGGAATATTACAGAGAAGGAAACCTAGGCTTAACAAAGTACTGTGCTATATGTAATGTGGTGGGGAGATAATATGTGCATACACAAGGTCAGATAAAAATGTTAGTGTGACAAGTGCCTTCAATCATTTACTCCATCATTCAGCTAACAAAATAACCCACTGGCTACTGAATAAAACACAGTATTAATTGGTTTGGAGAAAACAGTCCTTGCTCTCATAAGAGCTTACAATTTATTAGGGGAAAAATAAACAAAAATGATGTGAATGTGGTACAATACAGAAAGTGCTTTAGGAGTGAAAATCAAAAGAGATCTATGGGATTTAATTCAGCTATTCTTGAACACTAGAGATAATTTTTACAGACTGAGGCAAGAGGAAAGAGCAGTTGAGGTGATAGAAATGTAGTGAGCAGAGATAGAAGATGACTTGGTTCTTCAGAAGAACTGGGCCAGCTCACGTAGAGTATTCTTGCAGCCTATTTCATCCAGTGTCATCAATCTGGCTCCTAGGATACTAACATAAATGAGATAATATCTGTAAAAGTACTTTTTTGTATGCCATTATTGTTATTACATACTTATTATCCTCTCTCTTCTCTCTCTTTCCTTTCTACCTCTTTCTCCCAATTTAAAAGAAAATTATGCTTTTTGTTTTACAAATGCAAACCTCTTCCTTGATCTTCTACTCTCTAGCTCTCAGTAGAATAACAAACCATCCAAATGGGGAGAGGTCAAGCGTGGGGTAACCTCATATCTTAAAACATCAGGTTACTTTGTCAAAGAAAGCAAAGACAGCCTTAAAGCAGCCTAGGACAATAGAAAGAGAACTGGGCATGATGTCAGGAAACAACTTTCA